>NW_012102565.1:1452287-1456334 GCF_000951045.1 Mandrillus leucophaeus | reverse complement strand
GCTCTCCTGAGCTACAGAAGGAATGGTCTGGTGGTTAAGATAAAACACAAGTCAAACTTATTCGAGTTGTCCACAGTCAGCAATGGTGATCTTCTTGCTGGTCTTGCCATTCCTGGACCCAAAGCGCTCCATGGCCTCCACAATATTCATGCCTTCTTTCACTTTGCCAAAGACCACATGCTTGCCATCCAACCTTGAAAGGGAAGAACAATCACTATGATTGGTGACTACAAACAAGCAGTGTCCATCATGTGTCATGAACCAAGACAAGAAAGGTAGTTTTTTTTTTTTTTTACTAAAACCTTTTGTACTGTCATTAAATGTACAATTCTCCAATTACCATTGAAGAGTTACACATACAGAATGAACTGACCCCCCCCCACAAAAAATAAACACAACACAACAAAAAAAAACCTCAATCAATCGCATGTTATTAATAGTAACATAAAAGTAGCACTTAATTGGCCGGGCACAGTGGCTCACGCCTGTAATCCCAGCACTTTGGGAGGTCAAGTCGGGCAGATCACTCGAGGCCAGGAATTTGAGACCAGCCTGGCCAACATGGTAAACACCCGCTTTACTAATAATACAACAATTAGCTGGGAGTGGTGGTGCATGCCTGTAGTCCCAGCTACTTGGGAAGCTGAGGCAGAAGAATCGCGTGAACCCAGGAGCAGGTTGCAGTGAGCTGAGAGGGCACCACTGCACTCCAACCTGGGAGACAGCGAGATCCAGTCTCAAAAAAAAAAAAAAAAGCACTTAATCGGCTAGGTGCAGTGGCTCATGCCTGAATTCCCAGCACTTTGGGAGGCCAAGGCGGGTGGATCACCTTGTCAGGAGTTCAACACCAGCCTGGCCAACATGGTGAAACCCATCTCTACAAAAATACAAAAAAATCAGCCAGGTGTGGTGGCGCACATCTGTATTCTCAGCTACTCAGGAGGCCAAGGCGGGAAAATCGCTTGAACCCAGGAGGCAGAGGTTGGAGTGAGCCCAGATTGTGCCACTGCACTCCAACATGGGCAACAGAGCGAAACTGCATCTTAAAAAAAAAAAAAAAAAAAAGTCACACTTAACTGCCCAGCTAAGCGCTCAGTTTCTATTATAGTATCTGGCATTCTGTATCACATTGACTATATTTGTAGCTATGTATGCTCTTCTAGTATCTTAGGGATGAAAAAGTCTACGGAAGGAAAAGTTGAAGAAAACAACTAGTGTTTGTTCTGTTCCCCCCAGGGCAAATTTTCATTTAGTCAGGTGGTTAGTGTGCCATGTTGTACCCTTACCACTCAGTCTTGGCAGTGCAGATGAAAAACTGGGAACCATTTGTGTTGGGTCCAGCATTTGCCATGGACAAGATGCCAGGACCTGTATGCTTTAGGATGAAGTTCTCATCTTCAAATTTCTCCCCATAGATGGACTTGCCACCAGTGCCATTATGGCGTGTGAAGTCACCACCCTGTCAACATATAAGAAAACTGTCACTTCTGACAACCATAAAGTGTGCCAAATCTGCAAGGCTCAAACTTTAAAACCAAGTTCAAACTGAATAGAAGGGTTAAATAGAACCAAAATGTTAAGAGTAACAGCTCAGATATGTGTATTCTGAAATATTCTGGCTCAATACCAAATGAAGGGAGCAACCCAAATAAAATAAAATTCAGTAAATTTCGTACCTGACACATAAACCCTGGAATAATTCTGTGAAAGCAGGAACCCTTATAACCAAATCCTTTCTCTCCAGTGCTCAAAGCACGAAAATTTTCTGTTTAAAAAAAAATTAAAACACATATACACATACATTATATATATATATATTCACATACACAAATTGTCACAATTGGAACATCTTTGTTAAACTTAGAAAATGGACCAACCTGCTGTCTTTGGAACCTTGTCTGCAAACAGCTGTAAGAGAAAATTACAGTTAATTAACATCTGCTTATTTTGTTGCTTAGTACCCATGCCTTTAGGGGCTTCTGAGTCAAAAATTCATTTTCTCACTACAATACTTCTTCAGTAATTACTTTAATCCTGAGAACTGCTCCTGACAGCCATAAGGCCCTGCAGGCAGTTGGGTTAAGAAACATGAAACCCGAAGACATGCCAAAAATCCAGAACTAGTCATGACTTAAATAGTGAGACTTCTAGAAAGTGTCTCAAACTTTTAGTACATCACACCTACTTCTGAAAAGATATATGGCTTCTTAAATGTCTATCACCACCCCCAACTTGAGCTAGAACCTAAAGGCAAAATTCTAAGGAAGAGCAAGCACTGCTGCATGATCAGGGGTAAATAGCTGTTGTTTTAGCCACTCATAATGAAAATGCTACTACCTCCAATCTGTTAACATAGCTTTATGGATTAGATGAGCAGTCACTTCTTGGTTTCCAGGCCCCTTACCTAGTAGTGGGGTAAAAAATAAACATTGGTTTCTAGTATATCTGGTTTTGAACCTTTCTTGAATGCATTATGGTTAGAGAGGTAGCTTAAATACTACAAACATTTACAAGCCCTTTCATAAAAACAGCTTGTTTAAAAGTAGGATTTTATAAGCTATTCCAGAGATGTGACTGAATTAACTGTCAGTATCCGTGTACATTTCTCTTACAGCAATGTACTTTTTTTTTTTTTTTTTTTTTGAGACAGTCTCGCTCTGTCGCCAGGCTGCAGTGCAGTGGCTCACTCCAACCTCCGCCTCCCGGGTTCAAGCGATTCTCCTTGCCTCAGCCTCCGGAGTAGCTGGGATTACAGGCAAGCGCCACCACGACCAGCTAATTTTTGTATTTTTAATAGAAGTGGGGTTTCACCATGTTGGCCGGGTTGGTCTCGATCTCCTGACCTCGTTATCCGCCCGCCTGGGACTCCCAAAGTGCTGGGATTACAGGTGTGGGCCACCGCGCCTGGCCAACGTACTAATTTTTTTTAGTTTTTAGGTATTTGTACCTAGAACGTATGGTCTTTTTAAAACAGCTTTTCTCAGAGCTTTGTAGTCGGTACATTTAAGTTACTATGGCTTCCCTTTCAGACTTTCGCTAAACCCAAAGCCCTTATTGGCAGTTACCCCTCCATTCTCACCAAGACCTGCAAGTCCTTTCTCACTTCCCTTAAGCTCTCTGGGTAACCCGATGCTCAGTATTAGATCAGGCCAAGTTTCCACGAAAGCCCTTGTCACTTACCAGCTTTGACTACAGTCATAGGTGGGGTGGGGTGTGGATTAACACGCAGTGTTTCAGTGCCTATTAAGTGCCAGGCACTACGGACAGGGTAGGCAACAAGGAAACCGCCCTGTCCTCAGGAAGACTGCATGAGGATCGATCTGGTAGCCTTTTGAGATGTGGTTTAAAGTAATAAAATCACTAATATCCTATTTCGCTACTCCCTAAGGTCTATCCATGTTAACTGGAATGGAATCGCACTCAATATTTAACTTGTAAGACATACGCCAAGTTTAGATATTATGCTGTAATTAGAACTGATCTTTAAGAACTCATTTAACGCTCTCAAAACTAATTAGGTAATCACTGGTAATCCACCTTGGTCGGAAGAAGCCTGCCTTGTGGCCAGTCGCTACTCGCCTGGTAGGCAAAGGGACAATCGGGAGGGGCTCAAGAGCGCCTCCCCCGCCAACGCCGTCACTGCAGTGGAAGGCGGTCCTTGGGCACCAGCAAAGGCAAGGCCCATTTTCACATTTCCGCTTGGGGGTGGGGGACACGGGCGGACGCTGGGGCTCATGTATAAATATTCCTACTTTATCTAAATGGAAGATACTTCAAGCGGCAATCCATCACATCCCAGCATTATCTCCTTTTATAGCATGGCCTCCCGGGATCTACAGAAGGACTGAGCATGGACCGGCTCACACCGCGCCTCGATCCTTGAGAAAAACCCTCAAGCAAGCAGCTTCCCAGCTCAGGATGTAAAGCACCCGTGCCTGCCGAGGGACAGCTTCCCAGGAAAGCGGTCGTGAGCGCGCTTCTGGCTCCGGTCTGCGACGCCCAGGCCGAGCTAGGGCGGAGCCCAACGGCTCTCAAGGCGCGGGCCTG
>NW_012102565.1:1417876-1451547 GCF_000951045.1 Mandrillus leucophaeus | reverse complement strand
AAGCGCGGCAGCTCTTCGGCCGTTGTCAAGCGAGGAGGCGCGTCTCCCCATTGCACAGAGGGGGTAACTGAGGCGAACGCAGGCCTCAAGGTCGCGCCGCCAGTCAAGGTCGACTGGGGTCCCGCGCCCGGACCCTGCGCCTCCGCGAGCGGAAATGGGGATGACGCGTCCCCGAGACCGAGGAGCAGCCTTGCGTCCGCATTCCGTGCGGGCGACCACCGCGTCGCGTCCGACCAGGCAGTGTCAGGAAGGAGGTTGCCTTTGAGCATCGCTGTTTTCTCTAATGAGGTGGGACAGGAGCAGTCTCCGGTTTTGAGAGATTATGAAATACCTTCAAAATGCCCTACTTTCCTAAAATATCTTACACTCTGCTTGAGTCTTCTTCAGGAGGAAGCCATTAAAACAGGAGCCTGGCAAGGATCTTACCTGTGAAGATGGACTGTGCACGTTTTGCCCTCTTTCTTACTCTTTTCGAATCTCTGCTCCTGGTCCTTCCCCGCCCTCGCCCCGCCCAGCTCCCACCGTCCCCGCCTCGGGACTGAATTGTGCTTTGATTTCTGGGTGAAATATAAGCCACAATTTAAAAGCGAATTTCTTCAGGTAAAGACATTAATAATACTTTTATTAAAATACACTTGTAGGCCAGGCGTGGTGGCTCATGCCTGGTGCTTTAGGAGGCCAGGAAGCCAAGGCCGGGGAGGATCGCTTCAGCTTAGGAGTTTGACATCAGCCACCAGCCTGGGCATCTTAGACACCGTCTCTACAAAAAATAAAAAAATAAAAATTAGCTGGGCGTGGTGGCGCTCGCTACTCAGGAGGCTGGGCGGGGAGGATTGCTTGAGCCCGGAGGTCGAGGCTGTAGTGGGCAGTGATAGCATCACTGCATTCCAGCCAGAACGACAGAGTGTGACCCTGTCTCAAAAAATAAAATAGGCCGTGCGTGGTAGATCACGCCTGTAATCTCAGCACTTTGGGAGGCCGAGGTGGGAGGATCACCCGAGGTCAGGAGTTCGAGACCAGCCTGCACAACATGGTGAAACCCCATGTCTACTAAAAATACAAAATTAGCCGGGCATGATGGCGCGCACCTGTAGTCCCAGCTACCCCCTCGGGAGGCTGAGGCAGGAGAATCGCTGGAACCCAGGAGAAGGGAAGTTGCAGTGAGCAAAGATTGCGCCACTGCACTCCAGCCTGGGAGACAGAGACTCCGTCTCAAATAAACAAAAATATAAAGTAAAATGCACTTATGTGACTGGTGTTTTGTTCAGAAAACCTTACAAGGAAATTGATATATCCTGGGCTCTCACTTAAGTTGCAATATTAAGGATATTATTTAACGTTTCTTTTTGTTTTTTTGAGACAAGGTCTCACTCTCACCTAGGCTGGAAATGCAGTGGTGTGTTATTGGCTCACTGCAACCTCCCTTCTCTTGCTTGAGCGAGTGTCCCACTTTAGCCTCCTGAGTAGCTGGGACTACGGGCATGTACCCACACCCAGCTCATTTTGTTTGTGTGTGTATTGTAAAGATGGGGTTTCGCCACATTGCCCAGGCTGGTCTCAAACTCCTGGACTCAAGCGATCCGCTTGCCTCACCTTCCCCAAAGTGCTGGGATTATAGGCGTGAGCTGCTGCACCTGGATGTTATTTAATGTTTCTAAAACTCAGTTTCTTCATCTGCACAACCAGGATAGGGTTGTGGTGAGACAAAAATGAGAATTCATCTGATAGATGAAGTACAGTTTCTGGCCTCTTGCCACTGTTGTTAATAACTGTGAACCAACGTGTTAGAAATCTATTTATTCGAGATAGGGTCTCACTCTGTTGTTAGTCTGGAGTGCAGTGGTGCAATCCTAGCTCACTGTAACCTCGAACCCTTGGACTCAAGCAATTCTCCCTCCTCAGCCTCCCAAATGTCTGGGACTGAAGGCACAAGCCACTGTGCCAGCTAATTTAAAATTTTTTACAGAAACTGGTTCTGGCTGTGTTGTCAGGGCTGGTCTCAAACTCCAGGGCTTAAAGGATTCTCCCACCTTGGCCTCCCAAAATTACGGCATTACAGCTGTGAACCGCCATGCCCAGCCTGTGTTAGAAATTTAGAGTATGTTGTTTTGTTCTCACAACCATCCCATTATCCCCATTTTACAGATGTGTAAAGTAAGGCTCTGGCTTCCTGTTCAGAGTAATTGCTTATGAGTGTTAGCAAACCCAAACTGGAAGCTGCTTTTTTCCCCCCAATTCCACATCATTTGATGCTTTGTGATCTTAAGGAAGCCACCTGTCCTCATCTGACACTGAAAAAAATTGCCCAAGGCCTTCAGGCATAAATTCTTTCAATTTCTCTCTCCTCCATCCTAAAACCTAGAGCAGTTAGGAACTCCTCCTAAGAAGTAAATGAATGAGGCCAGGCGAGGTGGCTCATGCCTGTAATCCCAGCACTTTGGGAGGCAGAGGCGGGTGGGTCATTTGAGTTCAGGAGTTCAAGACCAGCTTGGACAACATAGTGAAACCCCATCTCTACTAAAAATACAAAAATTAGCTGGGCGGGGCTGGGTATGGTGGCTCACGCTGTAATTGCAGCACTTTGGGAGGCTGAGGTAAGTGGGTCACTTGAGGCCAGGAGTTCGAGACTAGCCTGGCCAACACAGGGAAAACCCATCTCTACTAAAAAGTACAAAAATTAGGGCCGGGCACAGTGGCTCACGCCTGTAATCCCAGCACTTTGGGAGACTGAGGCAGGCGGATCACGAGGTCAGGAGTTCAAGACCAGCCTGACCCACGTGGTGAAACCCTGTCTCTACTAAAAATACAAAAATTAGCCAGGCGTGGTGGTGTGCATCTGTAATCCCAGCTACTTGGGAGGCTGAGGAAGGAGAATCGCTTAAGCTTGGGAGGCGGAGGTTGCAGTGAGCCGAGATCGCACCACTGCCATTCCAGCCTGGGGGATGGGGTGAGATTCCATCTCAAAAAAAAAAAAGTAAATGAATGCAGGAATGAATAATAAAGTAAATAGGCTGGGTGCAGCCTGTAATGCCAGTGCTTTGGGAGGCCAAGGCAGGAGGATCGGTTGAGTCCAGGAGTTTGACACCAGCCTGGGCAACAGAGGGAAACCCTGCTTCTACAAAAAAATATATATCTTCTTTTATTTTTTATTTTTTATTTTTTATTTTTTGAGACGGAGTTTCGCTCTTGTTGACCAGGCTGGAGTGCAATGGCTTGATCTCGGCTCACCGCAGCCTCTGCCTGCTGGGTTCAAGCAATTCTCCTGCCTCAGCCTCACAAGTAGCTGGGATTATAGGCATGTGCCATCACTCCCAGCTAATTTTGTATTTTTAGTAGAGACGGGTTTCTCCATGTTGGTCAGGCTGGTCTCAAATTCCCAACCTCAGGTGATCTGCCCACCTCGACCTCCCAGAGGGTGGGGATTACAGGCGTGAGCCACCGTGCCTGGCCTATTTTTATTTATTTATTTATTTATTTATTTATTGAGACAGAGTGAGTTTTACTCTTGTAGCCCAGGCTGGAGTTCAATGAATGGCACGATCTTGGCTCACTGCAACCTCTACCTCCTGGGTTAAAGCAATTCTCCTGCCTCAGCCTCCCAAGTAGCTGGGATTACAGGCATGCACCACCATGCCTAGCTTATTTTGTGTTTTTAGTAGAGATGGGATTCATCATTTTGGTCAGGCTGGTCTTGAACTCCTGACCTCAGGTGATCCGCCTGCCTCAGCCTCCCAAAGTGCTGGGATTACAGGCATGAGCCACTGTGCCTGGTCAAAACATTTTTAAAAATAAAAATTAGCCAAGCGCAGTGGGGTGGCGCACACCTGTAGTCCCAGCTACTCAGGAGGCTGAGACGGGAGGATCACTTGAGCCCAGGAGGTTGAGGCTGCAGTGGGCTGTGATGGTGCCACTACACTCCAGCCCAGGTAGCAGAGCCAGACCCTGTCTCAAAAATAAGTACATCTGGCTGGGTGCAGTGGCTCATACCTGTAATCCCAGAACTTTGGGAGGCCAAGGCGGGTGGATCACTTGAGGTCAGAAGTTCGAGACCAGCCTGGCCAACATGGCGAAACCCTGTCTCTACTAAAAATACAAATATTAGCCCAGTGTGATGGTGGGCTCCTGTAGTCCCAGCTGCTCGGGAGGCTAAGGCAGGGGAATCGCTTGAACCTGGGAAGTGGAGATTGTAGTGAGCCAGAATTGCACCATTGCACTCCAGCCTGGGTGACAGACTGAGACTTCGTCTCAATATAAATAAATGAATACATCCTTGTGACTTGTCCTCCCTCTTGCTACTATTTGAAGTCCTGCCTTTTTGTCACCATCAACATTGTCACAGCGAAGTCCTAGTTCTTGTCATTTCATCTACACAGGCATAGGGTATATACACTCAAGAATACAAATGTTCATGCTTTGTTTGTAAGTGGGGAGCTGATACTGTAGGGGTTCTTTTTCTGACATTATCTGTTGAGCCGGACTGTCTAATTGTGGAAAATATCAGCAGACACAGAACCTCAGGAATGTGGGGCTGTCCATGCCTTATTTGGATGAATCAGACCAAAAGCAAATCCAGCTGAACTCAACAGTGCCCTGATCTGGCTAGCTGGAGGTGTTCTATGCCAGCAAGCAGAACTCTGAAAATCAACTAGCTTCTGATCATATGGCATCTTATAAACAAATGCTTATCTCAAAAATATGCCTGAGCAGGAGAGAAGGTAACCAGAGAAAAAATTAGGGTATTCAAAATTATGAAAACAGACGACTTTGGGCAGTAACTTGTCTTCTCTGTGCCTCTTGCCCAAGGCCTAGCTTAGTGCCTCTGCCCTCTAGGCTGAATGGAAACCGCTTCTGCTGAGACCACCAGTGACCTCTCAGCCCACAAACTCAGGTGCTTTTGGCAGGTCTGACACTGCCTGGATCAGGCAGGTTTTATCACCTCCTTGATTGGAAAGCTTCCTTTCCTTGATGACTTTGACTTTTCTTTCATGTTTCCTTTACCATTTCCGCTTTAACTCTTTCACAAATTTCTGCTCTGTCAGAGTTAAGCATTTGATCTTGTTTCCTCACACAGCCTCCAAGATCAACCTCATCCTTTCCTATGGCTTAAATTCCCAGATGATTCTAAACCAAGTTCTCAGCCAGGCACAGTGGCTCACACCTGTAATCCCAGCACTTTGGGAGGCTGAGGCAGGCGGATCACCTGAGGTCACGAGTTCAAGACCAGCCTGGCCAACATGGTGAAACTCCATCTCTACTAAGAATACAAAAATTAGATGGGTGTGGTGGTGTGCACCTGTAATCCCAGCTACTCAGGAGGTTGAGGCACGAGAATATCTTAAACCTGGAAGGTTGAGGTTGCAGTGAGCCAAGATCAAGCCACTGCACTCCAACCTGGGCAACATGGTGAAACTGTCTCAAAACAAACAAACAAAAAAAACAAGTTTTCTAGCAAGCAGTAGAAAACTTCATCAATACTGGCTTAGACAGGAGTTAATTTGTCTCATACAATAAAAAATCCAGAGGCAGAGAGCAACTCAAAGGTGCTCTTAGTAGAATGAACCTACTAAGTGGTGATCAGAAGTCAGAAAAGCAATGTGGAATAACAGAAATTCAAATAGGTATCAACTTATTAGCCCTAAGAGTTAGGTGGGCCCTGAAGTATATGAAAGATTCCGAAATACCTGTCAAGCACAGAAATGGTCAGAGACATTAATCTTTTTTTTTTTTTTTTCTTTTTGAAACAGGATCTTACTCTGTTGCCCAGGCTGGAGTGCAGTTTTTCAATCAGGGCTCACTGTAGCCTCCACTGCCCAGGTTCAAATGATCTTCCCACCTCAGCCTCCTGAGTATCCAGGACCACCACGCCTGGCTAATTTTGTATTTTTTAGTAGAGATGGGGCTTTTCGATGTTGGTGAGGCTGGTCTCAAACTCCCAACCTCATGTGATCTGCCCACCTCAACCTCCCAAGGTGCTGGGATTATAGGTGTGAGCCACCGTGCCTGGCTTGCATTTTAATATTTAAGATAACTTTAAGTTCAACATATTTAAAAGTTTATTAAAGTTATTTAATACTCAGGGAGGTTTTCTTTGTTAATTTGGACAATTAAGTACTTTAATAGGAAACCAAATTCATTACATTGACAAATGTAGTTTAAAATGTAGAACATGCCTGGGTGCAGTGGCTCACGCCTGTAATCCTAGCACTTTGGGAGGCCAAGGAAGGTGGATCACCTGAGGTCTGGAGTTCAAGACCCGCTTGGCCAACATGGAGAAATGCCATCTCTACTAAAAATACAAAAATTAGCCAGCCGTGGTGACGGGCGCCTGTAATCCCAGCTACTGAGGAGGCTGAGGCAGGAGAATCGTTTGAACCTGGGAGATGGAGGTTGGAGTGAGCCAAGATTGTGCCACTGCACTCCAGCCTGAGTGAGGAGACAGACGGAGACTCCGTCTCAAAAAAAAAAAAAAGTTTGCAAATATATTCAAAGAGTTCAAATTTGCTATACTTATAAAGAAACTAATATTATTTCTAAGGTAAACTTGAAGCCCAGGAAAGAAGTAGATTTTTAAATTGTAGTTTATTTTTTACAAACCTGATGTTTTAAAAATAAAATAATAAAAAATAAAATTGTAATTTAGGCTGGGCACAGTGGCTCACACCCATAACCTCAGCACTTTGGGAAGCCGAGGTGGGAGGATTGCTTGAGCCCAGGAGTTTGAGACCAGTCTGGGCAACATAGTGAGACCCCTCCCATCCCTACAAAAAAATTGCTTTAATTAAAATTGTAGCTTTAATGAATTAAATATCAGTTGTTAACATATAATAACCCCTGAATAGTCTTTCTACATAGGAAAGCCACATGGCACGAAACTGCCACAACAGGTGCCCCAGGATTGGACAGGAAAACCAGGAAAGAAGGAAGAAGGGCAAAAGTTGAGGGAGGAGCCACCACCATCTGTCCTGTTTCAAAAGTTTTCCAGGAGCCCCACTCGGCAGCTTCCACACTTGGCTATAAGCAACCAGGAAGATAACTATAGTTGACCCTGAACGACGTGGTGTTTCGCCATGTTGGCCAGGCTGATCTCAAACTCTTGACCTCAGGTAATCCGCCCTCAGCCTCCCAAAGTGTTGGGATTACAGGTGTGAGCCACCACACCCAGCCTAAATAGGCCTTTTGAGGAGTCAAAGGTTATATGTGGATTTTTGACTGAAAAGAGTATCAGCATCCCTAACCCCCATGTTGTTCAAAGGTCAACTGTATTTTTCTTTTTAGAGATGGGGTCTTGCTATGTTGCCTAGGGTGGAGTACAGTGGCTATTCACAGGCACAATCATAGTACATTATAGCCTTGAACTGCTGGGCTCAAGCAATCCTCCTGCCTCAGCCTCCTGAGTAGCTGAGACTTCAGGTGCAGCCACCATGCCCGGCTAAGGGTCAACTGTATTTTGATTGGGCCTGTGGCTGCCCATACCACTCAAGGTCCTGATAGTAAGGAAGAAGGCAAGAGAGAAGCCTGTTGTGTAGACAATGGATGCATGTCTGATGCACCTACGACCTGACTCGGGAGAGAAGGGAGTGACTGGAGAGTCCTTGGGCACATGGGAAGCTGGCACAGAGCCCAGCATGGGCCTGGGGAGGACCCTACCAACTCTCCAGTGGACCCAGCCCTGAAGCACCCCTCTGGGTTGATGCTAAAGTTGAGGTTGGGGGTGGGGAGGATACACCTGCTGGGTTGAGCCCTTAATCTCCGCCTGTGCCTTCAGGCCTCAGTATCTAAGGTCTTCAGACTTTGCCTCCCACTTGAGCTCAGAAGGTGGGGAATTTCCCTAACAGGAAGGGGCACAATAACAAAAAAATAAACCCGGAAACAAGGCTTCAGTTAGTAAACATAGAATCCTGGAAAGTGTTAGTTGCCATTATTAATGGTCATTGGGTTTTTCTGTTTAGTTTTGTTTTTTGAGACGACGTCTCCCTCTTGATGCCCAGGCTGGAGTGCGATGGCACGATCTCTGCTCACTGCAACCTCTGCCTCCCAGGTTCAAGTGATTCTCCTGCCTCAGCCTTCCGAGTAGCTGGAATTACAGGTGCCCGCCACCATGCCCAGCTAATTTTTTGTATTTCTAATAGAGATAGGATTTTGCCACGTTTGCCAGGCTGGTCTCAAACTCCTGGCCTAAGGTGATCCACCCACCTCAGCCTTCCGAAGTGCTGGGATTACAGGTGTGAGCCACTGCGCCTGGCCCTTATGGTCATTGTTAAATTCTCACAGCAGTCCTTTGAATATTTATTTATTTTTATTTTTTGAGACAGAGTTTCACTCTTGTTGTCCAGGCTGGAATGCAATGGCACAATCTTGGCTCAGTGCAACCTCTGCTTCCTGGGTTTGAGCGATTCTCCTTCCTCAGCTTCCTGAGTAGCTGGGATTATGGGCATACGCCACTATGCCCAGCTAATTTTGTATTTTTAGTAGAGACGGGGTTTCTCCACGTTGGCCAGCCTGTTCTCGAACTGCCGACTTCAGGTGATCCGCCTGCCTCAGCCTCCCAAAGTGCTGGGATTACAGATGACAGCCACCGCACCCAACCTTATTTATTTATTTATTTTTGAGACAGTCTGGCTCTGTTGCCCAGTCTGGAGTGCAGTGGTGTGCTCTTGACTCACTGCAACCTCCGCCTCCTGGGTTTAAGTGATTCTCCTGCCTCAGCCTCCCAAGTAGCTGGGATTGCAGGCACGTGCCACCACACCCAGCTAATTTTTGTATTTTTAGTAAAGACGGGGTTTTACCATGTTGAAAATCATTGGCCAGGCTGGTCTTGAACTCCTGACCTCAGGTGATCCACCCACTTCGGCCTCCCAAAGTACTGGGATTACAGGCGTGAGCCACCGTGCCCAGCCTAAGTATTTATTTTTACTATTGTTATTCTTTTTTTTTTGAGACAGAGTCTTGCTCTATCGCCCAGGTTGGAGTGCAGTGGTGAAATCTCGGCTCACTGCAGCCTCCACCTCCCAGGCTCAAGCGATCCTCCCGCCTCAGCCTCCCAAGTAGCTGGGACTGTGCCACTACGCCCAGCTAATTTTTGTATTTTTAGTAGATACAGGGTTTCACCATGTTGCCCAGACTTGTCTCAAACTCCTGGGGTCAAGTAATCCACCTGCCTTAGCCTCCCAAAGTGCTGGGATTACAGGCATGAGCCACCACACTCAGCCTGTCCTGATTTTTTTTTCGAGTGCACAGTTTGTGTTCATTTGGCCATATCTTATAGTCAACTGCACAATAACTCAAATTTAGCTCTGGTATGGGTTTGGTTCTTACCACCAAATGTAAGGTCAACATTTCCCACAAGGCCCAGTTCTCCAGGTTCCTGGGGTGATTTTGGTCCCTGAGGTGACCATCTTGGCCTCTGATGCCGAAGGCAGAACTGCAGCAGGTGAGGATGAAGCAGGAGGGAAAATGGTGGCAACTGAAGATGAACCCTCTGCCCAGGCCCAGAGCAAAATGAAATGTGGGGCTTCTCATTAAAAAATTATCAAGAATTGAATTTCAAGACCATAACAGCAAAGCATTAAACCAAACACGAAGCCCTTCTGAGCATGGGGCCTGTGCAACTGCACGCTCACACCCAGGACGTTGGCCCTGCCACTGCAATCAACCTCTAGGTACACCAGATACAAGAGAGTTGGTACCTACTTACCCACTCTTTCCCAAGAGCCATCGCCCAGTGCTCAAGGGGGAGAGTGGAGGCCAGTCCAGAGACCGAAGAAGCCTACGTGAGGTACAGATGCTGGAGTCTGAAGGTGGAGAAGGAGTGCTGAGAGGAGCCGTCCTAACACAAGGGGCCTTGCAGTGAGAGCCTGAGAGTGTCCCTGGGGAGGGGCATGAGTGAGACCTGGGGGCAGAGCACAAGTTCTGGTGGGAACTTGGTGGACATGTCCTACACTGACCACCATGGGGGCTGTGACAAGAGAACTGAGGCCTCTCAGGGTGAGTACATTCTGCAAGCAAGGAGCAGTGTGAGAAACACCACACATGTTCCCAGGGGTTGCACTGAGTGCCAGGCAGCAGCTATCTCTCACTGGAGAGGGAAGAGACAGCAGCAATAGGCCACCTTGCCAGGGTGTAGGTGCACAGGGGTGACTGCAACAAATCTTGCAAACATGGAGATGCCAAACCAATAAAGGAAGGTGTCTACCCTCAAATAATGTGAAGCCTGTGGTGAACTGAATTCCACAGCAAAGTCCAGACCCAGCTCCCTGAAGACTGGATGGGCTTGACCCCAACACTAACAGCCTGCCAGAGGAAGGTGTATGCAATTCTCCAAGCAGAACTGCTATTTACTTCAGTCTCTGCTATTCTTTTTTTTTTTGAGATGGAGTCTCACTGTGTTGCCCAAGCTAGAGTGCAGTGGTGTGATCTCGGCTCACTGCAACCTTGGCCTCCCAGGATCAAGCAATTCTTCTGCCTCAGTCTCTCGAGTAGCTGGGACTACAGGTGTTTGCTACCACACCCGGCTAATTTTTGTATTTTTAGTAGAGACAAGGTTTCACCATGTTGGCCAGGCTGGTCTCGCACTCCTGACCTTACGTGATCTGCCTGCCTCCGCCTCCCAAAGTGCTGGGATTACAGGTGTGAGCCACCACGCCTGTCCTCTGATATTCTTTTACACACAATGCCTAGCATTTAATGACAAATTCCTCCAGTCTGGCTGCCTTCAAACTGGGTCATCAACTTTTTCCTGCCTTCAGATTGAAACTGAAACATTTGTCCTCCCCATGTCTTGAGCTTGCTGGCCTTTGGACTGGAACTCATGCCTTCTGCTCTCCTGGGTCTCCAGCTTGCTAGCTCACCCTGTATATCCCTATATATTCTCTTTCTCTGGAAAACCCTAATCCAGACACCCAAAAAAACAAGATAATGTGATCCATCATCCAGAGAGGCAACAGTCAATAGAAGCAGATCCAGAAATGGTCTACATTCTCAGATAGAGAGACATTGGCCATGAGAAGTGTTTAACAGGATGCAGTGCAAAGAGTGTACAACATGCATGAAAAGAGGGGAGGCTGTTTGCCTGTTTGCCATGTGTGGATGCAGTAAGAAGGCACTGCCTCTATGGGGGTACTCACTGATCTACAATGGGAATGATCCTTAGAAAAGCAGAGCTGATATGGCTGGGCACGGTGGCTCACACCTGTGATTACAGCACTTTGGGAAACTGAGACACAAGGTCAGGTGACTTGATCACAAGGTCAGGAGATCAAGACCATCCTGGCTAACATGGTGAAACCCTGTCTCCACTAAAAAAAAATTAGCTGGGCATGGTGGCACGCACCTGTAGTCCCAGTTACTCAGGAGGCTGAGGCAGGAGAATCACTTGAACCCGGGAGGCAGAGGTTGCAGTGAGAGGAGATCACACCACTGTGCTCCAGCCTGGGCGACAGAGCGAGACTCTGTCTCAAAAAAAAAAGAAAGAAAAAAACAAAGCAGAGATGATATCCCCCTGGAGCCACAAATGTTCACCATGGGTAATGAGTGTGCTTCTGGGTGGTTGGGACAAGTTAGGCCAGCATATCATCTGGTGAGACCTGATTCAGAACCAAGAACCCTGTCTAAGCCTTCCTTGGAATTCCAGAGAGGCACCCTAGCTCTCAGGGGTGTCCTTCAGGCCTGGCTATTCCCAAAAGGCCGGGGCTGCAAAGTGGTAGCAGTTGCCTCCTGGCCTGTAGCAGTTGCTCTCCCTGCTTGGACCCCTCCGCCATCTGCCCTCACTGCTTCATTTGATTCATTTATTGGTGTTTGACAGGCGAAGTTCTGTGTTACCTGCTGTTTCACTGGAGCTTAAGACAAGTTCCTGAGACAAAACTCAAACTCAACAAAGGTCTCCCTTTCCTTTCCTCACCTTGGTCTGGGCACATTGTGTTGGCCTCCCGACTACCACACAGCCCTGTCCAGCA
Source organism: Mandrillus leucophaeus (assembly GCF_000951045.1). Lineage (NCBI taxonomy): Eukaryota > Metazoa > Chordata > Mammalia > Primates > Cercopithecidae > Mandrillus > Mandrillus leucophaeus. Next base: position 1,439,596 of record NW_012102565.1, on the reverse strand, counting down.
AGGCCCTCAGCTGAATCATGATTGATTCTTGGCTGGGAGAACACACTGGGCCATGGCTCACACCTCTCCCAGAGGTGCTGATTGTAACTCTTCTCTGCCTTGGGGTAAAGTGAAACCTGAGGTTCCCCATTCCCTAAAATGTCTCTCTTCTGATTTCAGTGGAAATCTCCATGGGTCCCTTCCCTCCTTAGTCCTATCCAACTGCCAGTGAAGCCTCACAGCAGGGATGCCATAGATGAATCCCCTAAACCCTATCCCACAACAGAACAGTGATTAGGGGAAATAACCCCACTCCAGCCAATTAACCAGAAAGCATCCCTCCGAGACAGTCAGTGTGAGTGGCCTGGTCAGGCTGGGAGGGAAGGGGTGTCCTGCTGCACAATTTGTTTCCGCATTTCCAAGCCTCTGTTCATTCAGTGGATATGTACGAGCCTGGGTACGCCTTCCTGCTTCCTCCAAAGCCCGGTGCTGGCAGGCTGAGAGAGAGGGGTGCCCCTCTCCTAAGTGCCAAGCCTGCTCTGCGACTCAGGGTAGGGGTGTGTAAAAACACAGGGTGCCAGGTGCGATGGCTCACGCCTCCCAGCACTTTGGGAGGCCAAGGCAGGCGGATCACGAGGTCAGGAGATCGAGACCATCCTGGCTAACACAGCGAAACCCTGCCTGTCCAAAAAATACGAAAAATTAGCCAAGTGTGGTGGCATGCACCTGTAGTCTTAGCTACTCGGGAGGCTGAAGCAGGAGAATCACTTGAACCTGGGGGGCAGAGGTTGCAGTGAGCTGAGATCGCGCCACTGCACTCCAGGTTGCAGTGAGCCGAGATTGAACCACTGTACTCTGGGCTGGGTGACAAGAGTGAGGCTTCGTCTCAAAAAACAACAACAACAACAACAACAACAAAACACAAGGCATCTAAACACAGGAAATCACAATGAAGACTCAGTGATCACGTGGATGGGATGCCTATGCCTTCTGCCAGATCGGCAGCACTGCTCTCTGTTTTTGCTAACAATACCTTAATTCCCTAATTCCCTTTAGGGAACCCCCTGCCCAGTATAGGTGCTCTGGGTGGAGCTGACCTCATTTCCAGCTCCAGAATTGAGCAGTCACTTGACTTGGGCCTGACACCCGACTAATTTTTGTATTTTTAGTAGAGATGTTGGCCAGGCTGGTCTCAAACTCCTGACCTCAGGTGATCCACTCGCCTTGGCCTCCCAAAGTACTGGGATTACAGGTGTGAGCCACCGTGCCCAGGCTTGTTTTTTTTTTTAAATCAATAAAAATAATTATGGATGTTATTTGGTATTTACAAATAGTAAGAAAGATGCTGTGATGGTTAATGTTGAGTGCCAACTTGATTGGATAGAAGGATGCAAAGTATTATTCCTGGGTGTGTCTGTGAGGATGTTGCCAAAGGAGATTAATATTTGAGTCAGTGGACTAGGAGAGGCAGACCCATCCTCAATCTGGGTGGGTACCATCTAATCAGCTGCCAGTGTGGTTAGAATAAAGCAGGCAGAAGAAGATGGGAAGACCAGACTTGCTGAGTCTCCTTCACCTTTCTCCCGTGCTGGATGTTTCCTGCCCTCAAACATCTTCGGCTTTTGGACTCTTGGACTTACACCAGTGGTTTGTCAAGGGCTCTCAGGCCTTTGGCCACAGACTGAAGGCTGCATTGTCAGGTTACTACTTTTGAGGTTTTGGAACTCGGACTGTCTTCTTTGTTCCTCAGCTTGCAGACGGCCTATTGTGGGACTTCACCTTGTGATCACGTGAGTCAATATTCCTTAATAAACTGCCCTTCATATAGATATATATCCCATTAGTTCTGTCCCTCTAGAGAACCCTGACTAATACAGATGCTAATTTTAAAAACTGTCTTTATTTTTTAGAGCAGTTTTGAATCTTGTATGTATCATTTTACCATTATAATATCATACAGAGTGGCTTCACTGCCCTAAATATCCTCTGTGCTCCACCTATCCCTCCCTCCCTCCCCACTAACCCCCGGCAACTGCTGATCTTTTTACTGTCTCCAAAGTTTTGCCTTTTCCAGTATGCATAGAGTTGGAATCACACAGTATGTAGCCTGTTCAGATAGGCTTCTTCCACTTAGTAAAATGCATTTAACATTCCTCCTCCATGTCTTTTCACAGCGTGGTAGCTCATTTCTTTATGGCGCTGAATAATATTCCATCGTCTGGAGGTACCACAGTTTATTTATCCATTCAACTACTGAAGGGCATCTTGGTTGTTCGAAGTTTTGGCAATTATGAATAAATCTGCCATAAACAATGGCATACAGGTTTTTGTGTGAACATAAGTTTTAAACTCATTTGGGTAAATATAAGGAGAGTGATTGCTGGATTTTATGCTTAGTTTTATAAGAAACTGCCAGCCAGGCGCGGTGGCTCACTCCTGTAATCCCAGCACTTTGGGAGGCCGAGGTGGGCAGATCACCTGAGGTCAGGAGTTCGAGACCAGTCTGACCAACATGGAGAAACCCCGTTGCTACTAAAAATACAAAATTAGCTAGGCATGGTGATGCATTCCTATAATCCCAGCTACTCAGGAGGCTGAGGCAGGAGAATCATTTGAAACTGGGAGGTAGAGGTTGCAGTGAGCCGAGATTGCACCATCGCACTCCAGCCTGGGCAACAAGAACAAAACAAGAACAAAAAGAGTTTTTGCTCTGTTGCCCAGGCTCTCAAAAAAAAAAAAAAAAAAAAAAAAAGAAAGAAAGAAAGAAAAGAAAAAGAAAAAAAAACCTGCCAAACTGTCTTCCAAAGTGGCTGTACCATTTTGCGTTCCCACCAGCAATGATTTCCTGTTGCTCTGCTGTTTTATCTCTCTATTTATTTATTTATTTATTTATTTATTTATTTAATTTTTGTGTGTGAGAGAGACAGGGTCTTGCTTTGTTGCCTAGGCCAGAGTGTAGTGGTGCAAACACGGCTCACTGCAGCCTCGACCTCTTGGGCTCAAGGGATTCTTCTGCCTCAGCCTCCTGAGCTGGGACTACAGGTATGTGCCCACCATGCCTGGCTATTTTTTTTTGAGACGGAGTTTTCTCTGTTACTAGGCTGGAGTGCAGTGGCATGGTCTTGGCTCACTGCAACCTCTGCCTCCTGGATTCAAGTGATTCTCCTGCCTCAGCCTCCCGAGTAGCTGGGACTACAGGCGTGTGCCACCATGCCCAGCTAATTTTTGTATTTTTAGTGGAGACAGAGTTTCACCATGTTGGTCAGGATGGTCTCGATCTCTTGACCTCATGATCTGCCTGCCTCAGCCTCCCAAAGTACTTGGATTACAGATGTGAGCCACTGCACACAGCTAGCTAAGTTTTAATTTAATTTAATTTTTTTTTTTTTTTGAGACAGAGTCTTGCTCTGTTGGCCAGGCTAGAGTGCAGTGGCATAATCTTGGCTCACAGCAATCTCCATCTCCCGAGCTCAAGCAATTCTCCTGCCTCAGTCTCCCGAGTAGCTGGGATTACAGGCGTGTTCCACCAAGCCCTGCTAATTTTTGTATTTTTAGTAGAGACGGTATTTCACTATGTTGGCCAGGCTGGTCTCAAACTCCTGACCTCAGGTAATCTGCCTGCCTCGGCCTCCCAAAGTGCTGGGATTACAGGTGTGAGCCACCATGCCCGGCCCATTTGTTTTGCTGCTGTTGTTATGGAGATGAGATCTCACTGTGTTGTCACTTCCTGGGTTCAAGCAATCCTCCCGCCTCAGCCTCCTAAGTGCCAGGATTAAAGGCATGAGCCACCTTGCCTGGCCTATTTTAAATTTTTGTTTTTTTGTTTGTTTGTTTTTACCATGAGCGTGTATTTACTATATAGAAGCAGCATTTCCCTCTAGGTTGCAAGCAACTGAAGGTTGAATGTGACACTTCTTTGTGAGGCGATGGCCTGGGCATCCTGGCTAACTCCACTGCTGATGAGGGTGGTCTTTCTGTTCTTTCTTTGGGCTCGTGTGGGGACAGTTGGGAAAAATGCCAAGAGAAAACACAAAAGAGCAGACCGTGATCCAGATCTCTCTGCAAAGAGAAACTGGAAGAGCAGGTTGACTTAGGGACCAGGAGCCAGGAGCCCTAAGGATCCTTGTGTTTCACCTCCAAGGCTCTGTGGTCCTGTGCGGCTTCCATCAGGATAAGGTCTGACTTTGAGACAGAAAACACCAACAACACGGGCTCACACAGCGCGGACACCTATTTCTCTTCCTCCAGTCTCAGCCCAGGCCAGCGTTACAGCTACACAAGCACTGGAACCCAGGGCCCTTGTCTTCTCCCTCCACCACTCTCAGCATTTGGTGTCTACTTGGAGGTCAGTGCTGAGCAGCACATCCACATCCCAGAAGCAGGAAGGAAAAACAGCGCAGAGGGGGCACATCCCACCCTCTAAGGAGACATCCTTCGATATCCCACTGCCTGGCCACAGACAGTGGCCGCACAGAGCTGCAGAAGCATCTGGAAAGGGAGTCTGTTCTCCTGGTCAGCAGAGTGTCCAGCTAAAAATGGGGGTTCCTGCCACCAAGGCAGAGGGAGCAGGCAGGTGTCTGGGTGGTGCCTGGCATTCCTTGCTATGCTGTGATTGAGGGTTCTTTTAACAGTAGACCCCTGGCCCCGAGCTGTGACTCCTGGGCCACCCATCAGTCCCACTCAATTACAAATCCTATCACAGTAGACTAGCAGGCACTTCCTTAACCAAACCAGCACATGTTCACTGGATACCTCCATGTCCCACTTCACCCTGCAGAGTACACTTCCTTAGCCAGGACATTCACAGGCTGAGTGGACATGATAACACCCAGACAAGACAAGCAGGAGGTGTGTTTGCTCCCTTTTTCCAGGGTTAATTTCTTTGACAAATATTGCTAGCACTGGAGCATGTCAGGATGACACTGCCCTCATGGAGCTTACAGTCTAGCCAGGAAAACAGGTGAAAAATGAGGGTCTCCTCAGGTCAAAAATGTTTAATCAGGCTCCAGCCTTATCTTTCAAGTGACAGGAAATACGATAATAAAGGAAAGAGTAAATGATATCAGGAGGGAATGCTTAGGGGACATTCTATAAGACGACTGTCCTGAACTGTGCGAAAAGATCAATGTAATTAAAAAAAAAAAGACTGTTTTAGATTAAAAGAGACTAAAGAGACACAACAACCGGCACAAAATGTGTTGATTGGATTCTGTTGAAAAAAGAAGTTATAACTGGAGCATACAAATATAATAAATGATGCTATGGAATTACTCTCTGTATCCACCGATTCTGCATCCACAGATTCAACCAACTTCAGATCAAAAATATTTTGGGGGAAAATAAAAATAATACAACCATAAAGATAATACAAATAAAAACAATATAGTATAACAACTATTTACATTGTCTTAGGTATTATAAGTAATCTAGAAATTATTTTAATGTTTTTTAAAATTTTACTTTTTTTTGAGACGAGGTCTCACTCTGTCACCCAGGCTGGAGTGTGCAGCGGGGCAATCTCGGCTCACTACAACTCCGCCTCTGGGGCTCAAGTGATCCTCCTACCTCAGCCTCCTGGGTAGCTGGGACTACAGGTACACACCACCACACCCGGCTAAGTTTTGTATTTTTTGTAGAGACGAGGTTTCACCATGTTGCCCAGGCTGGTCTTGAACTCCTGAGCTCAAGCAATCTGCCTGCCTTGGTCTCCCAAAGTCCTGGGATTATAGATGTGAGCTGCTGCACCTGGCCTAGAGGTGATTTAAAGCATACAGCATGGGTAGAAAGGGTAGGAGGAAGTGGGTAGACAGAGATTTGTTAAAGGACATAAAATTACAGCTAGATAGGTGGGCTAAGTTCTAGTGGCCTACAGCATTTTAGGATGACTGTGTTTCATCATTTCAAATAGCTAGAAAGAGAATATTGAATGTTCCCAACAAAAATAAATGATAAATGTTCCAGATAAATACCCTGATCTCATCACTATACATTACATGTATCAAAACATCACTATGCACCCTATAAATGTGTAGTTGTTTATATCAGTTAAGAAAATAAAAGAAAAAATGTAAATAAGGCATAGAGAAAGATATGGAAATTCTATGGCACTTTATACACAGGACTTGAGCATTTGTGTATTTTGGTATCCACAGGAGGTCCTGGAACTAATCCCCCATGGATACCAAGGGATGGTAGTATTGTTAATTTTCTGAGCTGTGACAATGGTAATGTGGTTACATATGAAAACGTGCTGGCTGGATATGGTGGTTCAAGTCTGTGATCCCAGCACTTTGGGAAGCTGAGGTGAGCAGATTGCTTGAACCCGGAAGTTCGAGACCATCCTGGGCAGTAGCGTGAAACTCTGTCTTCACACACACACACACACACAATAGCCAGGTGTGGGGGCATGTGCCTGGAGTCCCAGCTACTTGGTAGGCTGAGGTAGGAGGATTGAGGTGGGGGCTTCAGTGAGCTGTGAGTGCACCCCTGCACCCCTGCCTGGGTGACAGAGCAAGAATTTGTCTCAGAAAAAAAAAAAAGGAAAAATAAAAGTTAAATTTTTTTCCAACATGCATACAGAAGTATTTAGAGATGAAGTATTTATTTTGTCTGCAACTTACTTTCCAAAGTTGGCAACAAAAAAAAAAAAGGTGTGTGCATATAAAAATAGACATATGGAGAGAGAGAGAGAGAGCATGTGAGCAAATGTGGCAAGATGTTAACAATTGGTGAATCTCAAGGTTATGTGGGTGCTCACCGCACTATTCTTTTAATTTTATTTTTATTTTGGTTTTTTAGAGACAGATTGGTGAATCTCAAGGTTATGTGGGTGCTCACTGCATTATTCTTTTAAATTTATTTTTATTTTTGTTGTTTTTTTGAGTCTTGCTCTGTCACCCAGGCTAGAGTGTAGTGGCACCAAGATAGCTCCCTGCAGCCTCAAACTCCCGGGCTCAAGTGATCATCCCTTCTCAGCCTCCCAAGTAGCTGGGACTACACAGGTGTGCTCCACCACACCTGGCTAATTAAAAAATTTTTTTTGTAGAGACAGGGTCTCACTTTGTTGTCCAAGCTGGTCTTGAACTTCTGGATTTAGGCGATCCTCCTGCCTTTACTTCACAAAGTGCTGGGATTACAGGTGTGAGCCACTGCACAGGTGTGAGCCACTGCACTTACCATTGCATTACTTTTTAACTTTATTAAAATAAATAGTGTGGGGCCGGGGCCGGGCGCAGTGGCTCACTCCTGTAATCCCAGCACTTTGGGAGGCGTAGGTGGCGGGATCACTTGAGGTCAGGAGTTCATAACCAGCCTGGCCAACATGGTGAAACCCCATCTCTACTAAAAATACAAAAATTAGTTGGGCTTGGTGGCAAACGCCTGTAATCCCGGCTACTCGGGAGGCTGAGGCAGGAGAATCGCTTGAATCCAGGAGGTGGAGGTTATAGTGAGCCGAGATCGCGTCACTGCACTCCAGCCTGGGCGACAGAGTGAGACTCGGCTTAAAAAAAAAAAAAATTAGCCGGGCATGGTGGTGTAAGCCTGTGGCCCTAGCTACTCGGGAGGCTGAGATGAGAGGAGTGCTTATGCCCAGGAGGTCAACCCTGCAGTGAGCTGTGATTGTACCACTGCACTCCACCTGGTGACAGAGTGACACCCCCCCGCCATCTCTAAAAAATAAATAAAAAGTGGGAAGAACAATCACAGCACTGTTTAACTGATCGGCTATGATGGGAACCATGAAAGGCAGTCCACAAAGTGAATTGAGGCTTCAGGAGGAGGCCTTGACTTGTCCTGGAAGCAGAGGGTTCCCCCGGGAATGACATCTCAGCCGAAGCCTGACCCAGAAGGTAGATGGGCAGGAACTGGGTAATATGGAGACTACTGGGAGCAGGGAAGGGCTGCATCCCAAGGCAATGGGAAGCCTTCTGTACTCCCTCTTGTGATAACTACTTCCCTTCCTTTGGGCAGTGCTCCTGACCCCACTCTGTGTGGGTGGGTCCCTACCTGGTTGAGTCAACCAGAGCCCATCCCTGGGATTTTAAACTTGGAACCAGAAGGATAGTGATCATCACCTCTTTTCTGGGGTGAATTAATGAGAAGTGAGGCTCCGGAGCTTGGATCTCAAGTTCACAGAAGCAGCTGGTTGAGGGTGAAACTCACACACAGAGGCCAAGAGGTCATCCTGAAAGGATGCCTATTCATGTCCAGCTGCCTCTGGGGCCCTTTCAGGACTGCTATTTTGAGCCCCTTCCTTTCTTAGATGGTTTGAATTGGTCACCGTCACTTGCAACCTAACGAGTCCTGGCTAATGTACCATGAAAGAGTTCAAGACTTGGTCAGAGAAGAGCTGGGGTATAGGACGTTGGGGAAGGGTACCCATTAATCCTCCCTTCTAGGTGGTAACTGAGAGAATGAACAAGAACAATATACAGTTAAATGAAAATAAAAAGGCCAGGCATGGTGGCTCACGCCTGTAATCCCAGCACTTTGGGAGACCGAGGCAGGTGGATCATGAGGTCAGGAGTTCGAGACCAGCCTGACCAACATGGTGAAACCCCATCTCTACTAAAATTACAATTAGCCAGGTGTAATGGCGCAAGGCTGTAATCCCAGCCACTCAGGAGGCTAAGGCAGGAGAATCGCTTGAACCCGGGAGGCAGAGGTTGCAGTGAGCCGAGATCATGCCACTGCACTCCAGCCTGGGTGACAGAGCAAGACTCCATCTTAAAAAAAAGAAAATAAACATAGAAACTTTAAGGACCAGTTAACAGTAGGGCACACTCTAATATTCACTGACATAAAGTTTCAGAAAGGGCAAAATTAATCTCTGGTGACAGGGGCCAGAACAGTGATGACCTGGGGTGGGGTGTGGGCTGGTCTGTCAGGTTTCGAAGGGCAGGTACACAAGCATGTGCACTTACCAAAACCTACTGCACTGTGCATCCAACTGCACTGATGTCCCTGGCTTCTCTTTGAAGCAACTTGGGTGACAGGCCATCCAGAGCCAGTCATGTCTTGCCCTCCCATCCAGGGCTGGCAGGATGGGCTGTCTCAATGGCTACCAAAGCCTGGAAGGTTGGAAGGGTGGCAAGGAGGAGACCCACAGTGGGTACAGTTACATAGGGCCGAGATGGGGGCCACTGCCTGCTGGGGAGGGCCACTGGAGGGAGCTGGGGCAGAGTGGGAGGGACTGAAGGGAGCGAAGCTGACCCCTCACATGAGTTGGGAGAGTTAGGAAGTGTTTTTTCCTCTGCAATGTTTGGGAGAATTTGGGGATTTATGTCCATTCTTTAGTGTTTGGTAGAATTCACCATCTGGTCCTGGGCTTTTCTTTGTTGGGAAGCTTTTGATGACTGGTTCTACCTATGTGTTTTACGTTGGTTCAGATATTTTCATTTTTCTTCTTTTTTTGAGGTAAGGTCTCTGTCTCTGCCTCAATCCTGGCTGGAGTGCAGTGATGTCGTCATAGGTCATTGCAGCTTTGAACTCCTGGGCTCTAGCTATCCTCCTGCTTCAGCCTCCCAAGTAGCTGGGGCTTCAGGCACATGCCATCACACCCAATTTATTTTTAAAGTTTTTGTAGAGGCAGGGTCTCTGTTGCCCAGGCTGGTCTCGAACTCCTGGCCTCAGGCCATCCTCCTACCTCATTAGTTCTCCCCAAGTGCTGGGATCACAGGTGTGAGCCACTGCGCCTGGCCCTGTTCAGATTTTCTGTTTTTCCTGGGACAGTTTTGGTCATTTGTATCTTTCTAGGAATATTTTTTTTGAGACAGAGTCTTACTCTGTTGCCCAGGCTGGAGTGCAATGGCGTGATCTCAGCTCACTGCAACTTCTGCCTCCTGGGTTCAAGTGATTTTCCTGCCTCAGCCTCATGAGTAGCTGGGATTATAGGTGTGAGCCACTACGCCTGGCTAATTTTTGTATTTTCAGTAGAGACAGGGTTTCACCATGTTGGCCAGGTTGGTCTCAAACTCCTGACCTCAGGTAATCTGCCTGACACAGCCTCCCAAAGTGCTGGGATTACAGGTGTGAGCCACCACACCCAGCCAAGATGTCGCTTCTTTTAAAATGTTGGCATTTGCAGCTATAAACTTCCCTCAGAGCAGTCTTTGCCTCATTCCTTAAGTTCTGGCATGTTGTATTTTTATCCATCTCTATTTTCTAATTTTCCTAGTGATTTCTCCTTTGACTCTTTGGTTGTTAAAAAGTGTGTTGAATTTCTATGTATGTGTGAATTTTCATTTTCCTTCTGGTATAGATTTCCGGTTTTATTCTATCGTGATTGGAGAAGGTAGTTTGCAGGATTCCACTCTCTAATTTACTGGGACTTGCTTTGTACACTAACATGTGGTCTGTCCTGGAGGATATTCGCTGTGCACTTAGGAACGTGTGTTCTGCTGCTGTTTGGGTGGAGCGTTGTTAGGTCTGGTCAGCCTTTTGGTTTTTATGCAATACTTGGCACATACACAAGAAAATATGTGACACAGAAAGTACAATAAAGTGAAACCCATGAAGCCACCACTGACCCTGAGGTTCAGAACCTCCAGCATCTCTGCCCTTCCCTGAGCGCGGCCCCGTCCCCTCCCCGTGGGTGAGCACTGTGTCGTGCTGACTCCCTGCCCTCCTTGGTGACTTTAGCACCTGGGTATGAATCCCATACGTATTTGGTTTTGAGATTTATAAAAATGGCATCATACTGTATGAACTGTCTTGCTTTTTCACCCCACGTTGTTTCTGAGATGTGTTCGTGACGGAGCACAGGGCCACGGTGCCCACGCATTCCTCTATCATTTCTCCAGCCTTCTGAGGATGGGCTTCTGGGTTGTTTGCAGTCTTTTGCTTGTCCCAGTCTTCCGGTTTCTCCACTCCATCCAGGAGCATCACGTTTGCAACAGGCAGGGCAGGTGGTGCATCAGATGTTCAGGACACAGTTGTTTGACACCCAAGAAAGCAGGGCCCGCGGCCTGGATCAGGCCATGGCTGAGTGGGACAGCACTGGGCTGTCTCCACACCCAGCACCAGGAGTGTATGCACTGCTGCTTCTTTTGTTTCCTCCACTTCTGTTCCCTCGTCCAGAGAGGGCAGAAGAGCTGGAAACAGAGACTTTGTCAGGAAACAAGGAAGCCCACCTGTGTGGTCCCAAATGTTGCAGGAACAATGCTCACACCAGACACCTCCCTCCTTCTCCTCCCTGCAGCCTCTGGGCTCCCACAGACAGATGCCCTCCTCTAGTGCCTCAAGGGGCAGGCCTTGGCTGCCAGCCTGAGGATGCCCAGAGCTCCCCTCCTCCCCTAGGTTCCCATGTTCCCCCAGTTCTTGCCTCTCCTGCTGGCTGACTGGGAAGGCCCTCAAGGATGGGGCCCAGGACAGGAGGAAAGGGTGACCCAGACCCCCACCAAGCTGGACAGGCAGATGGTAGGCAGGACACACATCTGCAATCTCTGGTAAGTGACAAGCAGAGGCCTCCCAGGGACAAGAGCTGAGAAGGAGCCCCTGGCTGGGCTGGGACTGCCAAACAGCTGGCTCAGTGCCCCAGGGCAAGCCCAGATAAGGTGACATAGTGGCAAATGTCTCTCCTGGGCAAGCCTGGAACGCTTCACAAAATAGCTCTTCAGCTGAAGCCAACTTGGAAAATTCCAGGGAAAAGGAAATTTACTATGGGGCGGGAATAGCTGAGCCTTAGCTTGGAACATCCAGAGCTCAACCTGGGGTCCCAAAAGCCACTAGAAGGTCGACCCGGCCCCCAGAGCCTGCACAGGCTTTGCAGGCACAGAGGCCCAAGCTTTAGGCAGGTCGCTGGCTTACAGGGGAGAAAATAGTCCCTGGGAGCATGAAGGAGGGACTCGGCCAGGCCCACCAAGAGGGAGTCTTTTAATAGAGATCGGCACAGACAGGAGACACAACAGCCCAGGCGCCCTGCTCGCACAGGCTGGGGCCCTGAGCCAACAGATGCAGTGGCTTCCTCCTCCCCACCTGGGTGTGGAACCATGGGGTGGAGACGGAGAGGTGGCTTTAAAAAACACAGCTGTACTAATTCTTCACTTTCACAGAAACGGGGAACTTGGGAGCGCAGCCTGCTAGAGAATCTTTACACAGAGCTGAATCTGAGAGCCCACCCACCCCCCTCGGCCGGGCCGAAGCTCATTGTCCCCCACCCAATGGAGGTTCCTCCCTGATCTGTCTGCACGTGGGAAGGAGCAGAGTGCACAGGGAGACTGGGCTGTACAACAGGAACATGCTGGCTGGACAGCTGGCTCCCCTTTCCCAGCTGTTAGTGTTTCTACACTATGTACATTGTTGTGCTTTGTAGCTCCCCCACCCCGAGGATTCTGCCTGAAGCTGGGGTGGGGAGAGGAACCCGACACGACACATGGCTGGGCTGCCAGAGCTCCAGGCCCCCAAGAGGCTGCCATTCAGCGAGGTTCCAAGAGCTGGACTGCCAGGCACAGGGACCACTGGAGCCAAAGGTGCAGGGGACAGAGCCAGCCCCGCCAGATGCCCAGCTCTGCCCAGTGTTGGAGTTGTTGAAACAGAAGGATCAATGCTGGACAAGAAGCAGGCTGGGCGGGGGCAGGCAGGGGTGGAAGGACAAGGTGTGAGGCTGTGAGACCAGGGGTGTGAGGTGTGCGTAGACAAGGCTGGAGAGGGCTGGGCAGGGGCACCTCAGCAAAAACCGTTCTGCAGCAGCAGGCTTGGTAGAGGGAGGTGGCAAGGGCTGCCGGGCTGGGAGCCCCTCCAATCGAGCACAGGGCTGGCGGCAGAAGGCTCTGGCTCCAGGTGTGTTTTGGGGGAGGTTTGGGAGAGACCACCGGGTGTCTCAGGGGGCTGGGCATGAAGGGCAGGGCTGTGGTGACATCTGTGAGCGTGTCCCCGCCGGGCCTGGGGTAAACACAGGATCAGTTGTTCTCAAACAGAGAGAGCAGGTCGTCATTGTTGTTTGTGGGGAGGTCGGGCGGTCCCAAGTAGGACAGTAGCTCATCAGGGTTGGTCAGTTCTGGGAGCAGCTGAGGACAAAGTGAACTATGTTAGCAGCTTTGGTCACTGGCCACACCTGAGTGACCATCCTGTCACTACATCCCATCCAGGTGCAGTGGGGATGCTGAGCAGCCCCTCCCCACACACAGGCTGGGTGCAGGGCCCCACTATAGGCCTGCATGTGCTCAAAGAGGCACACGCCATCCCCGGGACCTCCCTGCAAGGCTGCTGAGGCCAGAACAGCTCGCAACATGCTGTTCAATACCACCAGGAAACGGGATGTGAGGGAGCACAGCCACTCCACACATTCTCTGTGCACCGGCCTGCGTGGGGATCCCCACCATGATTCCCCAAGGTGAATGCTGGTGGTGGAATTCCACGCCCCTAGGATTTTCTGCTTGGAGCTGTTCTTCCTAACTTTTTTCATGTTGAACTTCAATGAGTTTCTATTATGGTCCAGGGACAGTCAGTCCTGTCTTCCATGTACTGAGTATGCACTCCCATTCTACCTGTGAGTCAAGGCCCAGGGCTACTGAGCAAATGGACAGATGAAATCTGACTCAAAGGACCGCGCTGTCAGCTTCCAGCACAGTCTCCTCTGAGGACTCTGCGTCGCCCGTATGGCATCCAGGCCCCTCATGAACACAAATGTGGTACATCGCATCCCACCCACAGCTACTCCAGGTATCTGACTCGTGAACAAAAGCTGCATTTAGTTGATCTCATCTGACCGGCTCTCTGAGGGGTCACTGTCTTCCCTTCCACAACACACTCGGAACCCAGGGACAACAGACACACCACCTCTAGCCCTGGCTCCCACGCACTCCCTGGCATGGGGCCTGGTACTCACGTCCAGAGCTGGTTCCGGGGCCTCCCCAGCTCCAGACATGCTGGGGGGCCCCATCACGCCTGTGGCAGGACTGAAGGCCAGTTCACCCGTGGGCCCTAAGCTCGCTTGGCCCAAGGACTGCCGGGACGCTGAGGGAGGGTTTGAATGGTGCAGCTGGGGACCTGGAGGGGCCCCAAGGTTGGAGGTGTGTAGTCCTGGTGTCCCAGGATTGTGAGTGGGGTCCAGGTGACCTGCTGGTGCCATCTGAAGACACAGAGAAGAACTTGTTAAAACAGCTCAGGGGCTTCCCTGGGGAGACAAGCCCCCTTGGCCTCTCAGCATGGCACTGACCTGGCCTGGTAGGCAGGCGGTAGATTTCTCTGGAGTCAGGAGGCTGCTGGGAATGTCAGACTGGTAGGAGATGGGGGGTGGCCCCGGGGTGAACTCAGCAAGGTTTGGGGTGCTGGGCGTGGTGGGCGGGAAGGACTCAGGGAAAGTTCCAGGCCCCAGGAAGCTGGAACCTGCAAGAGGAGAGTTGGGGCCTGGGTGAGGGCTGGGGAAGGCTACCGCTGGCAGAGGGGCCAGGAGGGAGGCTTGCTGTGGCATGGGTGGGACTTGCAGTGCTCACCCACAAACAACAGCGGGTTTTGCAGAAGTCGCTATTTGGAAAAGGGCATTTCTTCTCATTGCTGCCAAGGGAATTGGCCTTGGGACATTCCTAGGAGTGAAGGTCTCGGAGGTTATAGGAATGGGAGCAGCCACAAACGCACGCACCACGCGTGTGAGGTGGGTCCCAGAGGGGGGCCCCAGATGGGGCCAGTCTGTGGAGGTGTTCCAGCCAAGAGCCCCTTACTCCAAACAGGGGGAAGGAAGGGTGGAAGCCCCACTGTCTGTTTCCTAGGACCATAGCCGAGACTATGCCTTCACCGCCACGTCCCTGAGATGGGAGGAGCGGGAGGTGCCCCATGGCATGTTTTGTGTGGAAACACTGATAACCTAGGTGTGCAGCTTGCATAGCCACATTCTTGCAGGTGAGGAGACTGATCTGGGGAGAGGGGCCATATGCCCAGGGTCATCTGAGGTTCAAGGCTAGCCTGCTGTACTTACCCTGGCCAGGGTAGTCGCTGGGGGCAGGGACTGAGGGGGGCTGCAGGGGGGCAAAGGGGGCAGCGCCGGGGCCCAGGGCGGCGATCATCTCCATCACGCTGGGCATGAGCACGTGGGCGGGGCTCACGGTGCGGCAGCGCTTCAGTGCCGGCCCGTCCGGCTCCTCCTTGATGTGCATGTCAGGCTTCACGGGCACTGGCTTCCAGCTGCATGTGGGGTCGATGGTGATCTCCTCATAGTCAGAGCTGGGCAGGGACATGTGGGGAATGGTTACCTCCTGGCCTGCTGCTGACCCGGTACCCACTGCCCCTCCCAGCCCTGGGCTAAGTTTTCAGGCAGTTTCCCCCCCTCAAATGCTTGCTGCCACCCAGCACCTTCCACGCCCAGCAGGACGCTGGGCCCAGCACCAACACTCAGGTAGGACACACACGCTGTCTCTGGCCTGGAATGCAGCCTGCTCCATGCTGGAAAGAGGCTGGAAGGCTGCACTTGGCAAGGGACATCCCCCTACACGTCCTGGGGCTGCCCTCCAGTGGCCACAGATGCAGGGATCACAGGAAAAGGATGCTTACTTCTGAATGTAAATCAGGATGCCCAGCATGTACTGGTCCACCTCCAGGCCCTCCAGCAAAGCTGTCTTGCTGTGGGAAAAAAAAGGGACACAGCTTAGAGACCTTACACAACCTTGTCCTGGGCACAGGCCCTGTCATTTCTCAGCCCTGTCAGCTGTGACCCAGGATGAGGCAATCCTATGTGAGGCAACTGAACAAGGTAACTCTGTGTGAGCTGACCCTGTGTGAGGTGACAGTACAAGGTGACCCTGTATGACTGACCCTCGTGTGAGGTGATAATAAGAGGTGATCCTGTGCATGTGGTGACCCTGTATGAAGTGACTCTGCACAAGATGACTGCATGAGATGACCCTGCGTAAGGCCACCCTATATGAGCTCTCTGCACTGAGCTGCACAATCCCAGTCCATGCAGCGACTTCTCCCACCAGGCTTGTGTCTTTGATGATGCCACTGGAGGTTTCACCCATGAAAGCCTCTAAAAGCACCAGCCCCTCCCCCATCACACATTGCATCTGAGACTCACTTGCACACAGGACACCTCCAAGTCCCCCGCTCACAGTTGAGCTGCAGGTATGACTCCAGGTCAAAGCACTACAGAGAGATGGGGAGAAAATCAGTTTCTCATTGTGGGCAGGACAGGGAAGACCTGGTCACTCTGCAATCCATTTTCAGGAATGTGTGACTTATTTACATGCATATCTGAGATACTTAATTTACCAGGTTTTCCCCGCACCATCATTCTAATGGATCAAGGTTGGGAACAGCCCAAACAGCTCTCACTGGGACTGGAATGCCATGTGGCCAAAGCAAGAATCGGGCAGCTGTGCTGACTAGGACCCACTTCCAGAACATGGTGTTTTTGTTTGTTTTGTTTTGAAAGAGAGTCTCGCTCTGTCGCCCAGGCTGGAGTGCAGTGGCTCGATCTCAGCTCACTGCAACCTCTGCCTCCCGGGTTCAAGCGATTCTCCTACCTCAGCCTCCTGAGTAGCTGGGATTACAGGCACACACCATGCCCCAGCTAATTTTTACATTTTTAGTAGGGACAGGGTTTCACCATGCTGGCCAGGCTGGTCTCGAACTCCTTACCTCGTGATCCACCCGCCTTGGCCTCCCAAAGTGCTGGGATTACAGGCATGAGTCACCGCACCCGGCCTCAGAACATGGTATTACAAGAAGAAAAATGACAGCACAGAGCAGTTTGTGCAATAGGGACCACTACGTAACTACAGAGACAGTGCGCTGTGCGTCTATTTGTCCATACCCACAGTATTTCTGCAAAGACAGACACGCTAACAATAGTCACCCTTGCTGGTAGGGCAGGAAGACTGGACCCTGCAACCTTATGCCTTTCAAAACGTGAACTCTTGGCCGGATGCAGTGGCTCCCGCCTGTAATCCCAGCACTTTGGGAGGCTGAGGCAGGTGGATCATGAGGTCAGGAGATCAAGACCATCCTGGCTAAGATGGTGAAACCCCGTCTCTACTAAAAAAAAATATAAAAAATTAACCGAGCATGGTGGCCCCCGTCTCTACTAAAAAAAAATACAAAAAATTAACCAGGCGTGGTGGCGGGGGCCTGTAGTCCCAGCTACTCAGGAGGCTGAGGCAGGAGAATGGCGTAGACCTGGGAGGCGGAGCTTGCAGTGAGCCGGGATCGTGCCACCGCACTCCAGCCTGGGCGACAGAGTGGGAGTACATCTCAAAAAAAATAAAAATAATTAAATAAATAAATAAATAAACTTGAACCCATAATGAAGCAGGCAGTAAAAAAGTTAGTAAAATGATAATTATATTTGGAAGAAAAAATAGCCTAGTCTTGGGGGAGCCAGGCCCACCTGCCTCCTTGACGGGGGAGGCCTGTCCTGTCAGCCTGACAGCCAAGGCACTAGGAGTTCATGTCTGTCCAGAGAATGACACTGATGTATTGACTCAAGATATTTTAGCAGCAGCAAATTCCGCCAAGGTTCTGCAGTAACCACCTACCTGTATGTGGCGACAGTCATGACCTCGGGCGGGAAGCTGGATCCTGCGGAAGGTGATGGGGCACTTCAGGGACACCTTGATAGCTGTCTGCTCCACCCCGTCCTCTCCGTTGGGCCCAGGGGTGCCAGGGATGGTGCCACTGCTGAAGTTCCGCTTTACTGACATCAACAAGGTAATGGACTTGAGTAAAGGGTCCTCAAGATGGGGAGGTGTGAATGGGGATACCAACTAGGCAGGGACCCACTTACTGACCCACTGACAACTCTGAGGGGCCACCTGGAGCTAACCACTGCCCCTACTGCAGAGCCACCTGTCCAAGGAGATGACCTGGTGTGGCATGAGGAGGTGCCCGCAAGGAGGATTGTTTGGCTTGGGCATGGGCCACATAGAGTGCGGATGGCTGCCTGGCAGCTGAGGGGCAGGGGCCACTCACTCTTGGTGATGCAGTGCTCGGCAGGCAGGAGGCGCTTTTTGAGGAGGCCCTGCAGCACTGAGCGGACGGATGGGCGGTGCACTAGCTGCAGCACGAAGAGGTGGGACTGCAAAACAACGGGAGGATGTTGTTGGTGTCGTTGGGGAGAATTAGGCCAGGGGCCACCCTGGCCAGGTAAAGGGTGTGCAGGGGAGTGTGTGTCAGGGGCTGCCAGGTGGGGGAGGGACAAGGCTGAGGGCAGGGTGAGCTGGGGGTGGAGGGTCAGCCAGCAACATTCCTCAGTGGCTTGGCCCCATCCAGCTGCCTTTCCTGGCCTCAGCACCCTGCCCACACTTGTACCCATCTCTGCAGCTGTGCTGGGCATCCTGCCTGTCTAATCATCACCCAGTCACCACCTCTCCATCAAGAGAATCAACTCAAGTCCCCTTGAACGTCCCCCCTGCTCGCACATCCAGTCACAGATGCTGGGTCTGTGTTGACATCTGCCACATCCCATAAATTTGCGGTGTGTGGCCACCCCGTCCCCAGGGCCCTCATGCCCAGGCTGACTAGTGCACTCATAAGCCGTGCCTTTCTCCTCTAGCCCAAGGGTGACTCTGATGCTTGCTAGAACTGGTAATGCTTGATCAGCTGGGGGCTCCGAGCTCCATGAGCTTTCTGCACAGCCTGGTTTCTCTTACATAATTAATGTGACCATCAAATCTAGTCAATTTATTCTAACTGGAAAACAGCTAGGGTGTATTACTGAATCGCTTTCCTAAAGGGCAAGGATGACAGATTAAAATGGAAATACAAGGCAGTAACAAGGAGAAGCAACGCATTTTTCTGAAATAATAAAGCCCCCATGGCCTGCTCTCCATCCCCCAAGGGGGCACACACGCTACAGCAGGCAGCAAGCAGCAGGCAGCAAAACAGCAGGAGGCGGCGGCCCGCCCAGGTCCTGGCTCTGCTCCCACTGCGCCGCTGGGCCAAGCCCCGCCCACACCCCGCCCCACCCCATGGCACCGCCCCCACGGCACCGCAGGACACGCACGCAGCAGCAGGCGGTGACGGTGATCTGGATGGTGTTGCGGCCTGGCTGACACACGTGCTTCAGGTAGAGTGGCTTGTGTGAGGTCTTGTTGTCGCCGCGCTCGATGGTGAGCGGCGTGGCATTGACGCTGACCTGCACCGAGGCTGGCCAGTTGGTGTTCATCTGCCGGTCCTCGTGGTGGTAGCACTTGAACTGCAACTCCAGGTCAGGCCTGCTTAGGAAGATGGGTGGACACCCAGAAAACGGGCCCTGAGAGTGTGGGAGGAGGAACAGAACCACGTGGGGGTCAGGTGGGGGCCAGGCGGAGCTCACCTCAGCATCAGGGTCTTGTAGACTGAGTCTCGCAGCTGGAAGACGTGGTTGCTCACAGCCAGGTTGTGCTGCAGGCGGAAGGGCTCCAGGACCACCCCATCGCGCACAGGGAAGGTCAGCCGCAACTCGTCACAAGGCCCACTTCCTGGAAGCAGAGGCCACTGGCTGTGAGCTGGGCTGCCCCAGCCCGAGCATCTTGTGCCACTCAAGGAGGGCAGCGGCTTCCCAGTCACCTTCCCCACGGGGACCTTGGCGAAGGGAGCCCCTCCTGTCAGGCACTGCTTGGCAGGCCTGAGTGGTGCCCTGGGGCTGGGGCCATGGGCAGCATCTCTCCTGAGGCCTGGGCATTTGGTCGTGATGTTCTCTTTTGTCTCCTGCCTCGGCAGCCCAGCCCAAAGTCCCCTAAACCATAATAGGGGAACATGTCTCCAATCCAGACAGAAGCTGTTTCCAGTGCTTTCAGAGAGACTAGGAGGCCAAGGTGTGTGAGGGCCACCTGCAATTGCCCTACAGCTCCGTTTAGAGTTCTACGACCCCAACTTCTGCTGCTGTGGTCTCCCTGGAATGGGCTTCGGGGGGTTCATAAATCCCCTGAAATTATATACAACATTTTGTGCACAGGGGTATTTTTCTAGAGAGAAGAGCCACAGCCTCCTTTGCAAAGAAACCCACAAACAGAACAAAAAGGTGAAGGTTTGGCACTAAGCGACTTGTCTTTAAGAAGATGGAATCCTTGGTTTTTTTTTTTTTTTTTAAAGACAGGGTCTTGCTTTGTCACCCAGGTTGAAGTGCGGTGGCAAGATCATACTCACTGTAACCCTGAACTCTTGTGCTCAGCCTCCCAAGGTGCTGGGATTACAAGTGTGAGCCACCGCACCCAGCCCTTTTCTTAGGGATATGGCAGCCACCCCCTGTCCCCCAAGATCCTACAGGACTCTTTGGAGTCCTGTGATTCCCCCATACCCACCCTGGCCTTGTCACCCCATTGTCCCAAGAGTGGACAGACTTACCAGAGGGCGATGAGTGCAAGGAGTTGAGGTTGGGCTTGAGATCAGGCAGGAAGGGAGACTTGACCTCTTGGCTTGGTGACATGTAAGGGACGCTGCTGCTTGGGGTCATGGGTGGCGTGGGGTTCCCTGGCAGTGGGGAACTGGGATAGCCCGGGATGGAACGGGTAGGCTGTAGGGTTGAGCACAAACAGTCAAGGCAGAATGCCAGGGTGGATGGGAGTGGAATCTGTTCATGGAGCACCCACTGGAAACCATGGTAACAGAGGTGGACAGGAGGCAGCCCCAGGGGTGCCTGCCCGGTCGCCCTCTCTCCATATGCCCAACCTGTGAGCCTCCCGGCCCATCCGCCCAGCCAGGCCCCCTACCCCACTCAGGCCAGGCTGGCTGTAGCTGACGCTGCCCCCGTTGAAGCTGGCGCCCTGCCCGTTGAACTGCTCTGTGGGCTGCAGGAGAGAAAACTGCATGCACCTGGGGCTCTAGCCTGGCCCCCTGGACCTGACCCTAGAAGCCCACCACACATGGTCTTCTTTACACTCTCTTGTATTTTTCCAAATAATCTACAAGTAACACTACTTAAAGCAATCACAGCCACAGAGGAAAATGATCAAACAGGTCGGAGGGGCTGAAAAGATAAAGGCACACTAAGCCCTCCTCCTCTCCTCCCCCCAGCTGCACCACCCGGCGCACCCAGGCTCCCAGGGAGGTGCACTCTGCCCATGCACCCAGAAAGGGTGCGTGGCCAGCAGCGAGGGCCCATCCTCTCACTGGAGTTCTCTGCAGCAAGCAGAAGGAATGAGGACACTTTTCCATAAAGGACATTCAAATGTCTTGGGTGCCTGCCTGCTGCTCCCTGCACTGGATACCCCTGAGATATATTAATCTTGTAAAAGGTCCTTTCGGAAGTGGATCCCAAACCCCGGGAGCTGCTCCTACACTGGTCAGGACCCCCCCACCCCCCATCTCCCATCTCCTGTAGAGCTGTGGTCCATGAGCACACATGGACCTACACACCCTGCTGGCCCTTTTAGCCACCCTGTCACTCTTGAGGACAGGACTGCCCCAAGGTCCCCTGTCCCACAGCACTCAGCATGGAGCCCGGCACAGGGCCTAGAGGAGCCTGCCCTACCTTGTAGTGCAGTCCCGTGGGGCCAGGCACAGACAGGGACTGGCTCATGCCCTGCTGCAGGGGCAGCCTGTGCCCAGGGTAGGAAGGGGAGGGGGCAGGGGGCTGCCCAGGGCTGGGCGCAAACTGGGCGGTGCTGGGTGCGTACTGGCCTCCTTGCAGATACTGCTGCCCTGGATACACCTGAACAAGAGGCAAAATGCCCGAGGGGAGAAAAGAGGCATCAGGGGAGCTGGTTCCAGAAGGAAAGCAGAGTCTCATGTGTGGCAGGGTTGGGGGAATGGAGATTTCCTGGTCCCCTTGAAGATCCTGCCGTGACACTGTCAGGCACAGGCATTTCTCACATGCAGAAGTCTGTTTTT
>NW_012102565.1:1407924-1417161 GCF_000951045.1 Mandrillus leucophaeus | reverse complement strand
GAGTGCCTGGGTGAGGGAGTTGGTACCCAAGGTCCCAAACTAGGTGACCTGGACACTCACCTCAGAGTAGGTTCTCTTGACCCCCTGTCGGGGCAGTGGCTGGGCCTGGGGAGGCCCAGGATACCCATGTTGGGGCAGGCGCTGCCCTGCATACAAGGGCGTCATTCCTGCTGCCCGGGTGGGGTTCATAGCCATGGGGGAGAGGCCAGAGGGGCCCATCACCCCTCCCATGCCAGTAGGGTTCATGCCAGTGGGGACACCAGGCCCCCGGGGACCTCCATGCTGCAGAAACTGGCTGTTAAAAGACTGTCCGGCCCCCATCTAGGAAGAGAAAAAAAGAATGATCCAGGTCCCACACACAAAGGGTTCCAAAAGATAGGCATACCACCCACCCACCCACCCATGTGGGCACCATACCCTTTCACAGGACACCCCAGAAACCTCTCCCCTCAGACCCTCACTCCTTTCCTCACATCTCTCTTTTACTGGCCTCGTGAGCCCTGGCATATTCCGTGCTTGTCCCTGGAGCCCACTGTCTGGCTGAGTACCTCCTCCCAGGCCCTCAGGCTGGCTGCCACGTGGGAGGAGCTGCTGAGGGGGACTCACCGCTCCATACTGGCTCAGCTCCTGGCTCTGCTTCTCTTGGAGAGCAGCCACGGTGGCTGTGGCTGTGGCGGTGGCAGTGGCTGCCGCAGCAGCCACAGCCGCAGCAGCTGCCGCTTGTGTGAAGTCAGTGGAGGGTCTTGCAGCATGTGAGGGGAGGCCCAGGCCCCCGGGGCCGCCTGCATACCTGCAGGAGACACAGGATTGCCACACTCTCTGTGTGGGCTCATGAGGGCCAGGACCGTGCTTAGCCCAGAGGCATGCAGCACTCAGGGGGAGCCCATTCTTTCTAGACCCTCCACTACAGCTGTCGGAGCTGGCAGGAAGCAGAGAGGGAACGTCCAGCTGATCAGCGCCACAGTTCTGAGGTGCCTGCCAAGTTGATGGCTCCTAGCATACCTGCCAGGTGAGGGGACCTGCTTACCCAGTGGTGAAGCCGGGGGCCCCAGGGTAGCCCCCGCGGCTGTACACGCCTTGCTGCACGTAGCCCTTGTTGGCGCCGCCTTCAGCAAACGCCTGCTGTCCCAGGCACTGTGGGGAGGTCAAGGCGGAGCTGCCCCCTGCCACACCAGGCATCATGGAGCCGCCAGAGGGACTCCCTGCAGGGCCCATAGGGTTCCCCAAAACCTATGAGGAAGCAGGAATCACCAAAGGGAACCAGCCAAACAATGTGCTTCATGCAGCAGTTCCAAAGTGCTAGAAACCAAGAGGCCTGGCAAGCGGATTGGGGGAGCGGTGGAGGGGACGGGGTATAGCACGGGAAGCAGGGAAAGCAGCTGTCCACAGGTAGGTTGGGGCATTTTGTAAAGGCTAGGTGAAGACAGGAGAAGAAAATCCCACACCAGGCGTGGAAAGAGAACCAGTGTCCAAAGACTTAGGAGACTCAGGAGGCCCCATTCTCATGTCATGCCTCAGCCTCTCTGTCCTCACCTCTCAGCCTCTTCGTCTCTCAGAGCTCTGAGGAGGCACTAAGCACTGCCAAGCGCTGGGAGGCTCTGTCTGCTCGGGGATGGGGCCCCAGTGGGTGCTTACCTGGCTCTGTGTCGCGTTGCCAACTCCCCACACAGTAGTGACCACGGACAGCGATCCAGCCGGCTGAGTGGCGCTTTGTTGCCAAGGCACAGACTCATATGCGAATGAACCATCACTGCAGGGAGAGAGGCTGCTGAGGCCTGGGTCCAGAAATGACACCCCCAATCCCAGGGCCTGAGGGGTGGGCAGAGGAGCCCACACTCACCCGTGTGGCGCAGGGGGCAGGGCAGGTTTCATGGGGTTCATGGAGTTCATTGGCAATGGAGCAGCCTATAGGCCGGGTCTGACAGTGTTTATCTGGAACTCAGTTGCTCTGGCTGCCCGACAGGAAGGAAGGGATATTAGCTGAGATGCAGCCAGGAGACCCTTTTGGCAGGGTGGAGGGACCCCGGTGCCAGCAGGCCCCACCTCTTTCTCAATAAGGGACCCCTGGGCTCTGATGGCAGGTAAGGCAGTGGAGGAGCCTAATACTGGCCCACCCCACCCACTCTGGTGAGGCTCTGCCCCCACAAACCCAGACTGGAGGCCAGCATGAACCCTTTCTGACCCAGGCCCTGCCGCCCGGAGTCCCTGGATCAACCCTAGAGATGGACTTCCTGATTCCAAATACTTTCCCCACTCTCCCGCCCACACCGAGGCCTGGCTATCCATATAAAGCCAGGGACAATCCTAGCTACCCCGTAGAAACTGGGGTTTAGAGAGGAGCCGCTAGCCAGGAACCCTCAGAAGGCCCTGGGGTGAAGGACAGAGGGCCAGTCAGCGTGAGGTCCTGCTCAAGGTCTTGCCTACCCTGAGTAGCCCAGGTAGGGGCATAGGCGGTTCTGGAGGCCAGGGGCTGAGAAAGCCAAGGAGGAGAGTGCAGGGGTGCGGTGATCACAGGAGTGCAGTGGTCAACCAACAACCCTCCATCCTGGCCTTGGGGAGGGACATGCAGGATGCCTGCTGAAATGGGGTATGGGACCAGTAACCCGGGCCCTGGCTAGCAGCCCCTCCCAACAAGAGGGCCCTCCTTAGGGTAGCAGAAGGGCTCCAGGCCAGGGGACCTCAGAACTGACCCAGATTCCACCAAGTGGGGGCTGCCTGAGGCTGATATGGTCATAGGGGCCAGGCGCGCAGACCCACTGGCGCATCCATGACACCCCCAGGAGAGGGCAGGGACACACAGCACAATAGATGGAGGGTGGGTACCCACAGACCTGGCAGGGACTGCGACTTGGCCAGTGTTTCTAAGCAAGGGGCTGGGGGGACACTGAAGCGACTCTGCAAGATGGGGCTGAGTGGATACCAGGGACCTGGTGCCCAGGACAGGGCAGCAGAGGGGGTGTGTCAGGGAAGATGCAGCAGGACACTTGCAGGACCACAGTGCTGGCACCATGGGACTTCTACGTGCCATGCTAAGTTTGCTCTCCCATTTAGTAAACAAGCCACGGAAGTGACCATACCTTCAGGCTGCTTCCGAGTGCCACGCCTTCCAACACTGCCACAAGCAAGCCCCTTACCAAAGCAGGCCCAGACATCCCCTGGGGCCCTGCCCCTGGACTGTCCCTGAAGGGCCCTCACTGGCACTACCCTGGGTCCTGACACTCCCAGGACCACCTGCCACATCCACCTCTGCCTGCCTGGGCTATCCACAGAGGAACACTGGCTGCAGCACAGGCCAAGCAGTGGGTGTGTGAGTACCCGTTTCAGCTGTTCCTCAGGAGTCCCCAGGCATGCTCGCCTTGGATATCACTCCCTTTTAGGGCCTGCAAGGCTGCCACACACACAGACATGCCACCTGAGGTGTGCTGACTACTGGTGCCATCCTGCCATCGCAGCACTCACATGACCTCTCTGTGCCCCAGGAGAGGGTGGCCCCGCATTCATCTAGGCTGCCATTTCTTGTGCTGACCGAGGGCCTCACCAATGGAGGTAGGAACAGCCTCACCCCTCAAAATATAGACCTGGAGATTCTGAGGGCAAGCTGTGTGCCCAGGGCCCCAGAGCAGGTGAGACATAGAGCTAAGCTCTGCCTGGGGAGTCTAAGCATGTGGCCTTTCACTGGATCTTCCCACCACCCACCACCGAGCTAGGGGGTAGCAATTAGGGAAGAGGGAGAGGGCGGTGGTTTGGACTTCCTCACACCCTCAGGGCAGGCAAGACTTGATTCCTGGCCCATATGCTCCTCCCCTTGCTCCCCCAGTCCAAGTCCTGCCCAGGAAGCAGGGGTGAGGAAAACCAGGGGCGATGGCTCCAGAAGGCTCTAGGCACCTGGACTCTGGGCAAGAACAGGCCTGGAAGTTGAGATGGCCCAGCCAGGCAAGGTAGGGGTGGCAATCCCAGTCCCACAGCATGACTCAGGAATACTGATGTTGGGGGACAGAGGAACCTGCCAATAGCCAGAAACTCCTCCCCAGAGCTGCTGGGTGGGGCCTTGAGCAGCCATACACAGACTTTAGGACTTAGAATATAGATATGGTAATCAAAACTGTGTGGTACCAACAGGGGAACAGAACCATGGGCTAATAGGTGAGATCAGAGAGTCTGAAACTGATCTGCACAAATAGGCCCAAACGATGTCTGACAAAGGTGCAAGAGGAATTCAAAGGATGAAGGACAGCCTTTCCAGCCAATGGTGCTGGGACAGTGGAGCAACCCAGCATCAAAACAACAAACAAAACACCTCAACTTCACACCTTACACAAAAAGTAACTCAAAATGGTTTCTAGATTTAACTGTAAAACATAAATCTATAAAATGTTCAGGAAAATACATAGGAGAAAATCTTTGCGATCTAGGCCAAAGAGTTCTTAGACCTGATACCAAAGGCATGATCCATAAAAGAAAAAATCCGATAAACTGGACTTCATCAAAATTAAAATTTTTCCTTCGTGAAAGGCCCTGCTAAGAGGATGAAAAGGTAAGATATAGGCCAGGATAACTATTTGCAAGCTGCATATCCAACAAAGGACTAGTATCTAGAACATATAAAGAATTCTTGGCCAGGCACAGTGGCTCACTCTTTATAATCCCAGCACTTTGGGAGGCTGAGGCAGGAGGACTGCTTGAGCCCAGGAGTTCAAGACCAGCCTGGGCAACATAGTGAGACCCCTGTCTCCTCAAGAAATTTAAAAATCAGCTGGGCGTGGTGGCATGCACCTGTAGTGCCAGCTTCTCAGGAGGCTACAGTGGGGGACCACTTGACCCCAGAAGGTGCAGGCTGGAGTGAGACATGATCATGCCACTGTACTCCAACCTGGAAGACAGAGTGAACGATGACTGGAAAAAAAAAAAGAATTCTCAAAACTAAAAAAAAAAATTAAAATAAAAAACTCCAATTAGAAAATAAGCAAAAAACATAAAAAGACACTTTGCCAGAGAATATACAGATGGCAAATAAGCATATGAAAAGATGCTCAGCATCACCAGTCAGTGGGGAAATGCAAATTAAAACCACAGTGAGATATCACTATACATCCATCAGAATGGCTAAAATAAAAAATAGTGACATCACTAAATGCTGGCAAGGAGAAACTGGATCTCTCACACATTACTAGTGGGAATGTAAAATGTACAGCCACTCTGGAAAACAGTCTGGCCGTATCATATGGAACTAAGCAAGCAGCTACCCTACTATGACCCAGCAACTGCACTTGTATGCATTTATCTCAGAGAAATGAAAACTTATGTTCACATAAAAACCTGTACACAAATGTTTATAACTGCTTTATTTGTAATAGCCATAAAATGGAAACAGCCCAGATGTCCTTCAGTGGATGAATAGTTAAATCAACGGTGGTACATCCATAGCCGGGATGCAATATAAAGGTATGAACTACTGATATACGCAACAACCTGGATGAATCTCCAGAGAATTAATGCTGAGTGGAAAAAGCCAATTCCAAGAGGCTACGTGGTGTATGACTCCTTTATTTAGCATTCTTGACACACCAAAATTAGGGAAATGGAGAACAGGTTGGTGATTGCCAGGGGTTAAATGTGGGGGTAAAGGAGAAAGGTACTAAAGGTACTAATATCTTCTCCATTTCTATAATTTTGGCAGGAGGAAGGTGGGCGTGAATATAAGAAGGCAACAGGCTGGGTGTGGTGGCTCACACCTGTAATCCCAGCACTTTGGGAGGCTGAGGCAGGTGGATCATTTGAGGTCAGGAGTTCGAGACCAGCCTGGCCAACATGGTGAAACCCCATCTCTACTAAAAATGTAAGAATTAGCTGGGCATGGTGGCAGGTGCCTGTAATCCCAGCAACCTGGGACGTTGAGGCAGGAGAATCATTCGAAGCCAGGAGGCAGAGATTGTAGTGAGCTGAGATCATGCCATTGCACTCCAGTCTGGGCGACAGAGCAAGACTCTGGCTCAAAAAACAAAACAAAAAAGGCTGGGTGTGGTAGCTCACGCCTGTAATTCCAGCACTTTGGGAGGGCAAGGCAGGTGGATCACCTAAGGTCAGGAGTTTGAGACCAGCCTGACCAACATGGTGAAACTCTGTCTCTACTAAAAATACAAAAACTAACTGGGCGTGGTGGCAGGTGCCTGTAATCCCAGCTACTCAGGAGGCTGAAGCAGGAGGATCACTTGGACCCGGGAGGTGGAGGCTGCAGTGAGCCGATCACAGTGAGCCGATTGCACTGAGGCCTGGGTCCAGAAATGACACCCCCAACCCCAGGGCCTGAGGGGTGGGCAGAGGAGCCCACACTCACCCGTGTGGCGCGGGGGGCAGGGCAGGTTTCATGGGGTTCATGTTCACTGGCAATGGAGCCAGGTCCATTGTTGCCTGGGCAACAAGGGTGAAACTCTGTCTCAAAAAAAAAAAAAGAAAAAAGGCAACAGGTGTAACCTCTTTACTGTATCAATGTAGTGTCCTGGTGCAATGTTGCACTAAAGTTTTCCAAGCTGATACCACTGGGGGAAACTGGGTAAAGGATAGAATGAATCTCTCTGTGTCATTTCTTATAATGCACATGAATCTTTCATTTCTTTTTTATGAGATGGAATCTTGCTCGGTCACCCAGGCTGCTCACTGCAACCTCCGCCTCCCAGGTTCAAGTGATTCTCCTGCCTCAGCCTCCCAAGTAACTGGACTACAGGTGTGCACCACCATGCCTGGCTAATTTTTGTATTTTTAGTGGAGATGAGGGTTCCCCACGATGGCCAGGCTGGTCTTGAACTCTTGACCTCAAGTGATCCACCCACCTGTGCCTCCCAAAGTGCTGGGATTGAGAGATGTGCACCACTGTGTCCAGCCAATAATTTCAAAATAAGAAATTTAATTACAATACAACTGCTACCACCAGCCTTCTGTATCCGCAGAACTGCTGTGACAATCCTTCCCTACTGGAAAGCTGGTTGGGTTGGCCTGGCCACTTTGCTGTCCCAAGAAGCGCAGGGAGGGAATCTGGCAGGCAAGCAGAGGTGCCTCCTCCCCCCGCCCCTGGTCAAAGGCCTCAAAGTGCAGGCAGCACTCCGTGCAGAACTGCCTCATTTTAGGTCACCTAGGGCAGCAGCTCCTCAACTACAGCACATCAAAACCAGCTTGCAGCTGGTGATGACAGGCTGCCTAGCTCCACCTGAAGTCAGTAGGCTGGGCTGGGGCCTAAGCCTGTAATTTCTAACAAGTTTGCAGCTACTGCTGCTGCTAGTCCAGGAACTATAGTTTGAGAGCCTCAGATCTAGGAAATGGAGTGAGCTGGGGAGAAGGGGCACAGGGCAGGTACAGGGAGGGGAGGAGCCCACAGCAGGCTCCTATGTCACATGGGCCTGGGGAATTCCACCTCTGATGCTTCTCTGCTGTGGACAGAGACCACAATTTCCAGTTCCCTCTGAGCTTACTCTTCACTGCACAGGGGGATTTCCTGCCGACCCGAACTCATGCCTCTGGTCTCCTCTCTGAGGACAGTCTCTTTAGAAAGACTTCCAGTCTCCAGGTCTGGTATCCTTGACCCTCTGCCCCTGATCATAGGGAAGCGTTTCTACATTGTGTGTGTGCAGATCCTCCTCCCATCTCCTGGCTCTGAGTCTGGGCTGGGAACAGCCTGGAGCCTGGAATCTGGATTCCAGATCAGGCAAGGCCCGTGCCCACCAAGAGTCTTAGTGCCTGGCACTTTCCTTGTAAACTAACTCCAGCTGGAAGCTAGGACCCCTTGAAAGATGGACAAGGTCAGTCTAGAGGGCCACAAGGCTTTCTGGGGGTCAGATCACATCTTCCTCTAGACAGAGCTACACAACTCACTACCCAGACCTCTCTTCCCCAAGTGTCCCAGAGTAGCTGCACCCCCAAGTCTCCTGGTTGGCCTCCTGAGCCTTGTTCCATGCCACCTCTCTGCCTGCCTAGTCAGTTAGGAGCAGGACCAGCAAGTGGGCCCTGTGGCAGGCAACCCTTCTCAATAGGTCACAAATCAGGTCTCACTGTCTCCAAGACTGCAGGGTCAGGATCCAACCTGGGTGACAATGGAGTCAAAGGTTCTTGAAGAAATGATGGCTCTGGAATGGGGCAGGAGCGGGGTCCCTAGTAGCAAAAAGTGGGGTGCTCACATGTACAGGTAGCTGAAAGTCCTGCCCCCTCTACCTGTAAGGCCACAGTACTAAACTGCCTAAGCGTGGGGCTAAGGCAGGATGCGGGGTTCATCAAAAAGTCCAGGAATAAGCAATGGCCCAGGCATGAGACGTTTCAGTGAACAGCTGAAGGGACAACCTTAACCTGGCATCAGTTTACAATGTGTTAAGATGGGTATCTGGTGGCATCCTAGGACTGAGGACACATGACCACCTTCATCTCATCAGCCCTTGGGAGCTCAATCCCAATAATCAAGATGCTCCCCAAACATCTTAGGCCTGTCCTTCAGAAATCTACACCGGCAACTGTCATCTGCTTGTTCTCCTCATTTACACTTCCAGCTTGTAACTACCCCCTGGGCATGACAAGGGCCATTCAAGGGTCAGTACCCCTGAAAGTTAAGATTCCTTCACTTCTCCTGTTTCACTAAGCATCAAGGGATGCCCTCCGGTTCTAGCTTGCCAGAACTTGGTGGTGAGTCTGTGTCCATCCTATCCATAATCACCACGGTCTCAGACCAAGTCACATGTTCTATGTGTGTCCCTGTGAAATCTGCGATGACACAAATTAAAGACACCACCATGGATGTTCTGTAATACTGGAAAGAGGGTACCCTAGGGAGAAGGAGAGGCAGAACACTGCAGGGCAGAGGGTCCAGGGAATGGGAGGAGAGACAGGGTAGGTGGAGGGGTAAACAAGGCACCGGGTGGGGGTGCCGCGGTGAAGGACACCTGGCACTAGGGAAGACAAGGCACCTCAGGGGAGCAGGGCATCCTCACGCCTGAGCTTCAGTATGTCCAGTTTGCAAAGGGGTGTCCTCATCAAAACTGCCAGCTGGGGGCTGGCAGCTCAGCGTCGTTCAGCCCAGGAGCGGAACAGCTCCTCCGCGAGCAGGTGACGGCCTCAGCGGGCCCCCACATTGCCCTGTTGGTGGGCACGTAAGTGGGAGCGGAGGGGCGTACCATGTAGGTGAGACTGCCTGGCCCCAGAGCCAGGAACGATCAGGTTGGAGCGAAGGCCCGGCCAGCCTTCATCGCTCAGGAGAACCCC
>NW_012102565.1:1396376-1403199 GCF_000951045.1 Mandrillus leucophaeus | reverse complement strand
TCTCCTGACCTTGTGATCCGCCCGCCTGGGCCTCCCAAAGTGCTGGGATTACAGGCGTGAGCCACTGCGCCCAGCCCCTTCTTTCTTGTGGCTGAATAATATTCCATTGTTTGCATATTCCACATTTAAGTTATCCATTCATCCATCAATGGATACTCCACAATTAATTTTTGACATTGTTGAAATTTCTTCCCTGAAGCCCGCCTCTGAACTCTGTGCTCTTATTTCTTTTGGGAATCATTCCTTCATTGAACAAATGTAGCAGGCCTGCTGTCCAACAGTCCCTGGTCTGGGGTCTGTGAACACTGGTCTGTCCCCAGGGACCAGGAGAATAAGGCCCCTCCATCCTTACAGTAAGCATGTTAGAGGGGACAAACAGTAGGAAATGAGTTAACAGGTAACAATGTGTCCATCAAAAACAGTGTTAGGAAGAAAACTAAAGCAGGGCCAGAGAATGGGGAGGGAGTGATGAGGTATGAGGGATGGATTCTCTGGGGAGCTGGCCCTGAAGAAGAAACCCGAATGAAGGGGGAGGCAGGCACCAGGGGACCCTGACCATTCCTCTGTCTTGGAAGAGGCTGCATGTATGGTGGAGTTGCAGACAGGTTCATGGAGGATGCTGGAAGTGGGCACAGCACGCATCCCAGGTGCCCCCAGGGCAGGCATCTCTCTTACCTCCTAACTGCTTCAACAATTCCTGCCCTGCGCCCCTGGGAGAGGCTCCTTTCTAGGGAATGTTTTCATTTTCTACTATATGATGAATTGTTAAGAAAGTCTTCCTTGAGGCGGGCACAGTGGCTCACGCCTGTAATCCTAGCACTTTGGGAGGCCAAGATGGGTGGATCACCTGAGGTCAGGAGTTCAAGACCAGCCTGGCCAACATGGTGAAATCCCTCTACTAAACCTCTACTAAAAAATACAAAAATTAGCCAGGCATGGTGGCATGCACTTGTATTCCCAGCTATTCAGGAGGCTGAGGCAGGAGAATCGCTTGAACCTGAGAGGCAGAGGTTGCAGTGAGCTGAGATCGCACTACTGCACTCCACCCTGGGTGACAGAGCGAGACTCTGTCCCCACCCCCCGACCAGAAAAAAAAAGTTGCTGGGCGCGGTGGCTCACGCCTGTAATCCCAGCACTTTGGGAGGCCAAGGCGGATGGATCATTTGAGGTCAGGAGCTGGAGACCAGCCTGACCAATATGGTGAAACCCCTGTCTCTACTAAAAGTACAAAAATTAGCTAGGCATGGTGGTGTGTACCTGTAGTCTCAGCTACTCGGGAGGCTGAGGCAAGAGAATAGCTTGAACCCGGGAAGTGGAGGTTGCAGTGAGCCGAGATCGCACCACTGCACTTCAGCCTGGACAACAAAGTGAGTCTCTGCCTCAAAAAAAAAAAAAAAAAAAGTCTTCCTCATTTACTAGAATAAAAATGCTGCCTTCTTGAAGCTTTTCCTCTAAAAGTGCATAAAATAAGAATCATCACTTCGTTATTTGACAGTTCTTCAAATATTAAAAGAAACTTTTCAGTCCCCCAGTTTTCTTTTGGAGGAAAAATGCTCCCAGTTCGTAAGTGTTAACGGTAACACAATTTTCAGATCCTGTACCAGCTGGCCACTGTCCTTTAGACAGGCACCAGTTCGACAATATCACTTTCAAAATGTGACACCAGAAAGGGAATCTGATATCCTAAATGTAATCAGCCTAGCCCAGCATCCAGGGGCTCCTGCAAGTCCACAGTCTCCTACAGTTGATGTAGCCTAAACCTGAATTTGGTTTTTAACCAGTTTGGGTACCCCCAGTAACTATGACTCTTGACTTGCAAAACTAACTTTAAAAAGAAAAAGGTGCTGCTGCTCCTTTGCATACAAGCGATATAGTCTCATTGTGGAAAATACAGAGAAATGTTCAAAATACATTAAAACTGTTCAGAGATAATTCCTGTCAATTGTTTGCTCTGTTTTTCCCCAGATGGTTCTCTTTGCATATCTTGATGTTGTGGAGAATATGGCATATGTATGATTTTGCATTCTTATTTTTTCACATTATCAACATAAACATTTCCCTTACAAGCATTATCTGTGTTTCTCACAAAGTAAATATTTCAAAGATTTATTTACAAGGATGTTTGCTGTGACATTAGGATATTGAAAAATTACACACAAACTGTATTCATTCATTCAACAAATTTTTGTTGAGCTTCTACTGTACGCCAGATACCACTCTCAGTGCTGGAAACATGGCAGAAAGTAAAACTGATGAAAATCTGCACTGTTGGCCGGGCGCGGTAGCTCAAGCCTGTAATCCCAGCACTTTGGGAGGCCGAGACAGGCGGATCACGAGGTCAGGAGATCGAGACCATGCTGGCTAACACGGTGAAACCCCGTCTCTACTAAAAAAATACAAAAAATTAGCCGGGCAAGGTGGCGGGCGCCTGTAGTCCCAGCTACTCGGGAGGCTGAGGCAGGAGAATGGCGTGAACCCGGGAGGCGGAGCTTGCAGTGAGCTGAGATCCGGCCACTGCACTCCAGCCTGGGCGACAGAGCGAGACTCTCCGTCTAAAAAAAAAAAAAAAAGAAAATCTGCACTGTCGTGGAGCTTATGTTAGCAAGCAAATAGTTACATCCTAGCAGGCAGTAATTAAGTAGAATGCACCCACAGGTTGGAAATCATGTTTTTGAAGAATATTTAATGGTATGAGAAGACAGTCACAATTTGCTAACTGAAAACATCGTACGAAGTTGCACGATGCCAACATTTTCATTTCTTGAAAAGCCTTTATGGAGCACACAGTCTTCCCACAGGCCTCTAATTCATTACACGGGGAGAAAGGAACCTTTATAATAACGTTGGTCAGACACCACCTTAGCAAAATGACCAAGGTCAACCACACCAACAGTGGGACCATTTGACATCCTGGGTACCTGATGTGATGCTCAGAGAAAAGATACAGACTTCTTCAAGTAGAATTTCCTGCCAGAAATGTTCAACCTGAATCTGATCATGAAAAAATAAGACAGATCTACACAGAGGCTCAGTTTCCAGCACTGGCTGTGACTCTCAGAGAACATCAGGCCTGGGGAAATGGTCTTGTTTCTTGGTAAGCAGGTCTGTGCAAGCCTGCCCCTAAAGTCTGAGGAAGCTGAGAGGTCAAAGACAGAGGCTGACAAATTCAGTTTCTCCAAAAGAAACATTTAATAGGAACTCATGAGCTGAACCATGTCTGTGTATCAGGCGTCAGCGATACCAGGGCTTACATGTGATAGGGAAAGGGTGGCCCTGAAGGGATATATAGGATAATTGAAGTATGAAAACATCAAGACTATTTTGACCTAAGGGCAGGAATTACAATAAAGCCTCTTACACAGGGAACAATAGATAAACTGGAAATCTTAGAGGCCTTCCCAGAACAGGGGTTAATCAGAGGTCATCATGGCAGATTGGCATCAAAGATGGACTTGCTTTAGCCTCCACAGGTCTGGATTAGGGGAGACTAGAGACAGGAGAAGAAAATGCCATGCTCCTTAACTAGACTGGAGCAGGGACACTATTGGGACAGTCGGGGAAATTTGATTATAGCCTAGAGGGTAAGTAATTGCATTGAATGGGCTGGGCATAGTGGCTCAGGCCTGTAATCCCAGCACTTTGGGAGGCCAAGGTGGGCAGACCACTTGAGGTCAGGAGTTCGAGACCAGCCTGCCAACATGGTGAAACTCCATCTCTACTAAAATCACAAAATTAGCTGGGCGTGGTGGCAGGGTTCTGTAATCCCAGCTACTCAGGAGGCTGAGGCAGGAGAATTGTTTGAACCCAGGAGGTGGAGGTTGCAGTGAGCCAAGATTGTACCACTGCATTCCAGCCTGGGCGACAGAGTGAGATTCTGTCCTAAAAATAATAATAATAAATAAATAAATTGCATTGAATGAATGTTAAATAGCCCACTGAGAGTCATGGGTCAGCAATTAAGGCTCACAAGGTTAAAACAAAACAACAAAGTGTGTGTGTGTGTGTGTCCGTGTGTGTAGACAGAAATAAAGAAACATGGCACAGTGTTTGTAGGGGCGCTAAAATCTTAAAAAGTATTTAGAAAGCCATTAAAAAAAAAAGAAGGAAGGGGCCAGGTGCGGTGGCTTATGTCTGTAATTCCAGCACTTTGGGAGTCTGAGGTGGGCGGATCGCCTGAGCTCAGGAGTTCAAGACCATCCTAGGCAACATGGTGAAACCCTGTCTCTACTAAAATACAAAAAATTAGGCGGGTGTGGTGGCATGCACCTGTAGTCCCAGCTACTCAGGAGGCTGAGGCACAAGAATTACTTGAGCCCAGGAGGCAGAGGTTGCAGTGAGCTGAGATTGCACCATTGCACTCCAGCTTGAGCTACCAAGTGAAATTCTGTCTCAAAAAAAAAACAAAACAAAACAAAAATGAGTCCTTGGTAACTAGAATATTCGGTTCCCAGGGTTACAGTATCTAGATAGTAAATCAAACCACCTTTCAAAAGAGAGGAAAGGCAGACTTGGTAGCGCGCCTAAAAAAAAAAAAAAAAAAAAAAAAAAAGACAGGAAGGAAATGTGCCAAACCATGAATAAGAATGCATTCTTTGTAGAATCAGGGACTGGCACCGTGGCTTACACTTGTAATCTAGCACTTTGGGAGGCTGAGGCTGGAGTATCAGTCAAGCCTAGGAGTTCAAGACCAGCCTGGGCAACATAGTGAGACTCCATCTCTACAAAAAGTTTTTTAAAAATAGCCAGGCATGGTGGCTTGCACCTGTAGTCCCAGCTACTTGGGAGGCTGAGACAGGAATATCACCTGAGTCTGAGAGGTTAAGGCTGCAGTGAGCTGTGATTGCACTACTGCACTCCAGTCTGGGTGACAGAGTCTCAAACAAAACAAAACAAAACAAGAATACATTATTTGTAGAATCAGAAAAAAAAAAAAGCTGTTTAAAAATCTTACAATTTTTTTTTTCTCTGTCACCCAGGCTGCAATGCAGTGGCATGATCATGGCTCGCTGCAACCTCAAACTCCTGTGCTCAAGGGATCGTCCCACCTCAGCGTCTTGAGCATCTGGGACTATAGGCACATACCACCACATCTGGCTAATTTTTATTTTTATTTATTTATTTATTTTTGAGATGGAGTCTTGCTTTGTCGCCCAGGCTGGAGTGCAGTGGTGCGATTTCAGTTCACTGCAACCTCTGCCTCCAGGTTCAAGTGATTCTCCTGCCTCAGCCTCCCGAGTAGCTGGGACTACAGGCGCGTGCCACCACGCCTGGGTAATTTTTGTATTTTTAGTAGAGACGGGGTTTCACCATGTTGGTCAGGCTGGTCTCAAACTCCTGACCTCATGATCCGCCCGCCTCAGCCTCCCAAAGTGCTGGGGTTACAGGTGTGAGCCACCGCGCCAGGCTATTTTTATTTTTAGTACAGACAGGATTTTGTTGTGTTGCCCAGGCTGGCCTCAAACTCCTGGCCTCAAGCGATCCTCCAGCCTTGGTCTCCCAAAGCTCTGGGATTACAGGTGTGAGCCACCAAGCCCAGCCTAAAATAGTCTTCATGACTCCCTGTTTTATAGATGTATCATGATTTACACTGTAGGCAATAGGGAACCAAAAAAAAAAAAAAAGAAAGAAAAGAAAGAAAATCAAGCAGGATGGAATAGCCTTATCACAATTTAGGGAGATGAATCTTAGAGGTAAGTATGACACCCATTGGACTGAGGGGGACCAAAGACAGGAGCTATTGTTAGAGGCATAAAGCGAGCAGGCTGCTGAGTGGGGTGGAGTTCAGTGAAATGTATAGAGACCATTGTTTTGGAGTAAGCTCCTGCACTAGGCCCCAGTGGACCACAGCAAACCAGAATGGAATCACTCATGCTAGGTACCACATCGCCCAACTGAACTTTGAAACGGGCCAGTTTTCCAAAAAACAGGACATTCACAGCAAGCAATCAGAAGGGTCCCTGTTTTCCTGAGCCGGCTTGACAAGAAAGTCTCCTTTGTTTTAACTCTATAAGGAAAGTAATTTAAAATGACCTACCCTCTTTTTGTTCTGTTTTTCTTTCTTCAGCCCTTTTCAACAAAACCAACCTCCTCTACTCCTCTCATTGGAGTGCCTTTTCTAAATCCTTAGATAATATGCTGGCCAACTCATGAACCACTAATAAAAACCAATTTGAGGATGGCACAGTGGCTCATGCCTGTAATCCCAACACTTTGGGAGGCCGAGGTGGGTGGGTGGATCACCTGAGGTCAGAGACCAGCCTGACCAACATGGTGAAACCCTATCTTTACTAAAAATACAAAATTAGCTGGCGCAGTGGCTCATGCCTGTAACCCCAGCACTTTGGGAGGTCAAGGTGGGCGGATCACTTGAGGCCAGGAGTTTGAGACCAGCCTGGGCAACATAGTGAAACCCCGTCTCTACTAAAAATAAAAAAATTAACCGGGCATGGTGGTGCGTGCCTGTAATCCCAGCTCCTTGGGAGGCTGAGGCAGGAGAATCACTTGAACCCAGGAGGCAGAGGTTGTAGTGAGACCAAATTGCACCACTGCACTCCAACCTAGGCAACAGAGCGACACTCTGTCTCTATAAAACATTCTTTTAAATTTATATTTATTTGTTTATTTATTTATTTATTATTTATTTTTGAGATGGAGTTTCACTCTTGTTGCCCAGGCTGTAGTGCAATGGCGCAATCTCAGCTCACTGCAACCTCTGCCTCCCAAGTTCAAGCTATTCTCTTACTTCAGCCTCCCAAGTAGCTGAGGCTACAGGCGTTCGCCACCATGAGCAGCTAATTTTGTATTTTTAGTAGAGACAGGGTTT
>NW_012102565.1:1390501-1396047 GCF_000951045.1 Mandrillus leucophaeus | reverse complement strand
TGCACCAATCAGCACTCTGTGTCTAGCTAAAGGATTGTAAATGCACCAATCCGCACTCTGTAAAAGTGCACCAATCAGCACTCTGTGTCTAGCTAAAGGATTGTAAATGCACCAATGAGCACTCTGTAAAATCGCACCAATCAGCACTCTGTGTCTAGCTAAAGGATTGTAAATGCACCAATCAGCACTCTGTAAAATGGACTAATCAGCAGTCTATAAAATGGACCAATCAGCAGAATGTGGGCGGGGCCAAATAAGGGAATAAAAATTGGCCACTGGAGCCAGCAGCAACAACCTGCTCTGGTCCCCTTCCACACTGTGGAAACTTTATTCTTTCGCTCTTCACAATAAATCTTGTTGCTGCTCACTCTTTGGGTCCACACTATCTTTATGAGCTGTAACACTCAATACGAGGGTCTGCGGCTTCATTCCTGAAGTCAGCAAGACCACGAGCCTACCGGGAGGAACAAACAACTCCGTATGCGCCACCTTTAAGAGCTGTAACACTCACTGCGAAGATCTGTGGCTTCATTCCTGAAGTCAGTGAGACCACGAACCTACCGGAAGGAAGAAACTCTGGACACATCTGAACATCTGAAGAAACAAACTCTGGACACATCATCTTTAAGAGTTGTAACACTCACTGTGAGGGTCTGCAGCTTCATTCTTGAAGTCAGTGAGACCAAGAATCCACCAGAAGGAATAAATTCTGGACACAGTCTGACAATGCTGGTGCCTTCCCAGCAGGGTGACTTGCCCTGGAGCAGGCAGCAGAGCAGGGTGGGAGTGGATGGTCACTTCACACCAGGGTCCCCTGCCATAGTTTTGTCTTCTTTGCTGCAAGGATCATGGAGATCTTCGCAGAGCTGTGTATGAAAAAGATGTTCTCTTTGCTTCTTCGTATCTGCTCAGATAGTTCCACCTTCTGAGAGCTTGTGCTGTCCTGGAGCTTTGGCTCTAGGTGGCCCACCCAGTGCCGCTGGTCAAATTCATGTCCCTATCCAATTTTCTCACCTTCGCTCTCCCACTAACTGGCTCAACCTTTTCATACTTCTTACAGTTTTAGGAGAATCTGCCGGGTGCGGTGGCTCATGCCTGTAATCCCAGCACTTTGGGAGGCCAGCGCGAGTGGATCACGAGGTCAAGAGATGAGACCATTCTGGGTAACATGGTGAAACCCCGTCTCTACTAAAAATACAAAAATTAATTGGGCGTGGTAGCACAGGCCTGTAGTCCCAGCTACTTGGGAGGCTGAGGCAGGAGAAAAGCTTGAACCTGGGAGGCAGAGGTTGCAGTGAGCCAAGATCTCGCCACTGCATTCTGGCCTGGAGGCAGAGCGAGACTCTGTCCCAAAAAAAAAAAAAAAAATTCTAGAAGAATCAGTGGCTGGTCAACTCATTGGTTTCAACCAGGCCACCCTGGGAGTTGAGATCTCAACACAGAGTAGTGAAGAGGGGAGGGTCAAAGAGCGGGCACTGGACATGGAGAGCAGGGGTTAATGTGCATGCCCACAGTGCAGGGTTAGAGGTCAGGAGGGGTGAAGTGAAGATGGCACCAGACAGCTCTGTCCTATCACCCAGGCCTACGACCAGTGTGGTGGCTGCAGCTGATCTCTTGCTGCCTCTCCCGTCCACCTTCACTTCCCAGCACATATGCCGAAAGCTTGGCTGCCCTGCCGCTCCTCACTCAGAGTACAGCAGAGTCCAGGGCTCACTGAGCCAGTCATAGCCTCACAGGGTCCACCAGGACCCCAGGCTCCTCCGAAGCTCTGCCCCAGGCCACACGCTAGGTCCTACCCAAGCCTTGCTGAGGCTCTAACACAGGCTCCAATCCAAGCCCCACCTCAGGCCCCCCGCCATGCCCCACTCCAGGACTTGTCCAGCCTTCACCCAGGCTCTACCACAAGCCTGGCCCCAGACTTTGGCACAAAAGCAATACCTGTTTATTGTAAAACATAAAAATAAGTAAGACCAGCTCGGCACGGTGGCTCATGTCTGTAATCCCAACACTTTGTGAGGCCAAGGCAGGTGGATCACCTGAGGTGAGGAGTTCGAGACCAGCCTGGCTAAGATGGTAAAACCCCATTTCTACTAAAAATACAAAAAATTAGCCAGGCATTCTGGCACGCGCTTGTAATCCCAGCTACTCGGGAAGTTAAGGCAGGAGAATTGCTTGAACCCAGGAGGTGGAGGTTGCAGTGAGCCAAGATTGCGCCATTGAGCTACAGCTTGGGCAACAAGAGGGAAACTCTGTGTCAAAAAACAAAAAACAAAAAAAAAGTAAGGCCAAGTGCTGTGGCTCATGCCTGTAATCTCAGTACTTTGGGAAACTGACATGGGTAGCCCAGGAGTTCGAGACCAGCCTGGACAACATAGTAAGACCCCATTTCTACAAAAAAATATTAAAAATTAGCCACCACAGGCATGGTGGCACATGCCTGTAGCTCCAGCTACTCAGGAGGCTGAGGTGGGAGGATTGCTTGGGCCCAGGAGGTCGTCTGCCATGAGCGGTGATTGCACCACTGCCTGGGCAACAGAGTGAGACTTTGTCTCTTAAAAACAAAACAAAAAACTAAAGATAATTAAATAAAATTTACTGTAATCCTGCCTCCCAAAAAAAAAAGAAAAACTACTACTTTTAGCATAGTGATGTTCTTCTGCTATTCCACATGCAATATTCCAGCAGCACTGGCCCCCATGCATGTGTTTATACAGACGGAACTGGGTCAGCTCCATCACCCATGCTCCCTCCACGCAGGGTCACCACGCCACTTTCCCCTTGCTCCTCAGCGTTCTTGGGGAGCTTGCAGGACTGCTACATCAGCCTGACAGGCACAGTCTTGTGAGGGACCCTTCACACTTCTCTCTCTGCCTCTGTCTCCCAGTTGCCCATGACCAGCAGGCCCCTGGCTGTGTGGCCCCGGCTGACATGTCCATGCCATGGGCGCCATATTCAGATACTTCCAAGTTTCTTTTTTTTTGAGATGGAGTCTTGCTCTGTCACCCAGGCTGGAGTGCAGTGGCACAGTCTAGGCTCACTGCAACCTCTGCCTCCTGGGTTCAAGCGATTCTCTTGCCTCAGACTCCCGAGTAGCTGGGACTACAGGCGTGTGCCACCACACCCGGCTAATTTTTGTATTTTTAGTAGAGACGAGGTTTCACCGTGTTGGCCAGCTGGTCTCAAATCCCTGACCTCGTGATCCACCTGCCTCAGCCTCCCAAAGTGCTGGGATTACAGGTGTGAGCCACCGTGCCTGGACACTTCCGAGTTTCTGAACCCCAAGTCAGGCAAGGTGCTGACATCTGCAAAGTGAGGACAAAAATCAGCTATGCCCCAAACCCTGCTGGCTGGTCACAGGAGGGATGAATTTCAACCCACGTTCTTATAGTTGCCTTTGGGCCCTTCTAGCCACTGGGCTCCTGTGCCCAAGACCTGACACGGTCTGTACCCCAGACCTTCCTGGGGGCCAGCAGCTCTCATGGGCTAAGTTGCTGCAGGTGGGCAAGTTTTTGAGACAGGGTCTCTTTGTAACCCAGTGGCGTGAACAAAGAGCCCTCTGCAGCCTCAGTCTCGCTGGCTGAAGTGATCCTACCACCTCAGCCTCTGAAATACCTGGGGCTACAGATACGTGCCACCATGCCCAGCTAATTTTTGTACTTTTTGTGGAGACAGGATCTCCCTATGTGCCCAGTCTGGTCTCAAACTCCTGGGCTCAAGTGATCCTCCCATCTCTGCCTCCCAGAGCGCTGGGATTTTAGGCGTGAGTCACTATCGTCAGCCTCTTTTTGCTCTTAATAACAGCCTAATCGAGCCGTAAATTCACATTTATACAATTCACCTGGGGTGGGCTCGGTGGCTCACGCCTGTAATTCCAGCACTTTGGGAGTCTGAGGTGGGCAAATCACAAGGTCAAGAGTTCAAGACCGCCTGGCCAACATGGTGAAACCCCGTCTCTACTAAGAATACAAAAACTAGCCAGGCGTGGTGGTACACGCCTGTAAGCCCAGCTACTTGGGAGGCTGAGGCAGGAGAATCGCTTGAACCCTGGAGGTGGAGTTTGCAGTGAGCGGAGATTGCACCACTGCCCTACAGCCTGGGCGACAGGACAAGAAAAAAAAAAAAAAAAAAATTCACCTATATAAAGTATACAATTCAACAGTGTTATGCATATGAACATAATCAATTTTAGAGCATTTTTATCACCATCAGAAGAGATCCTATATCCATGAGAAGTCATTCCACATTACCTCTTCCCCAGCCCCTGGCAACCAATAATCTATTTTTTGTTCCTATGGTTTGCCTGTTCTGGACATTTCATATATATGGAATCATAAAATATGTGATCTTTTGTATCTGGCTTCTTTCACTGAGCATAATGCTTTCCTGGTTTATTCCTGTTGTAGCATGTATCAGTGCTTCATTCCTTTTCATTGTTGAATAATATTCCATTATAGGGATACACCACATTCTGTTTATCTGTTCATGAGTTGGTGGACGTTTTGGTTATTTCAGCTTTTTGGCTACTGTGAATAATGCTGCTATGAACATTCATGTACAAGTCTCTGTGTGGACATGCTTTCACTTCTCTGGGTACATACTTGTAAGCGGAATTAATGGGTTTAATAGTAACTCTATGTTTAAACTTGGAGAAACTACCAGATGACCATCCTGTTCTCCAAAGCAGCTGTACTACTTGACATTCCCACCAGCAGTGTATGAGGGTTCCAGCTTCTCTACATCCTGTGTTTTTTTTATTAGTCATTCTAGTAGGTGTGACGTGGCATCTCATTGTGGTTTTTGTTGGCATTTCCCTAATGATTCATGATGTTGAGAATCTTTTCACGTAGTTACTGCCATTTGTTTATCTTCCTTGGAGAAATGACTATTCAGATCCTTTATCTATTTTTAAATTGGATTTCTTTTCAGGAAGATGAGGGTCTCCTTATGTTGCCCAGGCTGGTGTCTAACACCTGGGCTCAAGTGATCCTCCTGCCTCAGCCTCCTGTGTAGCTAGCACTAGAGGCACTGCTCCGAACTTGGAATTCTTTGTATATTCTAGACACAAGTCCCTTATCAGATATATAATTTGTAAACATTTTCTCCTATTCTGTGGATTGTCCTTTCACTTTCTTTTTCTTTTCTCTTCTTTTTTTCTTCTTCTTCTTTTTTTTTTTTTGAGATGGAGTCTTGCTCTGTCGCCCAGGCTGGAGTGCAGTGGCATGAACTCCTGACCTCGTGATCTGCCCGTCTCAGCCTCCCAAAGTGCTAGGATTAACAGGCATGAGCCACTGCACCCAGCCTATGTCTGGACTTTCAATTCTATTCCATTGATTTTGTACCTCACTGATCTGATTACTGTAGCTTTGTGGTAAGTTAAAATTGGGGCCCAGGTTCCATGGCTCATACATATAATCCCAATGATGTAGGAGACTGAGAACTGAGGATCCCTTGAGGCCAAGAGTTCAAGACCAGCCTGGGCAACTCATCGAGATCCTGTCTATTAAAAAAAAAATTTCTTTTTTTTTTTTTTTTTTGAGATTGAGTTT
>NW_012102565.1:1385283-1389886 GCF_000951045.1 Mandrillus leucophaeus | reverse complement strand
GGGAAAGGATGGGAAGGGAGGGGAGAGGAAAGGACGGGAAGGGAGGGGAGAGGAAAGGATGGGAAGGGAGGGGAGAGGAAGGGAGGGGAAGGGAGGAGAGAGGAGGCGGGGAGGTGAAGGAAGGGGAGGGGAGGGAAGGGAATTGGGAAGTGTGAGTTTTCCAACTTTGCTCTCTTTTTTTCAAGGTTATTTTGGCTATTCTGGGTTGCCTGAATTTTTTTTATAACTTTATGTCTAATTGACAAAAAATAATTGTATATCTTTATGGGGTAAAAGGTATTGTTATATGTATACACTGTGGAATGATTAAATCAAGTTAACTAGGCCAGGAGCAGTGGCTCATGCCTGTAATCCCAGAACCTTGGGAGGCCAAAACGGGTGAATCACTTGAGGCCAGGAGTTTGAGACCAGCCTGGCTAATGTGGCAAAACTCTGTCACTTCTAAAAATACAAAAATTAGCCAGGCACTATGGCTCACACCTGTAATCCCAGCACTTTGGGAGGCCGAGGCGGGCAGATCATGAGGTCAGGAGTTCGAGACCAACCTGACCAATATGGTGAAACCCTGTCTCTACTAAAACTGCAAAAATTAACTGGGCATGGTGGTGGGCGCCATGGTGGTGGGTAGTCCCAACTACTCCGGAGACTGAGACAGGAGAATTGCTTGAACCTGGGAGGTGGAGGTTGCAGCGTGCTGAGATCGTGCCACTGCACTCCAGCCTAGGCAACAGGGCAAGATTCCTTCTCAAAAAAAAAAAAAAAAAAAAAATTAGCTGGGCATGGTGGCACATGGCTGTAATCTTAGCTACTCAGGAGGTTGAGGCAGGAGAATCATTTGAACCTGGGAGGCAGAGGTTGCAGTGAGATGAGATAGCGCCACTGCACTCCAGCCTGTGTGACAGAGCGAGACTGTCTCAAAACAAAACAAAAAAACCACAAAAACTATTCAGCTGTGGTAGTGCATGCCTTAATCCCAGCTACTCAGGTGGCTGAGACATAAGAATCACTTGAAACTTGGAGGTGGAGGCTACAGTGAGCTCTGTATGATTGTACCCCTGAACTCCAGCCTGGGTGACAGAGCTAGTCTCTGTCTCAAAAAAAAAAAAAAAAAAAGAAAAGAAAAAAAAAGTTATCTATCTATCTATCTATCTATCTATCTATCTATCTATCTATCTATCTGTCACTTCATATACTTATTTCTTTGTGGAAAGAACATCTAAAATGGACTCTTTAAGCAATTTTGGAATATACAATCCATTATTAACTATAGTCACCATGCTGTGCAGTAGATCACTGGAACTTATTTCTCCTAACTGAAACTTTGCATGTACCCTTAGACCAACCCTTTCCCCACCCACCACCTCCTGCCTCCTCCTGCATCTGGTAACCACCATTCTACTCTCTACTTCTATAATTCTGTTTTTTGAGATGGAGTCTCACTCTGTTGCCCAGGCTGGAGTGCAGTGGCACAATCTCGACTCACTGCAACCTCCAACTCCTGGGTTCAAGCGATTCTCCTGCCTCAGCCTCCCTAGTAGCTGGGATTACAGGAG
This sequence comes from Mandrillus leucophaeus, assembly GCF_000951045.1. Classification (NCBI taxonomy): domain Eukaryota; kingdom Metazoa; phylum Chordata; class Mammalia; order Primates; family Cercopithecidae; genus Mandrillus; species Mandrillus leucophaeus. Next base: position 1,388,333 of record NW_012102565.1, on the reverse strand, counting down.
TGTGCCACCATGCCCGGCTAATTTTTTTGTATTTTTAGTAGAGACAGGATTTCACTATGTTGGCCAGGCTGGTCCTGAACTCCTAACCTTAAGTGATCCACTTGCCTCGGCCTCCCAAAGTGCTGGGATTACAGGTGTGAACCACCGTGCCCAGCCAGTATCCTGCAGACTTTAAACTTTACTAATTTGTTTAGCAGTTCTAACAGGCTAGGGTATTCATGTTATCAGCAAATAAAGACACGTTCACTTCTTCCTTACCTATTTTGATAGCTTTTACTTCTTTTTTCTTACCTAATTGCTCTGGAAGGACTTGCAGTACTATATTGAATAGAAGTGGTGAGAGTGGGCTGGGCGCGGTGGCTCACACTTGTCATCCCAGCACTTTGGGAGGCTGAGGCAGACAGATCACCTGAGGTCGGGAGTTGGAGACCAGCCTGCCCAACACGGAGAAACCCAGTCTCTACTAAAAATATAAAATTAGCTGTGTGTTGTGGTGTATGCCTGTAATCTCAGCTACTTGGGAGGCTGAGGCAGGAGAATCACTTGAACCTGGGAGGTGGACATTGTGGGGAGCCGAGACCGAGATCGCACCATTGCACTCCAGCCTGTGTAACAAGAGGGAAAATCCACCTCAGAAAAAAAAAAAAAGAAGTGGCGAGAGCAGGTATCCTTGTCTTTTTCCTGATCTTAGAGGACAAGCTTTCAACTTTTCACTGTTGAATATGATTTTAGCTGCTATGGGCTTGTGACATACGGCCTTTATTGTATTGAGGAACATTACCTCTATATCCAATTTGTTGGGAGTTTTTATCAGAAAAGGAGGTTGAGTTTTGTCAAACTTTGAATTCATTCTTTCTTTTCTTTTCTTTCTTCTTTCTTTCTCCTTTCTTTCTTGTTTTTTTAGAGTCTTGCTCTGTTTCCCAGGCTGGAGTGCAGTGGCACAATCTCCAACCTCCACCTCCTGGGTTCAAGCAATTCTCCTGCCTCAGCCTCCTGAGTACCTGGGACTACAGGCATGCACTACCACGCCCAGCTAATTTTTGTATTTTTAGTAGAGACGGGATTTCACCATATTGGCCAGGCTGGTCTCAAACTCCTGACCACGTGATCCACCTGCCTCAGCCTCCCAAAGTGCTGGGATTACAGGTGTGAGCCACTGTGCTCGGCCAAAACCTTGACTTTTCATATGAATTTTAGGGTCAATTTCCACAAAAAATAAATATCTGAGATTTTGATAGGGATTGTGTTGACTCTGTAGATCAATTTGGGGAGTAATGTCATCTTATTTATATTAAGTCTTCCAATTCATGGACATGGGATATCTTGCCATTTATTTAGATTTTTTTTATTTCTTCAATAATAGTTTACAGTTTTCAGAGAGTAAGTTTTGCACTTTTTGGATAAACTTACTCCTAAGCATTTTTTTTCATTTTGATGCTATTAAAAATGGAATGTCAGCCGGGTGTGGTGGCTTACACCTGTAATCCTCGCACTTTGGGAGTCTGAGGTGGGCAGATCACAAGGTCAAGAGATAGAGACCATCCTGGCCAACATGGTAAAACTCTGTCTCTACTAAAAATACAAAAATGACCTGAGTGTGGTGGCACATGCCTGTAGTCCCAGCTAGTCGGGAGGCTGAGGCAGGAGAACTGCTTGAACCTGGGAGGAGGAGATTGCAGTGAACTGAGATTGCGCCACTGCACTCCAGCCTGGGTGACAGAGCGAGACTCTGTTTCAAAAATAAATAAATAAATAAATAAATAAAAATAGAATATTTTCATTTCTTTTTCTTTTATTCTTTTTTTTTTTTTTTTGAGACAGTGTCTCCCTTTGTCACCCAGTGTGGAGTACAGAGGTATGATCTCAGCCCCCTGTAGCCTCGACTTCCCAGATTCAAATGATCCTCCCACCTCAGCCTCCCAAGTAGCTGGGACTACAGGCACGGACCACTACACCAGGCATTTTTTTTGTATTTTTGGTAGAGATGGGGGGTCTCATCATGTTGCCCAGACTGGTCTTGAACTCCTGACCTCAGGTGATCCACCCACCTCAGTCTCTCAAAGTGCTGGTGACGCAGGATTTTTTGGTGCTGTTTCACCAGCCGGAGACCTCTGTGGCTGGCAACCCCCTTCACAGGGCTTTGCTTGGCTCCAGGCCTGCCTCCGTAGGTACCCCACCCACATGGCCCAGAGGCTGCCCTTGGCTTGCATTCAGCCCACAGGTGGGCCGGGGGTGCCGTAACCTGCTTCTGCCTTGGGCACCAGTGCCTGGACAAGGGGAACGCAGTGGCACCTGAGAAAATCAAGACGCCAGTGACCCCGAAGTCCCCCACAGGAAGTGTTACAGTGTGCTACAGCTTTGGCTCTGGGAGCCCCGAGGTCTAGGCCCCCAGAAGGGTTGTAGCTCTTCTCTTCTTCGCTCATAGCATTTGGAACAGGGGGTTGGGGGGCGAGTTTAAGCCAGTTTGTGTTACAGCTTATTGAGTCCCGCTGCCCTACTCTGGCCCGTGGCTTCAGGGCTGGCCTGGCCTCACTGTGGCTTCCTGTCACGTGAGGCATCTGCCTGGAGCCAGTGGAGGGCAGAGGGCAATAGTGGTAGAGCAGCTCCTTTGGCAACTGCCATTCAGTAGGTCCTGAGTTCTTGTCCTGCATCCAAGAAGAATGAGGTTACGTGGAAAAACCAGAGGGTGAGAAGGGCAGAGAAGAGCTTTATTGAGTGACAGAACAGCTCTCAGCTGAGTCTGGGGATTTTTTATGGGCTCATAATGGGGGATTGCATGCTGATTGGTTTGTGAGTATGCAAAAAAAACTAACAACAACAACAAAAAAGGCACCACTCAAAGATGGCCATGACTGTAAAAAAAAAAAAAAAAAAAAAAAAATTAGGAAAGGGTAGGTATATGTAAAATAGGTGAAGGGTGGGGATGAATCAGGAAAGTGCACCAAATGGAAACAGAGGTTCTCAATCTGGTCTGTGGATTTATCCAAGACTCATAGCATGGTATTCAGGCTTTAAACTGCCTTTGGCTTTAATGGTCAGGTTTCACCAGG
>NW_012102565.1:1380694-1382603 GCF_000951045.1 Mandrillus leucophaeus | reverse complement strand
GGCTCCCAGGTTCAAGCAATTCTCCTGCCTCAGCCTCTGGAGTAGCTGGAATTACAGGCACCTGCCACTATGCCTGGCTAATTTTTGTATTTTTAGTAGAGACGGGGTTTCACCATGTTGGTCAGGCTGGTCTCTGACCTCAGGTGATCAACCCACCCACCTCGGCCTCCCAAAGTGCTGGGATTAACAGGTGTGAGCCACCACGCCTGGCCTCAGATTCTTTACTGGGGTTTCTGTGGGACAGGTGTGAAAGAAAAATAAATCTTGGGACCCCAAAATCATTAAGCCAAGGGAAAAGTCAAGCTGGCAACTATGTCAGGCAAACCTGCCTCCCAGTTTAGTCCTAGATGAGACAGCTACAAAAATAAGAAACTACATACCTCGCTCACAATTTGCCCACAAGGAAATTTCTGTCTGACAAAGGCCAGACAGAACTCAAAGTCACCTCTCTGAGGCTCACCTAAGACAAATGCATATCTGATTGCTTCCTGTGCCCTATTGTTTATATAAAAAAGCAGATTCACTAAGCCAGACTAAATAATGTATTCAGTGGAAGGCTGATCAAGGACTCAAAAGAATGCAACCTTTTGTTTCTTATCCACTTAGGACCTGGAAGCCCCCACCTCCAGTTGTCCCGCCTTACCGGATCCAACCAATGTACAGATGGACACATATTGATTGACGTCTCATGTCTCCCTGAAATGTATAAAAGCAAGCTGTACCACGATCACCTTGGGCACGTGTCCTCAGGACCTCCTGAGGCTGCATCTTGGGTGCGTCCTTAACCATGGCAAAATAAACTTTCTAAATTGACTGAGAGCTATCTCAGATATTTTGGGTTCACACAGGCAAGGCAGAGCAAGGTGAACAGTTTAGGATTTGCTCACTTGAATAATTTTGGTGGGCTTTGGGATACTGGGGCTGTCCCAAGTTGTCTGGAACTTGGCCCTGTGTTGATTTCGGGTAGGGGAAATATTCACTTGGTATGTAAGTGTTTGATAAAGGAGATGGTTGGGTGTATAGACTCTAGACTGATTAGTTTGCATATAAAGGGTACATTCTCAGGGAGCACTTTTATAAGAATTAACTAGCCGTAGGAAGGGTAATCTTTCTCCAGCCAGCAAAGTCACAAATGCTAGAGCATTAAGAATACAGAAAATAACCTGTAAACCCAGCACGTTGGGAGGCCGAGGTGGGCAGATCACCAGGTCAGGAGTTTGAGACCAGCCTGCCCAACATGGTGAAACCCTGTCTCTACTAAAAATACAAAAAATAGCCAGTGTGGTGGCAGGCACCTGTAATCCCAGCTATTCGGGAGACTGTGGCAGAAGAATCGCTTGAATCGGGGAGGCAGAGGTTGCAGTGAGCTGAGATTGTACCACTGCACTCCAGCCTGGGCAACAGAGCAAGACTCCACCTCAAAAAAAAAAAAAAGATTCAAAAAATAAAGCTAGGCATGGTGGCTAGCTTGTGCCTGTAATCCCTGCACTTTCAGAGGCTCAGGTGGGCTTGGGCCTGAACCCAGGAGTTTGAGAACAGCCTGGGCAACATGGGGGCAAAACCCTGTCTCTACCAAAAAAAAAAAAAAAAAAAAAAAAAAAAAACCAGACGTGGTGGCAAGTGACTATAGTTCCAGCTACTCAGGAGGGGAGGTGGAGGTTGCGGTGATCACACCACTGCACTTCATCCTGGGTGACAGAGCAAAACCCTGTCTCAAAAAAAGGAAAAAAAGAAAATATGGTTAATACAATTGGCCCTGTGATGCCAAATACACAAATTCACAATCTGAGAAAACAAGATTAGAAAACTTCCTTTCTGTCGCCCAGGCTGGAGTACAGACAGGGTCACGATCTCAGCTCACTGCAACCTCTGTCTCCCAGGTTCGAGTGATTCTTCTGCCGCAGCCTCT
>NW_012102565.1:1379636-1380644 GCF_000951045.1 Mandrillus leucophaeus | reverse complement strand
TAATCCCAGCATTTTGGGAGGCTGAGTTGGGTAGATCACTTGAGGTCAGGAGTTTAAGACCAGCCTGGCCAACATGGTAAAACCCAGTCTCTACTTAAAAAAAAAAATTTAGCTGGGCATGGTGGTATGAGCCTGTAATTCCAGCTATTCAGCGGGCTGAGACATGAGAATCACTTGAACTTGGCAGGTGGAGGTTGCAGTAAGCTGAGATTGTGCTACTACACTTCAGCCTGGATGACAGAGTGAGACTCTGTCTGAAAAAAAAAAAAAATTCTCTGTGTGAATATATTGGCTAAAGTTAAGGGGATATTATTCAGGTTTTCTGTATATTAAACATTGGAATAAAAGCAAAATATGTTTTTCTTAAAGCAAAAACCTGCTTATAATATGCTCTTTAAGAAAAATTTGTAAAGGGTTATAAAAGGTTTATGAGAATCTTACCTTATGGTTAAACATTGACATTGGGTAGATATGTCTATAAGGTTTTATTGAGAATTGGGTTTAACATTAATAATACACTAATGTGAAGGTGAAGTTTGTCTTATTTGGTACAAAAATCATACAGGAAGCACTGTCAAATTGAAATGGTATTTGGCTTTCTTGAGGCTGTATTTTTATAAATATGTTCTTGGTATGTGTTCCAAAATAATGGGAAACTCATAATTCTGATATAACTTAGTATATGTTATTAATAATTATAATTGTTACATAAAGTCATTGTATGCCACAGAGGTAACCAAATTTCTTTGTCAATTGTGTTGTTGACTGTGGCTGTCCTAAGACATTTTGTTATTCATAAATAATTGTTGTCTTGTTTTGGTACTCTTTAGAAGGTGGTTCTTTTTTTTTTTTTTTTTTTTGAGAGGGAGTCTCGCTCTGTCGCCCAGGCTGGAGTACAGTGGCCGGATCTCAGCTCACTGCAAGCTCCACCTCCTGGGTTTACGCCATTCTCCTGCCTCAGCCTCCCGAGTAGCTGGGACTACAGGCGCCTGCCACCTCGCCTGGCTA
>NW_012102565.1:1376958-1378901 GCF_000951045.1 Mandrillus leucophaeus | reverse complement strand
GATTGCACCACTGCATCCAGCCTGGGCGACAGAGCAAGACTCTGTCTCAAAAATAAATAAATAAATAAATAAATAAATAAATAAATAAATAAATAAGAGTTCTCTTATAAAAGGGAGGGGAGACATGTCAGAGGCGTTTGAACTAGAGCAACTCCATCTTGAATAGGGGCTGGGTCAAATGAGGCTGAGACCTACTGGGCTGCATTCCCAGACAGTTAGGCATTCTAGGTCACAGAATGGGATAGGAGGTAGCCACAAGATACAGGTCATAACGACCTTGTTGATGAAATGGGTTGCAGTAAAGATGCCGGCTAAAACCCACCAAAACCAAGATGGTGACGAGAGTGACCTCTGGTCATCCTCACTGTTACATTCCCACCAGTGCCATGACAGTTTACAAATGCCAGGGCAACATCAGGATGTTACCCTATATGGTCTAAAAAGGGGAGGCATGACTTATCCACCGCTTGTTTAGCATATAATCAATAAATAACCATAAAAATGAGCAACCAGGAACCTTCGGGGCTGCTCTCTCTATGGAGAAGTACTTTCCCGATCCTGGGATTGGGACCCCTTTCTCGTAACAGATCCAGACTCTAAGAGAGGGTTCTTGGATCTCACACAAGAAAGAATTCAGTGATTCCGTAAAGTGAAAGCAAGTTTATTATATTGTTAAAAGTAAAGGAGAGTTGAAAAACTGTGGTTGGGGGTAGGTGGTCTTGGGCTGTCTCCTGTGGTGGGGAATGCAGGAATGGAGGAGCTGAAAGGAGGGAAGAGAACTTCAGGTAGGTAATGAGTGAAAGCAGGAGCTAATGATCAGGGAAACTCCAGGGGAATAAAAGAGTGGGAGGAGTGTTTCTTCAGAGTCTTTAGAAGACCCCTAGTGGAATCCCACCTTCCAAATTGCTGGGATTACAGGCGTGAGCCACCGCGCCCAGCCAGGTTCAAATGCTTCTGACAGATCCAGACCCCTTTCGGGTAACATCTTTCTGGCTATCATGGAAAGGACAATACTAGGGAAACCCCTGACCCAAAGGCTAACTTTGCCAGCAAGGTGTTAACCCTACCCCATAAGGGTTGATACTAAAGAGACCCCTGACCCAAAGGAAATATAATGTTTCACTGATTGGCAGACTTTGGGTAAGTGGGGTACATATTCCCAGGTAAAGAATAGGATTGGGTTAGAGGCCCAAGTTAGGGGAGTTACAGTTTCTTCTAAGACAGAGAGGGTTAAAGTCTCCTCTCAATAAAAGGCAAGGCATTTGACTGAACTTGGGTTCAAGGCCCAATCTAGGAAGGTTAGAGTCTTTCCTATGGTTTAGGGGCTTAGAGGCCCCTCTCAGCAAAGTCCCTCTCAGCTAAGAATGCATTTGGCACTATGGGATGTTAACTGCTACTCTCTTGGAATAATCTGCCTTACACTCTTTGCTGATGGCTGTGGGTTATAGAATTAGGAATATACAGGATCGTGGGACATGAGGAGCTTTTTCCTCCTCAAAAGGGGAAACTTGAGAGCTGATGGGACTTCTGGACTTGTCAGTCAAGTCCCTTCTTGACTGACAAGTGGTGGCCTGAACTTTTGATTCAGTGTTGGCTGCAATGGGCAGGTCTTTCTCTGGCCTCCCGGAGCACCTCAACCTTCCCCACACTGCTGCAAGCAATACTTTTCTCCCTTCCCTTTCCTTTCTCTCTCTGTGTAAACCAGTTGAATGAATGCCAAAGATCACCTGTTTATCTCCTCTGTAAAGTTTTCATTAAAAAGGACTTGTGGCCGGGTGTGGTGGCTCGCACCTGTAATCCTAGCACTTTGGGAGGCCAAGGCAGGCGGATTACCTGAGGTCAGGAGCTCGAGACCAGCCTGGCCAACATGGTGAAACCCTGTCTCTACTCAAAAAAAAAAAAAAAAATACAAAAATTAGCCGGGCATGGTGGCACATGCCTGT
>NW_012102565.1:1373037-1374938 GCF_000951045.1 Mandrillus leucophaeus | reverse complement strand
TGTGCCACCATGCCCAGCTAATTTTTGTATTTTTAGTAGAGATGGGGTTTCACCATGTTGGCCAGGCTGGTCTCGAACTCCTGGCCTCTGGTGATCCACCCTCCTTGGCCTCCCAAAGTGCTGGGATTACAGGTGTGAGCCACCGTGCCCAGCCTCAAAAATTTTCGAGGGAGACAGGCAGGGTGGCTCATTCCTGTAATCTCACACTGAGGAGAACAAAATCACCTGGTGACAATTGAACAGGCCCCAGAGGCAAAATCTCCTTATCTAAGGAACTTAGAGGACAGCAAAGACCACCTGGTGACCATCTAACAGGCCATCCAGAGGCAAAACTCCTTCTCTGCGGAAATTAGTAGTAATTAGCCTTCCCTTTTTAAATTTTTTTTTAGAGGTGGAGTCTCACTCTGTCGCCCAGGTTGGAGTGCAGTCACTGGGTCTCTGCTCACTGCAACATCCACCTCCCAGGTTCAAGAGATTCTCCTGCCTCAGCCTCCAGAGTAGCTGGGACTACAGGCGCCCGTCACATGCCTGGCTAATTTTTTTGAGTTTTTAGTAGAGATGGCGTTTCACCATGTTGGCCAGGCTGGTCTCCTGACCTCAGGTGATCCGCCTGCCTTGGCCTCCCAAAAGGCTTGAGCCACCACACCTGGCCAGTAATTAGAATTTCTATACATCTCTGGAACGTCATGCCAAAACTCGTTGAGCAATCCATGCTGACACTGAGGCACCAAAATGTCTACAAACACAATTCTCAGAGACGTTTGAACCAGAGCAACTCCATCTTGAATAGGGGGCTGGTTAAATGAGGCTGAGACCTACTGGGCTGCATTCCCAGACATTTAAGGCATTCTTGGTCACAGGATGAGATAGGAGATCAGCACTGTGAACTAACCAGTGATCTCTGACTGCTGCTCAGAAAAAACAAGAGGGATGGGTAACGTAAAAATCTGAATCAATATTCTAATTCTGGGCACTGGAATCAGCTAGCAACCCCATATCAGCTTGGTTCCAACAGTTGCCCAGTTCATGGAAAACCTTCATATTTAGATTACTTGGGATAATTTTACTTATTTTGCTTTATTGCTGTAAAATATATTGTTGTTGTACTTTTTGTGTAGGATTGAGAGTAAGCTTACTTAACATTTTCATAAATTAAATACTTATTAATCTTTCAGATACCACCTTTTGTCGGAACATGGAGTTATGAATGACCCTTACCATAACAATGCTTTCTGACTGGGCTCCTCTCTACCATAAATGCAAGAGACCCAATAGTTAGAAAGGAATGTCATCGTCCCTATTCAGGCTGAAGAAGTTACAGAAGATGGATCTTCATCTGTCTGCAACCCTTAGGATTAAGGGTTCTCTTATAGAGCGAATGCAGTGTCTCGTGCCTGTAACCCCAGCAATTTGGGAAGCCGAGGTGGGTGGATTACTTGAGGCCAGGAGTTCAGGACCAGCCTAGCCAACACAGTGAAATCCCATCTCTACCAAAAGATACAAAAATTAACCGGGTGTGGTGGCACGCATCTGTAGTCCCAGCTACTCCGGAGGCTGAGGCAGGATAATTACCTGAGTCTGGGAGGCGGAGGTTGCAGTGAGGCAAGATTGTGCTACTGCACACCAGCCTGGGTGACAAGAGTGAGATGCTGTCTAACAAAAATTTAAAAAATTTAAAAAAGAGTTATCTCGACTGGGCGTGGTGGCTCACACCTGTAATCCCAGCACTTTGGGAGGCTGAGGTGGGTGGATCACGAGGTCAGGAGATCAAGACCATCCTGGCTTAACATGGTGAAACCCCGTCTCTACTAAAAAAATACAAAAAAAATTAGCCGGGCGTGGTGGTGGGCGCCTGTAGTCCCAGCTACTCGGGAGGGTGAGACAGGAGAATGGTGTGAACC
>NW_012102565.1:1365770-1367577 GCF_000951045.1 Mandrillus leucophaeus | reverse complement strand
GGTGTGGTGGTGTATGCCTGTAATCTCAGCTACTTGGGAGGCTGAGGCAGGAGAATCACTTGAACCTGGGAGGCAGAGGTTGCAGTGAGCTGAGATTGCGCCACTGCATTTCAGCCTGGGCAACAAGAGCAAAACTCAGTCTCAAAAAAAAAAAAAGGAAAGAGGTTTTATATAAGAAAGCATCTTGTATTGTGTGGTAAATTATTGTCCTAAACTAAAATATCTGGTTGTTTAAAAAGAGGAGTGTCTAGGATAAGTCAAAAAAAGGCTAAGGATGTTATAGATGGTCTGTGTAAGTCATGACAGAATTTATGAAAGGAAATTTATGCAAGAAATGTTTACTTTTTTTTTTTTTTGGAGACAGAGTCTTGCTCTGTCGCACAAGCTGGAGTGGAATGGTGCAACCTCAGCTCACTGCAACCTCCACTTCCTGGGTTCAAGTGATTCTCGTGCCTCAGCCTCCTGAATAGCTGAGGTTACAGGCATCTGCCATTATGCCCAGCTAATTTTTGTAGAGATGAGGTTTCACCACATTGGCCAGGCTGGTCTTGAACTCCTGACCTCAGGTGATCTGCCCACCTTGGACTCCCAAAGTGCTGGGATTACAGATGTGAGCCACCATGCCTGGTCCAAAATGTTTACAATTTAAAAGTGATGGCCAGGCATGGTGGCTCATGCCTGTAATCCCAGCACTTTGCGAGGCCAATGGGGGGTGGATCATGAGGTCAAGAGATTGAGACCTTCCTGGCCAACATGGTGAAACTCCTTCTCTACTAAAAATACAAAAATTAGCTGGGTGTGGTGACGCGCACCTGTAGTCCCAGATCCTCGGAAGGCTGAGGCAGAACTGCTTGAACCTGGGAGGCAGAGGTTGCAGTGAGCCAAGACTGTGCCACTGCACTCCAGACTGGCAACAGAGTGAGACTCCATCTCAAAAAGAAAAAAAAAAAGTGATTAAGCCTCTGAAATGCTTCATAAAAAGCCACTAAGACTCTTAACTGTACAACTTGCCTGCTTCACAGCTAGGTAAGGCCTGGGACATATGGAGTTAGATGCTGGAAAGAGTCAGACCTTATCTGCACTTCTGTCTGAGTCCTAGGCTCCACACCTACTACATCATTAAAATCCCGAAGTTACCAAGGTTGGCAGTAAAAGTCACTAAGAGTTAACATTGTAACATGTAATTGAGACTACTGAAGAAACAGTTTTATATGCAAAGTGTGTAAGAAAAGTGAAATGTGTTTTTGGTAAAAGATGATGAGAAGTCATGGGAATGTAAATTTTTTTGACTAGATTAATGGGTTAAATGATTGTATTAAGTTAGACGGAATAAAGCTGAAGGTTCAAGCAAATTGTGGAAGGTTTGTAAAAAATTAATCTTGTAGACTGGGTGTGGTGGCTCACTCCCATAATCCCACCACTTTGGGAGGCAAAGGCAGGTGGATCACTTGAGGTCGGGAATTCGAGACCAGCCTGGACAACATGGTGAAATCCCATCTCTACTAAAAATACAAAAAAAATTAGCTGTACATGGTGGCACATGCCTGTAGTCCCAGCTACACAGGAGGCTGAGGCAGGAGAATTGCTTGAACCTGGGAAGTGGAGGTTGCAGTGAGCCAAGATTGTGCCACTGCACTCCAGCCTGGGCGACAGAGCAGGACTCCATCTTGAAAAGAAAAAAAGAAATAAAAACAGAAAAAAAAAATTGTAAAAATAATTTAGTGTATGGGCCAGACATGGCAGCTTACGCCTGTAATCCCAGCATTTTGGGAGGCTGAGTTGGGTAGATCACTTGAGGTCAGGAGTT
>NW_012102565.1:1353583-1361713 GCF_000951045.1 Mandrillus leucophaeus | reverse complement strand
TTTTTTAGTAGAGATGGGGTTTCACCAGGTTAGCCAGGATGGTCTCGATCTCCTGACCTCGTGATCCGCCCATCTTGGCCTCCCAAAGTGCTGGGATTACAGGCTTGAGCCACCGCGCCCGGCCTAGAAGGTGGTTCATAATCAACTATAGAACTCTAACAGATGTTCTTAAATGTAGCCTTCTGATAACTTTTGAGATTGTGACATTAGAGTAGAGGAAAAAACTTTCAGGACTCTCATGAAGAGCTGAAATGTTCATGAATATCAAACAGAACAGGAGTCAACTGCATGTACTAAACTAATAGAAGCCTGAAGTAATCTTTTTTAACATTTGCTTAAAATATTGCTAATGCTTTGCTTTGTTTTTCAGAGTTAAGAAAAATTTTCTTTTTAGCTGTTTATAGCTTTTAACAATTGAGTAAAGTGAACAACATTTGGAGCATATTTGTTTCTCTCTACCTGATTTATCCAGAATTTGGAAACTAGTTGCGAGTATTCTTAACTTAAGGCAATGTAGTTATTGGCATAAGTGCAATAAGAATCTGTTTTCGGCCAGGTGCAGTGCCTCACGCCTGTAATCCTGGCACTTTGGGAAGCCGAGGTGGATGGATCACCTGGAGTCAAGAGTTCAAGACCACCCTGGCCAACATGGTGAAACCTCGTCTCTACTAAAAATACAAAAATTAGTCAGGCATGGTGCCTGGCACCTGTATGTTGTCCCAGCTACTCAGGAGGCTGAGGCAGCAGAATTGCTTGAACCCCGGAGGTGGAGGTTGCAGTGAGCCGAGATCCCCCCATTGCACTCCAGCCTGGGCAACAAGAGCAAAACTCTGTCCCTGCCCCTCCCCCCCCAAAAAAGAAGAAGAATCCGTTTGTTTTTGCAATAGGACACAATTGGAGAAACTGGTTATTTTAGGCCAGGCACAGTGGCTCACACCTGTAATCCCAGCGCTTTGGGAGGCTGAGGTGGATGGATCACAAGGTCAGGAGTTCAAGACCAGCCTGGCCAAGATGGTGAAACCCCCGTCTCTATTAAAAATAGAAAAAAATGGCCAGGCGTGGTGGCTTATGCCTGTAATCCCAGCACTTTGGGAGTCCAAGGTGGGTGGATCACAAGGTCAGGAGTTTGAGGCCCACCTGGACAACATGATGAAACCCCATCTCTACTAAAAATACAAAAATTAGCCCAGCACAGTGGCACACACCTATAATCCCAGCTACTCAGGAGGCTGAGGCAGGAGAATCACTTGAACCCAGGAAATGGAGGTTGCAGTGAGCCAAAATCACACCACTGCACTCCATCCTGGGTGACAGAGTGAGACTCCATCTCAAAAAAACAAAAAACAAAACAAAAAAACCCAAAAACCAAAAAACAAAAAAATTAGCTGGGCATGGTGGTGGGTGCCTGTAATCCCAGCTACTCAGGAAGCAGAGGCAGATAATTGCTTGAACCTGGGAGGTGGAGGTTGCAGATCACGCCACTGCACTCCAGCCTGAGCAACAGAGCGAGACTTCATCTCTAAAAAAAAGAATTGGTTATTTATTATTTATTATTTATTTTTATTTATTTATTTTTGAGACAGAGTTTCACTCTTGTAGCCCAGGCTGGAGTGCAATAGTGCAAGTGCAATCTCGGCTCACTGCAACCTCTGCCTCCCAGGTTCAAGCGATTCTCCTACCTCAGCCTCCTGAGTAGCTTGGATTATAAGCATGAGCCACCATGCTCAGCCAGAATGCCACTTCTGACAATCCCAGGAGGCTCAAGTTATCTTGGAACATAAAGAGGAGAGGAATTTACCCAACTCATAGGTATTTGATGGTATAAACCCATGGCTGGCTCGGCTTTAAAAAAAGTCTTTTTTTTTTTTCTTTTTTTTCTTTTTTGCCAGAGACAGAGTCACCCAGGCTGCAGTGCAGTGTTGCGATCTCAGATCATTGCAACCTCTGCCTCCCGGGTTCAAGCAATTCTCCTGCCTCAGCATCCTGAGTAGCTGGGAGTACAGGCGTGCATCACCATGCCCAACTAGTTTTTGTATTTTCAGTAGAGATGGGGTTTTGCCATATTGGCCAGGCTAGTTTTGAACCCCTGATCTCAGGTGATCCACCCACCTTGGCCTCCCAAAGTGCTGGGATTACAGGCATGAGCCACTACGCCTGGCCTAAAAAATGTTTTATATGAGATTCCTTTTATGGAACAGAGTCCCATCAAAGCTAATTTAAAAAGCCTATATGGCAAATAATTATTCTTGCTGGACTTTATACAAATAATCAGGCCAAGCATAATAAAGCAAATCAGTCTTACTATGATTTGTCTTTCGTGAAAATGGGGGAAACTGGAGAGAGAAAAATTAAATTTCAAGAGCTATGTATGGTACACTTGTTATTATATTCTAGTCTCATCAGTAGCTTCTACGTTTTTTTTCCCTGCAATTTAAACTAACTGCTTGTTCCTGTGAACCAACCAGTAATCTCTCGCTGCAGCTCAAAAGAAACAGAAGGGATGGGTAATGTAAAAATCTGGATCAGTATTCTAATTCTGGACGCATTGGAATCAGCTAGCAACTTCACATCAGCTTGGTTCCAATAGTAGCCCAGTTCATTGAAAGCCTTCTTATTTAGATTACTTGGGATAATTTCACTTATTTTGCTTTATTGTTTTGGAATATATTATTGTTGTACTCTTTGTATAGGAACGAGGATAAGCTTACTTATTATTATTATTATTTTTTTAGATGGAGTCTCATTTTGTCACCCATGCCGGAGAGCAGTGGCGTAATTTTAGTTCACTGCAACCTCCGTCTCCCAGGTTCAAGCAATTCTCCTGCTTCAGCCTCCGGAACAGCTGGGATTATAGGCGTGCACCACCATTCCCGGCTAATTTTTGCATTTTTAGTAGAGACAGGGTTTCACCATGTTGGCCAGGCTGGTCTTGAACTCCTGACCTCAAGCGATCTGCCCGCCTCCCTCTCCCAAAGTGCTGGGATTACCGGTCTGAGCCACTGTTCCTGGCCCCAGATAATCACTTTTTGTTGGAACTCAAAAGTTATGAATGGCCCTCACCATACCAACGTTTTCTGACTGGGTTCCTCTCTACCCTAAATGCAAGAGACCCAGTAGTTAGGCAGGAATGTCATTGCCCCTATTCTGGCTGAAGAAGTTACAGAAGATGGATCTTCATCCCTCTGCAACCTTTAGGATTAAGGTTCTCCTATAAAAGAGGGGGAGGGAAATGTCAGAGGCATTTGAACCGGAGCAACTGCATCTTGAATAGGGGCTGGGTAAAATGAGATTGAGATCTACTGGGCTGCATTCCCAGATGGTTAGGTATTCTAAGTCACAGGATGAGATAGGAAGTTGGTGCAAGATACAGGTCATAAAGACCTTGCTGATAAAACAGTAAAGAAGCTGGCCAAAACCCACCCAAACCAAAATAGTGATGAGAGTGACCTCTGGTCATCCTCACTGCTACACTCCCACCTGTGCCATGACAGTTTACAAATGCCAGGCAATGTCAAGAAGTTACCCTACATGGTCTAAAAAGGTGGCTGATGAATAATCTACCCCTTGTTTAGCATATAATCAAGAAATAACCATAAAAATGGGCAACCAGCAGCCCTCACGGCTGCTCTTTCTACAGAGTAGCCATTCTTTTATTCCTTTACTCTTTTTTTTTTTTTTTTTTTTTGAGACAGAGTCTCATTCTGCTGCCCAGGCTGGAGTGCAGTGGCGCAATCTTGGCTCATTGCAACCTTTGCCTACCAGGTTCAAGCAATTCTCCTGCCTTAGCCTTCCGAGTAGCTGGGATTACAGGTGCTTGCCACCACACTGGCTATTTTTTGTGTTTTTAGTAGAGACAGGGTTTCACCATGTTGGCCAGGCTGGTCTCGAACTCCTGACCTGGTGATCCACCCACCCTGGCCTCCCGAAGTACTGGGATTACAGGCATGAGCCACTGTGCCTGGTGGAAGCGTTCTTCCTTTCTAATAAACTTTCCTTTTTCAAACCTACAGTGTTGTCAGTAAATTCTTCCTACTAACCTGTGAGTCGGCAACTTCCTGGTGCTGGTCTCTGATACCTTGCCTGGCAAGCACTTAGGGAGGCTGAGGCAGGAGGATCGCTTGAGGCTAGGAGTTCAAGACTAGTCTGCATAACATAAAAGACCCCCTCTCTACAAAAGAACAAACAAAAAATATAGCCAGTAATGATGGCACATGCCTGTGGTTCCAGCTACTTGGGGGGGCTGAAACCTGATAATCACTTGAACCTGAGAGGTCAAGGGTGCTGTGAGCTGAGACTGCATCACTGCACTCCAGCCTGGGTGACAGTAACACCCTGTTTCAAAATTAATTAAAAAAAAACCCCAACATGTAGGTAGCCTGGGCAACAGGGTGAAAATGCATTTCTACAGAAAATACAAAAAGTAGCCGGGAATGGTGGCATGTACCTGTAGTCCCAGCTACTCAGGAGACTGAGGTGGGAAGATTGCTTGGGCCTAGGAGGTCAAGGCTGCAGTGAGCCATGATCATACCACTGCACTCCATCCTGGGCGATAGAGCCAGACACTGTCTTAAAAAACAACCAACTGGCCGGGCACTGTGGCTTACGCCTATAATCCCAGCACGTTGGGAGGCTGAGGTCGGTGGATCACCTGAGGTCGGGAGTTCGAGACCAACCTGATCAACATGGAGAAATCCCGTCTCTACTAAAAATATAAAAATTGGCTGGGCTTGGTGGTACATGCCTGTACTCCCAGCTACTTGGGAGGCTGAGGCAGGAGAATTGCTTGAACCTGGGAGGCAGAGGTTGCAGTGAGCTATCGCAACACTGCACTCCAGCCTATGTAACAAGAGTGAAACTCCATCTCAAAAAAAAAAAAAAAAAACAACAACAACAACAAAAAAAAAACCCAACCAACCAACCAAACAAAAACAAAAAACAAAAAAACATGTAGACAGTTGGGTGCGGTGGCTCATGGCTGCAATCCCAGCACTTTGGGAAGCCAGGCAGGTGGATCACTTGAGGTCAAGAGTTTGAGACCAGCCTGACCAATATGGTGAAACCCTGTCTCTACCAAGAATACAAAAATTAGCCAGGCATGGTGGTGCACACTTGTAATCCCAGCTACTCAGGAGGCTGAGGCAGGAAAATCACTTGAACCCAGTAAGTGGAGGTTGCAGTGAGCTAAGATTGCGCCATTGCATTCCAGCCTGGTTGACAGAGCGAGACTGTCTCAAAAAAAAAAAAAAAAATTGATTACATAACTAAATACATAAAAAAAAAGACAGTGTGGTATTGGTGAAGAATAAAGACAAATATCAATGCATAGAGTAGCAAACCCAGAAACAGACCCAAACAAATAATACCCAACTAGTGACAGGTATTATGCATCACCATGCCCAGCTAATTTTTTTGTATTTTTAGTAGAGATGCAGTTTGGTCACCATGTTGGCCAGGTTGTTCTCAAACTCCTGAGTGTGATGGCTCACGCCTGTGATCCCAGAACTTGGGAGGCTGAGACGGGCAGATCACTTGAGGTCAGGCGTTTGAGACCAACCTGGCCAACATGGTGAAACTGCCGTCTCCTAAAAATACAAAGAAATTAGCCAAGCATGGTGGCACGTGCCTGTAGTCCCAGGCTGAGGCATGGGGATCCCTTGAACCCTGGAGGCACAGGTTGCAGTGAACCGGGATCACACCACTCACTGCACTCCAGCTTGGGCAACAGAGCAACACTCTGTCTCAAAAAAGAAAAAAAGAAAAAGAAAAAAATACTGTCGATTGTTTTCCTTGTAGTGGCAGCCTCGCCTTTATTTTAGGTTAAATGTTGGCCAAATGTCAGGTGTGAATAGCCATCGTATGTATGTTGGTTTCAAGCAGAAGTGGTGTGGCCTGAGGAGAGAGGAGCCCAGAGTGCTTTCCCGGAGGTGACACTCAGGTGTCACTACCTGGCGTTTCCTCTTCCCCTTTTGTCACATGGACTATTAAAAGGACATGTACTTAAGGGTAGAGATTTAATAAAATTAATAATTGCATTGCTTCACCAAGGACATTCTTAAATTTCACATGATTTCACTAACCTTGATGTGGTTAATTGATGTAATATTAACAGTTGGTGAATTTGGTTTGCTGATGTAAAGAATGCTCTGTGGGCCAGGTGTGGTGGCTCACGCCTGTAATCCCAGCAGTTTGGGATGCCGAGGCGGGTGGATCACTTGAGGTCAGGAGTTTGAGACCAGCCTAGCCAACATGGTGAAACCCCATCTCTATTGAAAACACAAAGATTAGCCGGGCATGGTGTCAGCTGCCTGTAGTCCCAGCTACTTGGGAGGCTGAGACAGGAGAATCACTTGAACCTGGGAGGCGGAGGTTGCAGTGAGTGGAGATGCCACCACTGCACTCCAGCCTGGTGATAGAGTGAGACTCTATCTCAAAAAAAAAAAAGAATGCTTCTGTGAGAGCATGGGGACAGGGAAGAGTATGGTGACAGCTATTTCAGTTTGGTGCTCTGTGCCAGCAGATTTGGCAGGCACCGTTGTCTGTTCAGTATCAGGGCAAATGTCCATATAGACAAAAAGGCCAATTGTTTTGAAAATAGTTTTGATCTCACCAACCGCTGACAGGGCCTCAGGGGCCTCCCAGGGGCTGCAGCCCACCCTTTGGGAACAATGACCTACTCTGAATCTTTGCTTCACTGTTGCCATATTGGAGGGCTGTGGGGACAGGTGTAGGCTGGTGGCAATGCTCTGGCCACCCAAAAAAAGTGTGTTGATGGGCAGCGTAGATAGGTCACGTGGCTGTCTTCAGGGCTACTGTGCAGCCTAGGATGGCCTTGGTCTTTGGATCAGCTTCCCCATCTCCCCCGGACCCTGTTGGTCCACTCTCTGCCCCTCAATGCCTGCCAATTAAGTGACTCCATTCCTCCATGCAAGCTGGTTTCAGCAGGGCCTGTGCAATGCCTAGTGGGGTCTGCAGCCCTGGGCCTCCATTCATCTTGGCCCAGTGAAGAGTGCCTGGCACGGCTATGACCAGTGTGGAACCCTCACTCCTCCCAAGGCAGCACCAGCCACTGCTTCCAAGTCTAAGTTCCCTGGAGGCCATCCTGGCTGCCCCTCCTGCCCTTCCTGTCAGTCTGACCCATCACAGGCTGCCTCTAAACCTTGTTCTTTCTTCTCCATTTCCCTAGCTGTGCACAATCACTGCCAACGGTTACTTGTTCAGATACAAGCTCCTTCCCACATGTTCTAGGACTTTTCTCAACCTGCACCCCTTTGTCTAATTGCCTTCATGTCTAGTGACGTGCGGCTTGTGCTCTCCCAGCGGGCCAAGAGTCTGCTAACAGCCCTGGCATGGCCTCCTGCCTGCAGTACCCACAAAACTTACCTGCCTCATGGAAAAATCGACCAAAAACTCTCCTCCCTGGGAATCTTCTCAGGTTACCCTGATGCCCTGGCCTGGTCTACTCACCACTTCCTTTTCCTAACCGGCCTGAATGTGCTGGAGCCATGCGGGCTTTAGTGGTGAACCACGCTCCATGCCAGTCCAGCATGTGCAGTGTATCTGCAGTGTACCGTGTGTGTGTGTGTTGTATACGTGTGGCCTTGTTTGGCCTCTCTGTGATGTTTCCAAAGGCAAGGATGTTACCTTCTCTTTACATAGTACCATTCCCTCATTGCCTAACATTTGCCAGCACTCTCAGAAAGTCAATAAACTAAGGCTCATTCCATAATATTTTCCTTTTTTTTTTTGTGACAGAGTTTTGCTCTGTCTCCCAGGCTGGAGAGCAGTGGCGTGATCTTGGCTGACCGCAACCTCTACCTCCTGGGTTCAAACGATTCTCCTGCTTCAGCCTCCTGAGTAGCTGGGATTACAGGCACGTACCACCACACCTGGCTAATTTCTGTATTGTTAGTAGAGACAAGGTTTCACCATGTTGGCCAGGCTGGTGTTGAACACTTGACCTCAGGTGATCCGCCCGCCTTGGCCTCCCAAAGTGCTGGGATTACAGGCGCAAGCCACCGTGCCCGGCCTCATTCCATAATGGAAGCACATCTCAGTTCTAAATCTTAGCTGGCAATCTTAAGGGTGTCTACAGACAAAGCAACGAGCAGTGCAGAGTGAGAATTGAGTGGG
>NW_012102565.1:1342384-1353533 GCF_000951045.1 Mandrillus leucophaeus | reverse complement strand
GTTACTTGTTCAGATACAAGCTCCTTCCCACATGTTCTAGGACTTTTCTCAACCTGCACCCCTTTGTCTAATTGCCTTCATGTCTAGTGACGTGCGGCTTGTGCTCTCCCAGCGGGCCAAGAGTCTGCTAACAGCCCTGGCATGGCCTCCTGCCTGCAGTACCCACAAAACTTACCTGCCTCATGGAAAAATCGACCAAAAACTCTCCTCCCTGGGAATCTTCTCAGGTTACCCTGATGCCCTGGCCTGGTCTACTCACCACTTCCTTTTCCTAACCGGCCTGAATGTGCTGGAGCCATGCGGGCTTTAGTGGTGAACCACGCTCCATGCCAGTCCAGCATGTGCAGTGTATCTGCAGTGTACCGTGTGTGTGTGTGTTGTATACGTGTGGCCTTGTTTGGCCTCTCTGTGATGTTTCCAAAGGCAAGGATGTTACCTTCTCTTTACATAGTACCATTCCCTCATTGCCTAACATTTGCCAGCACTCTCAGAAAGTCAGTAAACTAAGGCTCATTCCATAATATTTTCCTTTTTTTTTTTGTGACAGAGTTTTGCTCTGTCTCCCAGGCTGGAGAGCAGTGGCGTGATCTTGGCTGACCGCAACCTCTACCTCCTGGGTTCAAACGATTCTCCTGCTTCAGCCTCCTGAGTAGCTGGGATTACAGGCACGTACCACCACACCTGGCTAATTTCTGTATTGTTAGTAGAGACAAGGTTTCACCATGTTGGCCAGGCTGGTGTTGAACACTTGACCTCAGGTGATCCGCCCGCCTTGGCCTCCCAAAGTGCTGGGATTACAGGCGCAAGCCACCGTGCCCGGCCTCATTCCATAATGGAAGCACATCTCAGTTCTAAATCTTAGCTGGCAATCTTAAGGGTGTCTACAGACAAAGCAACGAGCAGTGCAGAGTGAGAATTGAGTGGGTCGGGTGTCGTGGTTCATGCCTGTAATCCCAGCACTTTGGGAGGCTGAGGAGGATGGGTTGCTTGAGCCCAGGAGTTCAAGACCAGCCTGGGCAACATGGCAAAACCCCATCCCCACAAAAAAAATTACAAAAATTAGTTGGGCCTGGAGCAATGGCTCACACCTGTAATCCCAGCACTTTGGGAGGCTGAGGGTGGATCGCTTGAGCCCAGGAGTATGAGACCAACCTGGGCAACATGGCAAAAACCCATGTATTTTAAAAGAAAAAAATTGCCCGGCATGGTGGCTCACTCCTATAATCCCAGCACTTTGGGGGGCCGAGGCAAGTGGATAACCTGAGGTCAGAAGTTTGAGACCAGCCTGACCAACAAGGTGAAACCCCATCTTTACTAAAAATACAAAAATTAGCCGGGTGTGGTGGTGGGCACCTGTAATCCCAGCTACTAGGGAGGCTGAGGCAGGAGAATCCCTTGAACCCAGGAGGCAGAGGTTGCAGTGAGCTTCCGAGGGGCTGTAGCCCACCCTGGCTAGGCTGGTCTGAATTCCTGACCTCAGGTGATCCACCTACCTTGGCCTCCTAAAGTGCTGGGATAACAGGCATGAGCCACTGCTCCCGGCCTGAAGTTTTGTTATTACTCAAGTCAGTCTCCCTGAGCATTCGAGCATTTGGGGACCAGAGTTTTTAAGGATAGTTTGGTGGGCGGGGGGAGGCAGCCAGTGAGTCAGGAGTGCTGATTGGTTGGGTTGGAGGTGAACTCATAGGGAGCTGAAGCTGTCCTCTTGTGCTGGGTCAGTTCCCTGGTGGGGGCCACAAGATCACATGAGCCAGTTTATCCATCTGGGTGGTGCCAGCTGATCCATCCAGTGCAGGGTCTGATCTCAGGTCTTACAATAGTGATGTTATCGCCAGAAGCAACTTGGGGAGCATCAGAATCTTGTAGCCTCCAGGGACATGACTCCTTAAACCAAAATTTCTAACCTGTTGACTAATTTATTAGTCCTATAAAGGCAGTCTCATCCCAGGCAAGAAGGGGGTTCGTTTTGGGAAAAGGCTGTTATATTTGTCTCAAACTATAAACTACGTTCCTCCCAAAGTTAGTTCAGCCTATGCCCGGGAATGGACAAAGACAGCTTGGAGGTCAGAAACAGGATGGAGCTGGCCAGGTCAGACCTCTGTCACGGTCTCAGTTACAATTCTGCAATGACAGTTTCAGGAGGCCCCTTTGGGGAAGTAGAAACGACCAGCATTGGGCGGGAGTTAGAAGGTTCTTACAACACAGAATGAACACAACGTTTGTGGTGCCTTGAACCCCAAAGAGCAAGTGTTGGCCACTCAGTAAGTAAGCCCTGGATGAAAGGTGGGGAGGGGGTTGAGGGAGTCCCATCCCAACTTTGGAAATCTAGGCAGGACCTGGCCCACCGTGGTATAAGGGGCTCTGGTATTGAGCCTCGGAAGGAAAGAACTATGATAGCTTTCTGACGTGATGGCCAAAGTCCTGTTCCATTTTCCTATTACCAGTCTTTCTGCGCAGTCTTTAGTTACCACTTCTCCAATGGAGAGAAAATGTAATAGACAAGCAAGTATCCCTTCATCCTGGAAGCCCAAAGGAATCCCTGCCATGCGTCAGGCACTGCAGCCAACGTGGGGGATAGCAGTGTCAGGATGGTGACACACACACAGCTCCTGAGTGACGGGGTGGGCTGGGAGGGGGTGGACTCTGCAGACAAGGCAGGGAAAGGGATTCCAGGGAGAGGGAGCAAGGAGAGGAGAAGGGGGCACCTAGTTCATCTCCAGATCCTCTTTGGGCAGCCTGGAGCACCGGTGGGGAGGGAGGACAGTCCCCTAAGCAACCAGACTGCTGGGGAAGGTGAGCTATTGGTTTCCTACAGGGGACAGACAGGATCCAATCTGAGTTTGAAAATCATTTTGCAGTAACAAGGCAGTCCATACAGCCCTGAAGAGACAAGCAGGTGGATCCTGGCACAGCCCCAGCAGGGGGAGGGAATAGGGGTACAGGATGCCCAGTGGCACTGCCAGGTTATTGGCATGGCTGATTAAAAAAACCTAGGGAGGGACAAGATCTGGGGCTGAGTGGAGAAAAAGAATACTCCCCTTGGACATCGAGATTCAACCTCTGCTCTGCAGAGGCACATGGTTAGCTGTCGGGGCCTGCTCCCCCACCGCCTTTCTTCCCACTGTCTTATCCAGTGCCCCAGGGGCCAGGACCCCCACCCACAGATGACTAATAGGACCCAGTGCGTCTCCCTGCTCTGATCCGTAAAGCCAATGGCCTCCCTGACATTTCCATCTGGAGGTCATGAAGCTTTCAAATTCGGCCTCCCCCACCCCCCACACACCCCTCTGACCTACTCTCTCCCAGTTCTACATTGCCGTTGGCCAGGCAAGCCTTGCTGACATCTGTCTGCCTTCTGCCCAAGTTTTTGTCTCACCTGGATCTCTAAGCTCCGCCCATTTCCCTCCGACACCTCTGAGTGCAGGTAACATCTGCTCCCACAGACTACTAGGGCCTCTGGACATACCAACCTGGTCACCAATCTGTTTTATCTTCCTTTCCTGGTCTCTGGCTGTGACAAATGAGGCAATGCAGCTTTGCTAACTCCAGAACTAAGCAAAACTGTTCCTTGATCCACAGCCCAGACCCTTCACTGAACTTAGGTGCTAAACTCTGTTAAGCCTGACCTTAAGGACCAGAGTGAGCAGAGGAAACGAGAGAGAAGACCTGGCACAAAGGGAACAGCCCCTATCCTTGGGGCTTGTTCAGTAGTGACTTTTCCCACTAGGGCCGGTTCCTTACACAGGGTAGAGGTCTGGGCAGGGAAGGGATTCAGGGTGCCCAGGTCAAGAGTTCCAGAGGCAGACTAGAACCCAGTTCTGCGCTGGGAAGAGCTGGAGACAGGTAGGTCTCAAGACTGACAAACCACACCCGACACACCAATGGGTAGAACGCTGGAGGGGGAAGACCCTCTGGCCAGGGGCCTGGGTGGACTTGGGAGTTAACAGAAGTTTCCATGGCAATCTGGGGCCCTGAGCCTATGAGCCAGGTTGGGGGCCAGTGAGGCCCTAGGGAGTAGAGGTCTGGGAAGATAGCTGAGGCTGGGTGGGGGAATGAGGCCTTAGGAAGTGGGTAACGTGGCCCCTTTGGGTATCCTGGAGAAAACCCGCTGCTCTGGCCCTCATTCAGGGAAGTCTTTGGTCTATTTTGGGGACTGAGAGAGCCAGGTGTGCTAGCATACACTGGAGTGGGCAGAGCAGGGGTCCCTTAGCAGAGACCTGCTGGTCATAAGATCCCGGAACCCTACACAGGGACATTTCTACCATCTCTGTACAGTGAAATCCCAATTGAATACTATCCCGACAGGGAGCTCACTACCCCACCAAAGTTAGGCCTGAAGTATCACCGGACATTGATTCCAATTCTGTTTCTCCTGGAGGAAAGGGAGGGAATCCGGGTGTAGCGTTCCTACTTACTCCAGTGGGGCCGGCAGCCTCTTCTCCCTTCTCAGGTGTGGACACCTTTGCACAAACATGGTGATGGAGTGAAGCCTCAGCCTATCATTCCCCCATCCCCCACCCCCTCCAGAAAGCACTAGCTCTCAGACCACACTGAGTTCATGGGGCTGGTGATCCCCTTTCACCCTCACCCACCCCACCCATCACCAGCAGTGGCACTTGGGTGAGGGGGGCTGGCTCTGAAATTCCCTCCCCAGTGGAGCAAGCTGACACTCTCACATCTAGCTTAGGTATTTCGGATGCAGAAGTACCTTTTTTATATCCAGAAAAGCACAAGGACGCTGACAGTGATGTTGGGTAGGTTATGTCCCTGCCTGCTCTGCCCTACCGGTGACAATTCAGGAGCTTCAGGGGTGAGTCAGGGCCAAGCTGCTCGCCAGTGACCAGGACAAGGCCTCTTTGTCCTAAAAACGGTTTGCATTTGCCTTCAGCTCACGCACACCACACCATGCCTGCTACATCTGTGACGCTAACCCAAGGCTGTCACCTGATGTCACTCTGCTGTTTGGTACACACACACACACACACACACACGCACACGCACACCTGGTCCTGGCCCACGAAGTCTCATCTAAACACACAAGATGCTGCCTTGACTGCGTGGAGCTTCTTCCTTCTAACAATTCTTTTCTAATTTTAGAAAATGGGACGATAAAAAACGGAAACAGAACAAAACCAGGGAACCATCTGCAAGACGTCATGTGTGAGCACCTGGTCCAGCATGTTCTGACCGTTCCTGATCTTTCCAGAGCCCTTACAAAGCCCTGTTCTCCTTGCAGGGTGCTGAGGGCCACGGACCTGCAGTGAGAACTTACGAAGACCCGCCACATACTTCGAGTTTCCAGAGCGGCTTTGCCTGTTCCTGTGGTCAGAACTATTGCCAGGATGACCTAGGGGTCACCGTGCTGAGCCGCTTCAGGAACCAACTCAAGCCCCCCTCTCTGGGAGGTGTTCCCAGACCCGCAGAATCACGCTGGGCTCTGCTCATCCGGATGTTCCGCTTCCCTCATAGAGACGAGTTTCAGCTTCCCCTGCTGCAGCACACCGAGGCCATTTATCCAAAATCTTTTGTTGTTGTTGTTGAGACAGGGTCTTGCTTTGTCACCCAGCTGGGAGTGCAACCACAGCTCCCCGCAGCCCTGACCTCCCAGGCTTGAGTGATCCTCCCACCTCAGCCTCCTGAGGCTGAGACTACAGGTATCACACCCTGCTGATGTTTAAACTTTTTTGTAGAGATAGGGTCTATGTTGCCCAGGCTGATCTTGAACTCCTGGCCTGAAGCTATCCTCCTGCCTTGGCCTCCCATAGTACTGGGATTATAGGTGTGAGCCACCCAGCCCGGCCAGGATTTTGGGTAAGTGGCGAGGCACAGGGAGGTGGCACTGGCCACCAGCAGACGCACGTAGGAGCACCTGTCTACAGCTCTGGGGTGGTGGCAGCAGCTCTTCACGCCCACCCCAAGACCCACTCCACTTGGCACTGGCTGGTGGTCATGCTTCCATTAGAAGAACCTTGGGCCATGCTGCAAAGGGACAACAGGATAAATCAAGGGACCCAGGCAGGTGCTCCCTAGAGAACAGGGTGGTGGGTCAGGGGCTTGACCCCACTTAAGCTCTTCCTCAGGGATGAGATTGGTTGAGTGCTCAGGAAGCCAATACCTGGCTTGTTATGGGATGAAGCTCTCGGCCAGAGGGGACCCAAGTGTGAGCTGGTGAGAGGCCCCATCTCCAGGTTGAAAGCGTTGCTTGGGCGCTGGGGAGCACTAATGAACAAACGTGTGGTTAGGGTGAGCCTGCAGGCACCCTGGCTCAAAGGGAGAGGCACAGAGTGCAGAGTACTTTTTCAAGGTGGAGCTGGGGGAAGGACCCAGACCAGG
The DNA here is from genome assembly GCF_000951045.1 of Mandrillus leucophaeus. Lineage (NCBI taxonomy): Eukaryota > Metazoa > Chordata > Mammalia > Primates > Cercopithecidae > Mandrillus > Mandrillus leucophaeus. The sequence continues at coordinate 1,347,200 of NW_012102565.1, read as the reverse complement.
GAAAGCTCAGAAACAGGACTGCACCCAAACAGCCTGGCGGCCCAGGCCACCTCTGCCGCGTTCACAATGACGGCTTTGCCTGCGAGGGCCTGCAGGTGGTGGTCATCACTCCCCCTGTCCAACGAGGAGGGGGCTGCTTCCCAGGCGGGTTAGGAGGAGCCTGGCCCAGCCCCTTCCCCTCAGGGGAGAAGGCAGAACAGACAAGACAGACACAGCAGACGTGCCCACGGATATAACTTAGTTTATGGGTCAAGCCAATGCAATGCAAAGTTGTTTCTGTTCCTTTTTTTTTTTTTTTTTTAACCAAAATAAATAAATCAGATCTGTCCCTGTGAAGGTCAGAGTGATGAATGAGGGGCAGCCGGCCCCTTGGCCATGGTCTGCCCCTCATCCCCAGCCCCTCCTCTCCCTCTTCTGACCTGCTTTGGCACAGCAAAGAAAATGATGCATCAGAAAGTCTCCATTGGGTTAAAGGAGAAAGAAAGAATGGTTGGGGTGGGGAAAGAGGCCAAGGGAGGAGGTGGGTGGAGGTGGAGGGTTAACAGGACCAAGACAGACCAGCCAGTGCCCCGGTGGTGGCAACCTGAGCCGGGTTTCCTAGCTATGCACAGACTCTGTGGGCTCCAGGTGCTGCCTGGGCCCAGGCGGGGTGGGTGGGACATGCTTGGGCCCCACACACAGACTGGAACCCTCGAAGGAACAGCAGACAATGGACACTGCAGAGACTGAAGCTGCCCTTTCTGTGCCAGGTCAGGCCAAGGCTCTCTCCTGCCAGCTGCCCCGGGTCGTCCTCCGTTCACCCCATAGCTGGGGCCCACCCTAGAAACCTCTGCCAGCCATGGCTAGATCTGACTCCAGGATCCTCTATAGATTCTAAGGCTCAGGCTCAAGATGAAGCTATCCTAGTCTCAAATACAGGAGCCTGTGCCTTGCTGGGTGACGGGGTTGCCAGCACACTAGGAAGCCACACAAGGCCCAGTCCCTACCCTAGTAGGTGACACTGGTGGGGAGGGTTGTGGCCAGAGCTGACCCCTCCCCAAGGACATCCCTCAGGGGCTACCTTTCCTCCTCCTGCTCCCCCTGGCCTCCTGGAAGTCAGCAGAGCCTGGGCAGTGTGTGGCCTGTGGGGCAGCCAAGCACTGGAGGGGGACGACAGCCTAACTCCTATGAGAGCAGAGGGAGGGGTGGCGGCACAGCGAGGAAGGCGGTGGTGTGGGCAGCGCTGAGGCACTATTCTTTAGTTGAGAAGCAAGGGGCAGTCATGGGTGTGGAGAGGGCAGTGGCCCAAGCAACCCTAGGCAGCATCTATGAGAAGTTCTTAAAGACGTCCAGGTCGAAGGCCGTGTCCAGGAGGCGCTGCAGCTCCGTCAGGTGGGTCTTCTTGTTGCCAGTGGCTGGAGCAGCTGCTGGGTCCCGGCCGGCATACCTGAGAGATGGAGGGATGGGGCAGTGAGGGCAGCGGCCACTGAGTGGGCCCAGCCCATCCCTCTGCTGCATGTGCCTGGCTAACTGCCTACTGGCCTGAGCGGAGGGTCCCACAGCCTTCCTGGCGGGGACTGAGCCTTACCAGACGGGCTTGGCGCGGCTGATGGTGGTCCGAAGTCTTGGCTTCACGTAGTCATAGTAGCCTTGGTTCTTGTGCTCCTCCTGGCACCAGGCCAGCTCAGCGTTGGGGTACTTCTGCACCTCCTTCAGCAGGAGGTCAAAGGGGAATGGCGACAGCTAGGAGACAGCAGGGGTCAGATCAAAAAGGGGAAACTCAGAGGGCAGGCATGATCCAGCAAAGGGAAACTGGTGTTCCGAGCAGGGAAGGTCAGGAACCTGAGGGCCACACCCCAGGCAAGGCTATTCTGTGAAGGCACCAGAGCCCTGACCCCTACATGGGAGACACCCTGATGGCACCACCCGCCCTCACCTGCTCGATCCTTGTGATGGCCACCTGCCCCACCATGTCGCGTGCTTTGCGCTCTCGGGTGAGGTCATAGTACACTTTGCCGGTGCAGAAAAGAAGCCTTTTGACATTCTCTGGGTTCTGAGCTGCAGGGCCATCTTCTGGGATCACCCGCTGGAAGTGGGTTCCTACAAGAGAGTTCCCATGGCTGGGCTGGTTCTCTCAGGGATGTGGCTGAGAGCTCTCCTGGGCCTGATCTCACTTCTGCTGTGTGAGCAGAGGGCTCCTGGAGCCAGGGCTCCATGGACTGCTGCCAGGACACACAGCTTTCAAGGGTTAGAGATGCTTCCCCTTCACCAGCCTCTGATGCCCTGTATTTGCTCAGACCAGGCGCACTTTGAAAAGCACATGATATGTAACAAATACACAGCAGACATGGCCAGCTCTGGCTATCAAGTAACACCAGGCTAGCCTTCAGAACAGCTTCGCTCAGACTTCAGGGACAAGAGTATATTAAAACATCCCAGCTGGGTGCAGTGGCTGATGTCTACAATCCTACACTTTGGGAAGCTGAGGCTGGCAGATTGCCTGAGTTTAGAAGTTCGAGACCAGCCTGGGCAACATGGTGAAACCCCGCCTCTACTAAAAAAATACAAAAAATTAGCCTGGCGTGGCGGCGTGTGCCTGTGGTCCCAGCTACTCGGGAGGCTGAGGTGGAAGAATCGGTTGGGTCCAGGAGGCAGAGGTTGCAGTGAGCCAAGATTATGCACTACAGCTTAGGCAACAGAGCAAGACTCCATCTCCAAAAAAAAAAAGAAAAAAAAAAATCCCATGTTTATTCCATTTCTGCTGCTCAGGATTTTACAAATATAAAAAACTTTCAACACAATCAGAGAAAATATTCAGATAGAGAACAGTGTGTTGGCCAGGTGTGGTGGCTCAGGCCACCACAGCACTTTGGGAGGCTGAGGCAGGAGGATCCCTTGAGCTCAGGAGTTTGGGACCAGCCTGGGCAACATGGTGATATTCCCTCCCTACAAAAGTACAAAAATTAGCCAGGCACGGTGGTGCACACCTTGTGTTCCCAGCTACTTGGGAGGCTTTGGTGGGAGAATCACTCTAGCCTGGGAGGCAGAGGTTACAGTGATCCGTGATCACTCCTCTGCACTCCAACCTGGGTGACAGGGTGAGAATCCATCTCAAAAAAGAAAAAAAAAAAAAAAAGTAGGTTGAATGGTACAAACACACAGAAGGAATAAATTCAACGTCTGATAAAGGAGTAAGGTTAACAAACATGTATTGTACTCGAGTGATGGACACCCTAATACCCTGACCTAAGCACTGCATATCATATACACGTAACCAAAACCAGTTGTGTTTCTATATACGAACAATGAACAATAAGAAAAGGAAATTAGGCCAACAATTCCATTTATGATACAAAAAAATCAAAGGCTGGGCACAGTGGCTCAAACAGGTAATCCCAGTACTCTGGGAGGCTGAAGTAGGAGGATCACTTGAGCCCAGGAATTGAGGCTGCAGTGAGCTATGAATGCATCACTGCACTCCAGCCTGGGTGACAGAGTGAGACTCTGTCTCAAAAAAACACAAAAAATAAAAATCACAACAAAAAAATTAGCTCAAAGTGGGTCAAAGATCTAAACATAAGAGCAAAAACTATAAAACTCAGAAGAAAACATGGGGCAAAAGTTTCGCAACACTGAATTGGTAATGATTTCTTAGATATGACACCAAAGTCACAGGCACCTGAAGAAAAAATAGACAAATCTGACTCCATGAAAATTAAAAACTTTTGTACATCAGAAGATACTAACAACAGGCCAGGTGTGGTGGCTCATGCCTGTAATCCCAGCACTTTGGGAGGCCGAGGTGGGCAGATCACCTGAGGTCAGGAGTTTAAGACCAGCCTGGCCAACATGGTGGAACCCTGTCTATACTAAAAATACAAAAATTAGCTAGGCATGGTGGTGTGCGCCTGTAATCCCAGTTACTCATGAGGCTAAGGCAAGAGAATCACTTGAACCCAGGAGGCAGAGGTTGCAGTGAGCTGAGATTGCGCCAATGCACTCCAGCCTGGGTAACAGAGTAAGACTTCACCTCGATGAAAAAAAAACAAACCCAAACCCAAACCCAAAACCAAAGATACTAACAACATAATAAAAGAGCAACCATAGAATGGGAGAAAATATTTGCAAATTATATTTCTGATAAGGAATTAATATCTAGAATATACAGAGAACTCTTAAGAGTCAAAAACAAGCAACCAGATTAAAAAATGGGCAAATGATTTGAATAGGCTGGGTGCCGTGGCTCATGCCTGTAATCTGAATACTTTGAGGCCAAAGTAGGATTCCTTGAGCCCAGGAGTTCAAGACTAGCTTGGGCAACACAGTGAGACCCTGTCTCTTAAAAAAAAAAAAAAGGATTTTAATAGACAGTTCTCCAAGGAAGACATACAAATGGCCAATAAGCATATGAAAAGATGCTCAACATTACTTAATCATTAGACAAATGTAAATCAAAACCCAATGATGAAATATCATCTCACACCCATTAAGATGGCTACTATGAAAAAAACCAGAAAGTAGTAGGTGCTGATGAGGATGTAGAGATGGTGGGATCCTCATATACTGTTGGTGGGATGTAAAATGCAGCCACTGTGGAAAGTTTGGCAGTTCCTCAAAAAACTAAAAATAGAATTACCATATGGTCCAGCAATTCCACTTGAGTACATATTCAAAATTAACTGAAAGCAGGGACTCAAAGAAATATTTGTACACCGATGTTCATAGCAGCTCCTCTAATCACAATATCTGAAACATGGAAGCAACCCAAGCATCCATCGACAGATGAATGGATGAGTGAAATGTGGAAATGTGGCATACACAGATAATGGAATATTTT
>NW_012102565.1:1334430-1341194 GCF_000951045.1 Mandrillus leucophaeus | reverse complement strand
CCCCCCCCCGCAAAAAGAAGGGGCTTGCCTTGATTGAAGACTAAAGAGGGATTGGTGACTGGTGGGATGCAGGCTTCCTGGCCTGGTGACCCCTGGTGGGTGGCAAAGGCTGTGTCAGCCACCTGCACTGCACTGTCCTACAGAAATCTCAGTGTTATGGGTCTCCCTTCACACAAGTGCAGCTGGCATGTGACTTGGCAGGCCCTGCCATCCAGTGTTTTTTTCCCCTGTTCTGAAGGGCTTGCTTTGGGGCTGGGCCTCCGTCCGAGCCAGAGGTGAGCTGCCACTCACCCGCTGAAGGAGGCCGCAGGCAGCGGCACTAACCCTCAATCTTGGACATACTTAATTGCCTCTAGTGGAGTCCTTGGGGGCATTTGCAGGTGAGAGGAAACAGCTCCTGGGCTGCATGTTAAGACATGTCATTTGACCAACTTGAATGTAAGCTGTGACCTTCCTCATCTGGTATCACGGGTCTTTTTTTGAATGTATGTGCCAGAGTTTTGCTTTTATTGCCCAGGCTGGAGGCAACAGCGCGATCTCAGCTCACCGCAACCTCCATCTCCTGGGTTCAAGCGATTCTGCCTCAGCCTCCCGAGTAGCTAGGATTACAGACATGTGGCACCACGCCCATCTAATTTTGTATTTTTAGTTAGAGATGGGGTTTCTGCATGTTGGTCAGGCTGGTCTCGAACTCCCGACCTCAGGTGATCTGCCCGCCTCAGCCTCCCAAAGCGCTGGGATTACAGGTGTGAGCCACTGTGCCCAGCCAGGTTATCATGGGTCTTTAAAACCATAAAGCTGGCAAGAGCCAGTGAGAATCACAAACGTCAGCCCCAGGAGCTGCAAAAGAGCAGCAGCAAAGAAGCCCCAAACATAGTTTCCCCAGGAAATGCCCGTCTCCCTCACACCCACCTGGAAGCATCTCATCAAAGCTGGATCTGGCCTCGGGGTGGCGCAACAGGGATTTGGGGGTGAAGATAATTAACTGAAATACAGAACAATAGGCTTGTGAAGGATCAGATTCTGAAGATTCTAGAAGGAAGGTCAAAAGCAAGGCTACCCAAGCCTTGACCTTCAGGCCATGAAACACACCTGCCCTCCCACTCAACAGGAGCCTCAGGTCAGAAGAGGTAGAGAAGGAGGGAAAAGGAAAGATGACCAATTTCCCTGCTGTTCACCTCCCCTAGCTGAGTATCCACTCCTGGCAGGGCCCATCCCAGCCTGCTCAGATTCCCAATACTCCCCTCCTTGCTTCTCTGTACCTAGGAAAGAGCTCTGACCCTCTCCTTGGCAGTCGCAGAGCAAATGCACCCAAAGCCCATGTAAGGCTGTGACATGGCCCAGCACCAAGAAGCACCAGGGCTGTCCTGCCCTGTGGGCCCTTGGGCTGCTGGGGACACTCCAAGCTGCAAGCCTCTGCCCCATACCTCCACCCCTGAGGTATCCCAGGGCAGCAGGGCACTCTCTCTTGCTGTGTCCCATATTCCTTCTTCTTTTTTTTTTTTGAGACAGAGTCTCGCTCTGTCGCCCAGGCTGGAGTGCAGTGGCGCGATTTCGGCTCACTGCAAGCTCTGCCTTCCAGGTTCACGCCATTCTCCTGCCTCAGCCTCCTGAGTAGCTGGGACTAAGGCGCCCACCATCACGCCCAGCTAATTTTTTGTATTTTTTTAGTAGAGACAGGTTTTCGCCGTGTTAACCAGGATGGTTTCGATCTCCTGACCTCGTGCTATGCCTGCCTCGGCCTCCCAAAGTGCTGGGATTACAGGCGTGAGCCACCACGCCCGGCCTTCTTCCTTCTTATGAATCACTTCTCCCATGTATCCCTCCACTCAACTTCTACTCACTCTTCAACACCCAGCTCGGGAGCCGCTCCCCGGGAACCCTGCACTCCCTTGGCCTTTGCCAGGGCTCACCTCTCTTTCAGAGCTCGGCACACCCTCTGTGATCACCTGTTCAAACATCCATCCTCCCCACCGGGCTGGGGCCGGCAGCCTATGTGGCTGGTCTGCATGTGGTGCTCAGCAGTACCCAGGGGCCCAGTCGGGGAAGAGGACACACGGAACACGCAGTTCCCTCATGGTAGCAGTGAGGAGGGGCCAGGCTGTCCATGCTATGTCCTGATGCCATGTCCTGTCGACGCTACCCATGCAGGTGCCCACCTAGCCAACCCCAAGCAAGAGGCTCTCTGAGGAGCCCTTCCCTGCACCAACAGGGCAGGGCCAGGCCTCGTTTGAGCAAGGGAGGCCCTGCCACTGACCGGCTTCCGGAAGGGCAGCAAGATCTGGCGTCGTAGCACGTGGAAGAAGTTGCCAGGGGTGGAGCAGTTGACAACAACCCAATTGCAGTCATACAGCTGATTGATGTCAAAGTTGGCTTCTTTAAGGTCCTGCAGCAAGGAAGGAAATGGCCAGAGGCCAGGACGCAGCACTGAGTTTTCTGGGGCATCTGGGGGCCCTTGGGTGATCTAGTTTGGATATTTGTCCCTGCCCATATCTCATGTTGAATTGTAATCCCCCACTGCTGGAGGTGGGGCCTGGTGGGAGGTGTTCGGATGAGGGCTTGGGCCATCCCCTTGGTGATGAGTGAGCTCTCACTGTGAGTTCACATGAGATCTGGTTGTTGAAAGTGTGTGGCACCTCTCCCTGACTCTCTCTTGCTCCTGCTCTGGTCATGTGACATGCCTGCTCCCTGACTTCATCTTCTGCCATGATTGTAAGCTTCCTGAGGCCTCCCCAGAAGCTGAGCAGATGACAGCATCATGCTTCCTGTACAGCCTATTTGGAACTGTGAGCCAATTAAACATTTTTTCTTTATAAATTACCCAGTCTCAGGTTTTTCTTTATAGCAACACAAGAACGGCCTAACCCACTGACTCACCAGGAGACATAAGCCGGCACTAACAAGTGAGTCCAGGAAGTTCCTTCGGTCAGGCTCATACCCTGGAGGAGAGCCTCAGTCCCATTCAATCCATCCTATTTCTCTGAAAGCTACTGCCCAGCATGAAACAGATACTACTTTAAGAGACACAAGTTCTACCTAAAACCAATTTTCCTTAGACACTGACTCCTAATCATTTTCTTTGAGTTCTTTTTTTTTGAGATGGAGTCTTCCTCTGTTGCCTAGGCTGGAGTGCAGTGGCACAGTCTTGGCTCACTGCAACCTCTGCCTCCCGGGTTCAAGCGACTGCCTCAGCCTCCTGAGTAGTTGGGACTACAGGTGCCCGCCACTATGCCTGAATAATTTTTGTCTTTTTAGTAGAGATGGGGTTTCACTATATTGGCCTGGCTGGTCTCGAACTCCTGGCCTCGTGATCCATCTGCCTCGGCCTCCCAGACTGCTGGGCTTACAGGTGTGAGCCACCGCACCTGGCCAGTTCTTTTTTTTTTTTTCTGAGATGGAGTCACTCAGGCTGGAGTGCAGTGGCACGATCTTGGCTCACTGCAACCTCCTCAACCTCCGCCTCCCGGGTTCAAGTGATTCTCCTGCCTCAGCCTCAGAGTAGCTGGGATTACAGGGGGGCGCCACCATGCCCGGCTAATTTTTTTATTTTTAGTAAAGATGGGGTTTCACTATGTTGGACAGGCTGGTCTCAAACTCCTGACCTCATGATCTCCCTGCCTCGGCCTCCCAAAGTGCTGGGATTTCAGGTGTGAGCCACCATGCCTGGCACCGTTCTTTTTTTTTTTTAAGACAGGGTATTGTTTTGTCACCCAGGCTGGAATGCAGTGGCACGATCTTGGCTCATTGCAGCCTTGACCTCCCAAGCTCAAGCAATCCTCCCATCTCAGACTCCCAAGTAGCTGGGACTGCAGGCGTGCAACATCATGCCCAGCTAATGTTTACATTTTTTGTAGAGATGGGGTCTCATCATGTTGCCCAGGTTGGTTCTTTTGAGCTCTTAAAGTTTCACTGGAATCACCCCAAAGTTCTCTCAAGTGTGAACCTGAATCAGGGTCTGGGAGGATCCTGCAGGAGCCCATGCTGAGGGGCTCACACGGCATTTCTGTGCTTGCAACAACAGCAGGAAGCCAATGGAGGCAGTCCTTGCACTTTCCTCTGTCCTCCAAGAAGTCTCTCATCCCAGAGCGCCCAGAGGCATGGGGCCACACCTGTCCACCCACGCGAGCTCCCCAGGATGGAGAAAGGAACAGAGGCACGGTCTGCCACTTCAGGATGTCCAGGTAGAATGTTCTTCCCCAGGTTTCCCACCAGACACCCCGAGAATGGCGGGGCTGACAGGGCCTGTATTACTCACTGGCAGGACGTCTGGGTCATCGTTGCACATCTGCAGGAACCGCTCTGGGCGGGCGGAGGAATGTTCTGGACCCTGGAACCAGACATGCAAGTTACAGTTTAGGAGCTCTTGCGTACTGACATTTGCCGCATCTGCTGTTCCTCCTCCTTAACCAACTAGCTCATTTCTGGTTATCTTTTTCTTGATGGCAGGGTTCAGTTCCTTCCCCCTTCCACCGGCAAAGCACTTGGCTCCTCATCATTTTCACACTTGGACGCCTGCACATCTAGGGAGTCTGCACCAGCAGGGACAGGGCATGCTAGCCACATCCAGATGGGCTACTCTGGCTTTCCGAAGTGACATCCCATCTGAGATGGACGGGAAGCACCAGCAGAGCCCTTAGGAGGCTGGTGTGAGCTGCTGGCTCTCGTGCCAGTCTTTGGGGTCAGGGTCCTACACAGGCCCTTCCCAAGTTCTAGGTCTGGCAGGGAAGGGCCAGAGGCTCACCATGCCCTCCATGCCATGGGGCAGCAGCAACACGATGCCATTCTGCCGCACCCACTTGGCTTGTCCCGGGCAGATGAACTGGTCGATGATGCACTGGGCCGTGTTGTGGAAGTCACCAAACTGGGCTTCCCAGAGGACCAGGGCATTAGGACTAGCCATGGCGAAGCCCAGCTCAAAGCCTATAAGAGACACAGGAGGGAGAAAACCATGTCCAGGACACCAGCCAGTAGGCCCAGAGCGGGTGGGTGGGTGAGAGGCCCCGGTGGTGTGGCTCCAGACACTCACCCAGCACGCCGTACTCAGACAGTGAGCTGTTGCACACGGTGTAGGGGGCCTGATTGGGCCAGAGGTGGTTCATGGGGATGCAGGTTCTCTTGTCCACGTTCTGGTCATGGAGCACATGGTGGCGGTGGCTGAGACAGGACAACAGAGGTAATAATCAGGAGCTCTGACTTGACAAGCAAATATGCTGGAACCCACATGAAGCACCAGCAGATGCCACGCTCTGTGACCTGGACTTCCAGCCAGGCAGCTGCAGAGTCAGCCCCACCCAGGTCTTAACAGAAGCACCCACAGCAAATGAGGGACAGAGGTTTTCAGTCTGACAGCAATGGGACTCAGTAACTGTCTTCTGAAAAAGAAACACCAGAACCCCTCCCTTTGCATTTCCTACTCTTTGGAGGGCAAACAAAACTGCCCAGAACGTTACCTGAATGTGCCCCGCTCCACGTCCTGGCCGCTCAGTCGGATGTGGATACCCTCCTTCAGGAGCGAGCCAAACGCCATGTACTCTGCCAAAGCCCAGTCCACAGTCCGGTTCTTCACCATTTCCCCACGAGTCTTCAAGATCCGGCTCAGCCCTGCAGAGAGACAGCTCTCACCAGCTGCTGCAGGCCCTGCCTGCACATGTCTGCCTTGCTTCTCAGTGTGCCCATGGCAAGAGTGGAGCCTTCTTCACTCATAGTTTCTGGGCTCCTGACATGCTGGAAAAGCTGTGACCTCAGTCTCTTTTACCACTGAGGAAGTGTAGGATGGTGCTAAGGGCAGGGAGTGAGAGAGGTGGCTCCATCCAACCACCCCAGAGGCTTGGAGCAGGGCAGGAAGGGAGTCTCTGTAGGACACATGATGGGGGTCAAGGTCACAGTACTAGACAGTCTGGGCCCAACATTTCCACAGGTCAGCACAGAGCTTGTTACCTCCATGAATAGTAAAGTTTTCCACAGGCACAGAGCTAGCCACGTTCCCGATGTGTGTCAGAATATCCTCCGTCAGACCCGTGGAGGGGCAGGACATGCTCCTGGGCTGCCCGTCCAGGGTGAAGAAGCCTAGGAGAGGAAGAACAACTGAGGCATGACATCTGCTCTGCTTTTCCAGGGACCACACCATGGCAGACACATGATGTGGGGGAGAAGCAGGGTGAGAGACAATGTAGCTCACACCGTGTTCCCCAGAAAACATGAGTGCAGGGGTCTGGGTCCAGGGTCTGCAGGGGTTTGGCTGAAATGGTGCACACAACTGTGCACTGTGGGTACAAAGTAGAAAGCATGAATGTTTTCCGGGAGGAGGATGCCTCGTTACATCAGATCCTCAAAGGAGCTTATTTGTGGCACTGGTTCTTCACTCACCAGGCCAAGGAGAGTCCAGCCAGTGCTTAATGTGCAAGATCTTCTCATCTTTAGATCTGGCAAAAGCTTCCTCACAGATCTTATCATACTTGGAAATTTCCTCCTGCAGGGTTGGACACAACACAGCAGTGACTGGCACAGGGCATGACTACTGCACACGCCCACCCGTACCCCCACACTTTCTGACAGCCACCACGCAAGCCCAACCATACCCTGGCACAACTCCCATGCATGCCCACCCATACCCCCACACTTCGTGGGTACGAAACATCTCAGCCTCTGGGCCTGCTCCTTCTCAATAGGCATAACACCTGTCTAAGATTTTATTCTTTTCATCCCAGAAGTTTCTTCCTCACATTTGCTGGGTAGAGATTCTGCTCAGAGTTTGAACCCCTAAC
>NW_012102565.1:1332079-1333640 GCF_000951045.1 Mandrillus leucophaeus | reverse complement strand
AACTGGTTGAGCTCTCATGGTTCCCAGCACAGTCCCAAGGAGGTCTGGGCCACAAAGCTCTGTCTCCAGGATAGGCTACAGGTTATCAGGTTGTTCTGACCTGGGATCTGTCCTGTTCCCATGCTCAGACATAGCTCCTCACACCCATCCTCTCCCTCTCTTGGGCAGCTGCTTGGCCTTCCCACTCACAACCAACCAGCATTTACTATCCAGATTACAAGAGGCCCCTTACTAAGCTGGATCCACCACCTACCTCCCACCCCTGCACGATCTGTGAAATCTGAGAAAACCTACTGGGCCACTACTACCTCAACCTGAAAACATCCCCTTCTCTTCCCCAAAACACTGTTTAAGGCCCACTTCCTTTACAAAGCATCTCAGTGGCCCAGATTCTCCAAAAAGTTATGCATTGAAATGCTGTAGTTGTAAATATTTCACATCCTCTCACGTGTATCCTCATAACTTGCAACAGTGAGAACTGGCCCTATGGCCCACCTTTTCTAGTCATCCCTGGCTCTGGAAAGGCGCACTGGGACAGAGCTGCAGGGACATACCTCATACTCGGGCTGGTTGACCACACCCTGCGACACCAGCAGCTCGGCGTACTTCTGTAACACGGGCTTCTGCTTGCGGATCTGCTTGTACATGAGCGGCTGCGTGAACATCGGCTCATCCATCTCGTTGTGGCCGTTGCGCCGGTAACACACCTGCTCAGAGCAGTGAGAGGATGTCAGAGACAAGGGCTGGCCCCTTGGGAAGAAGTGCAGTTGGGGAACCTACCCCATCTCTCCTAGGTGATGGTCATGTTCTTCATGCCTCACACCTGCCCTGGAATTTACCTTCTCTAGAATTAGGATTCTGTGTATCTCTCCTACACAGTACAGCTGCTCTATCAATGAGGAGTGGTCCTCCTCACCACCACAGCTCCTCCCTGGGAAGCATTCCTTGGTGCTCACAGGCCTGAACAATTTGGAGCTCAAAGGAACCTGCATGAGGCCTGGCAGTAGAGAGCCCTGAGGTGACTCATCTAAACAAGCTCCTCTCCTTGGGACACAAGGGTGCCGAGGGCAACAGGGGTGGGTCAGATGCTCTGCCCAGGACATGCTGTCCCTGGAGTCACTCACCAAATCGACGACCACGTCCTTGTGGAAGGTGCTCCTCCACTCGGCCGCCACTTTGCACACATACATGACAGCCTCGGGGTCATCTGAGTTCACGTGGAAAATGGGAGCATTCACCACTCGGGCCACATCGGTGGGGTAGGGGGAGGAGCGGGCCATCCGAGGGTCGGTGGTGAAGCCGATCTGCAAGGAACATGTAGCCTAGCAAGAGGGCACCTGGCACAGCCGGCACAGGGACCAGAAGGTGGGGCTGAGGCCCGGCATGGCGTGCGCTTGCCGCCTGGCTACTCTGAGTACGTGTCCCAAAATGGTTGTTTACACTTCATTTTTTCTTATTCTGATAACAAAATCCATATATATTTAACATAGAGAATTTAGAAGACATAGTTTAAAAAATTAAATAGCTTCCTATAATTCCATAGGCTACGGGGTCAATATTC
>NW_012102565.1:1320900-1330809 GCF_000951045.1 Mandrillus leucophaeus | reverse complement strand
GCTTTGTCACCCAGGCTGGAGTGCAGTGCTGCGATCTCAGTCTCTGCCTCCCGCCTCAGTTTAAGCCATTCTCCTGCCTCAGCCTCCCAAGTAGCTGGGATTACACGCACGTGCCACCATGCCCTGCTAATGTTAAAAAACATTTTTGGTAGAGATGGGGTTTCACCATGTTGACCAGGCTGGTGTTGAACTCCTGACCTCAAGTCTGACTGCCTTGGCCTCCCAAAGTGTTGTGATTACAAGTGTGAGCCACCGTGCCTGGCTGACTTGTAAACTTTGATGTAATTTCAAATTCATGAGAAAGCTGAAAGAGTACTACAAAGAACTCCCATACAGTCTTTACTTAAAGTCACCAAATGTTCACATTTTGCCCCCTCTGCTTTAATTATTCATGCCCTACCATTACACACATACACCTTTTCCCTGAACCATTTAGCAGACAGTTGTGGACCATCCCTATTTCTGAGGGAAAAGTCTAGACATTCCCCTACCTCGCCAAAGTACAGTACTCAGCCTCATGCAATTTACACTATGTCTTCGTCTAATCCATAGTCCACAGATACCATGCAACAGCACTGTATAATCCACTCCACACTCACTCCATCGGCTGTCCTAACAATGTTTATAGAATCTTCTTTTTCCTTAGCCCAGTATCCAGGCCAGGACACCCACTGGACTTACTTGTCATGTGTCTCTAGTCCCTGCTATTCTGGAAGGCTTTCCTTGGTTTTTCATGGCATTGAGATTTTTGAGAGTATTTCCATGTTTTCAAACTATACTGATATACACTCTATGTACCTTATATATGGCATCATACTCTAAATACTGTACAATTCCTTTGCAGTTTGCCCTTTAACATTTGCTTTTATGATACACCCAGGTTGAAACATGTAACTATACTTCCTTTAGCCTCTACTTTCCAGTGAAACTTAACTAGACACAGTATACCCCACAGAGTATTTATCCATCCTCCTGTTGGTGGACATTTCGTTTGTTTCCAATTTGTGGTAAACACAATGTTGCTGTACACATGCTTACACGAATTTTCCCCGCAAATGCTGAGTTTATTTGCAATCTAATCCTAGGAAGGGAAAACTGAGCCATAAGCATGAGCATTTTAAATTTTTCTAAATGCTATCAGACTGCTCTCCCGAGTAGCTGTTCTACTTACACTCCTACTAGCAGCATATTAATGTCCTGCAATTTCCATTTACCATACTGTAACCATTTCCCCAGGATATTAAACTTTTTAATGGTTGTTTAATATCCCTTCCTATGGCTTTGCCAAATTTTATGCAAAGACGCTTTTGCTGCTGGACATAAGCTTGTTTCCTAACTTTGTGGTAGCACAAATATGGTTTTGACAAAAATTTTTTTTTTTTTTTTTGAGACAAGGTCTCACTCTGTTGCCCAGGCTGGAATGTAGTGGTGTGATCACGGCTCACTGCAGCCTTGACCTCCTGGGCTCAAGCAATCCTCCTGCCTCAGCCTCCTCAGTAGCTAGGACTACGGATGTGTACCACCATGCCTGGCTAATTTTTGTTTTGTTTTGTGTAGAGACAGGGTCTCACTTTGTTGCCCAGGCTAGTCTTGAACTTCTGAGCTCAAGCAATCCTCTTACCTTGGCCTCCCAAAGTATTGGGAACAGGTTTGAGCCACTGCATCTGGCAGAAAAAGAGTCTTATGAAAAAATATTTACCATTGGATGGTTTCCTTAGGTGAAATTTCTGGAAGGGGAATTTCTAAGTATGTTCTAAAAGAAATAAGAGATTCAGCTAAGAAGTTATTTCCTCTCCTTCTACAGATCTTCCTGACGCCACACTACCTCATGAGCAATGAGTCAAAGCAGTAAGGAGACAAAGAAAATATTAGCAAAATCTAATTCTATATTTATGTTTAATGGCTTTTAAATAATCTCCCTTCTCACACTGACTAAAGAAGTGATCAGAAATAGTCAGACACTGACGAGAACACTAAAAAAAAAATTATGGGCCGGGCGCGGTGGCTCACGCCTGTAATCCCAGCACTTTGGGAGGCCGAGGCGGGTGGATCACGAGGTCAGGGGATTGAGACCATCCTGGCTAACACGGTGAAACCCTGTCTCTATCGAAAATACAAAAAATTAGCTGGGCGTGGTGGTGGGCGCCTGTAGTCCCAGCTACTCAGGAGGCTGAGGCAGGAGAATGGTGTGAACCCAGGAGGCGGAGCTTGCAGTGAGCTGAGATCGTGCCACTGCACTCCAGCCTGGGCGAGAGAGCAAGACTCTGTCTCAAAAAAAAAAAAAAAAAAAAATGATGTACTAGAGCCTGACACAAAAGAGAGCCCTGAACAATCTCAGCTGGTATTGAAGCCAGCATCGCCCATCTGGGGCTTCAGCATGTAAAGAAGGTCCTGCAGCAGGAAAACAGTGATTATAACATGTCTTACTGCTAGAACTTCACAGAAAGAAACCCATTTTGCAAGGCTGAGGTCTCAGTTGCCCTCTCCATAATGTTCACCACTGTTACGAGTTTCTGTGCCTTCATGAACTATGGGTGGGAGCACACATGATGGAGGTGCACTCTACCAGCAGGAGTATCTACGTGGGTGGATGTGCACACGTGTAATGGAGGTGCAATCTACCGGCAGGGTTATCTATACTAGTGGGTGTGCATACACACATGTGACAGAGGTATACTCCAAATATACTCTGTACTTTTTTCCATTATGGGTGTATTAATAATACCTCCTAGTATATTATTGGAGGCAGCTATACTTACCACTATACCACCAATGCACTCTCTTAGTATACTTTTGGGAGGTAGTGCGTTAGTAGGAAAATCTTGGTAAGAGGAAAAGCTGATTTATGATGCTATGAACATGTAAAAAAAGAAATAAAATTAGAACTAATAAGCAGTTACTCAAAAAGTTAAAAATAGAGCTATCATATGATGTAGCAATTTTATTCCACTTCTGGATATATACTCCAAAGAACTGAAAGCAGGATTTCAGTCAGGCACAGTGGCTCATGCCTATAATCCCAGCACTCTGAGAGGTCCAAGAGGGAGGACTGCTTGATCCCAGGAGTTCAAGAGCAGCCTGGGCAACAAAGAGAGACCCTATCTCTACAAGAAAAATTTAAGAAAAAATTAGCTGGGCATGGTGGTGCGCACCTGTAATTCCAGCTATTTGGGAGGCTGAGGTGGGGGGACTGCATGAGCCCAAGAGTTGGAGGCTGCAGTGAGCTATGATCATGCCACTGCACCTCAGTCTGGGCGACAGAGCAAGACCCTGTCTTAAAGGGGGGGAAAAAAAAGCAGAGTGTTAAAGAGATATATGGACATACATGTTCATAGCATCAAAGCTGGTCTGGGAGCCAAAGGAACTCTAGGGCCAAATGGTTTCTCCTCTCACCCCTGGCCCTTCTCACCCCTCCCATCTACTTCAACCCTGACAACTCGCTCACTAGCTGTGCCAATACTTCCAAGGAGGAGGAATCCAAAACTTCTGGTGGAGCCAGTTCCCCTGTTGGAACAGGTCTCACTGTTGAGAGTTCTTCCTTTCATTCAACTAAAATCTGCTTCTTGGTAACTGGAGCCACCCACTGGAGCTAGCTCTGTCCATTAGATGCTTTGCGACAGAATCGTTTATATTTGAAAACAGTATCCAAGTGCAAAAGAATGAAGCGGGACTCCTTCTTTGCACCATGCACAAAAATTAACTCAAAACAGATCATAGATTTAAGCGTTAAAACTCTAAGACTCAGAAGAAAGCATAGGAGGTAAAACTTTGTGACCCTGGGTTAGGCAAAGCCTTCTTAGATATGGCACCAAAAATCACAAGGAACAAAAGAAAAAACAGATAAATTATGCTTGATAAAAAATAAAACTTTTGTGCTTCCAAGGACACCAAAATTGTCCCATATTTGCAAATCATCAGATACATGGCTCATATCCAGAATATATAAAGAACTCTTACAACTCAACAATAAAAAGACAATCCAGTCAAAAAATAGGCAAAGGATCTGAAAAGAAATTTCCCCAAAGATATACAAATAGCCAGTAAGCAAATGAAAAGACACACACATCACCAGTCATTAGGGAAATGCAAATTAAAACCACAATGAGATATCACTTCACACCTTCTAGGATGACTAGAATAAAACAGACAATAACAAGAGTTGATGAGGACATGAAAAAACTGGAATCCTAGCTGGGAGTGTGGTGGCTCATGCGTGTAATCCCAGCATTCTAGGAGGCTGAAGCGGGTGGATAACTTGGGGTCAGGAGTTCAAGATGGAGTAAGACTCTTTTTTTTTTGAGATGGAGTTTTGCTCTTGTCACCCAGGCTGGAATGCAATGGCACAATCTTGGCTCACTGCAACCTCCACCTCCCAGGTCCAAGCAATTCTCCTGCCTCAGCCTCCCAAGTAGCTGGGATCACAGGCATGTGCCACCACACACGGCTAATTTTGTACTTTCAGCAGAGACGGGGTTTCACCATGTTGGCCAGGCTCGAACTCCTGACCTCAGGTGATCCACCTGCCTCAGCCTCCCAAAGTGCTGGGATTACAGGCCTGAGCCACCGCGCCTGGTCACCCAGTGCTAATTTTTCAATTTTTTGTAGAGAAAGGGGGTCTCACTATATTGCTCAGGCTGGTCTCAGACTCGTGGGCTGAAGCAATCCTTCTGCCTTGGCTTCCCAAAATGCTAGGATTACTTGGTTTTTAATAACAGATGTATTTTTATAATCAGAAAACAGCGAACATCCTAAATAACTCAGAGATGTCATTCTAAGTAAGACTGATGTGAGCAGCAAAGCCTCAGGCTGGTGTGAGGTACCTGGTTGTTGACGACCACGTGCACGGTGCCGTGAGTTGTGTAGGATGGCAGGTCGCTGAGGTGGAAGGTCTCGTACACAATGCCCTGGCCAGCAAATGCAGCGTCCCCATGCAACAGGATGGACATGACCTGTAGACACCAAAGGAGACCCCAAATCCAAAATGTTCTGATTGCCAAGTCCACAAGGCAAACAGAGGAAATGCATCATTTGTTTTTCCAAAAATAACGTTTTGAGATAATTTCAAACATAGAAAGTAGCAGGAAGTCCACAGGGCCCCAAGTCCCCAACATGCTAGCACCTTGGTATGTCTGTTCAACACCAACACATCCTGCCATCATCTGGGAGGGCAGCACTAGCTTAGCCATCCGCCCCAGACCCCACCATGGGAGGGCAGCATCGCTTGCCAGGTCTCTTCAGCTCCTCCAACCTGGAGCAGCTCCTCATCCTTCCTGTCTCTGCACCCTTGACAGATCTTGGGTCCCCATTTGGGAAGGACACGCTGCATCAGATCAGGTTAACTCTGCTCACCTGGGAGGCCGCTGTCTGCTATCCTCCCCTTCACTCACCATTGTTTTCCTTGGCAATGAGTATAGTGGTAGTATTCTGTGAGAATAAACTCTATATCCTGTTCCTCCTCAAACCTCCACCCCAGCCTCAGCAGTATGGACAACTGCGTCTGAACCAGCCCTTTGGGTTGATGGCAAACACCAGTTTCTGTTACTCCTACATTTATTAGTTGGCATTCTCTGCAAGGAAGAGCTTTCCCTTCTCCCTTGTTTATTTACTCGTGTTAATGTGTACTCATGGTTCCTATTTTATTCGACAGGTTGCATTAATATTGTTAGTTATTTTAATGCTCACACTGTTCTAGGTTGATATGGAGAGCAGCTCCTTCCAGCGGCCTCCCTTTCCTGTGAACCGGGACAGGTCTCTTTCATTCATGAGTACTTCCTTGCTTCCTGACCAACAGAACATTGTAGCTTCATGTTGTACTGTCCCTGTCCAGCCCTGTACAATATCAGCTGTTTCTCTAAGAAGCCAGCTTCCTGCAGGAGAGGATAGGATTTAAGACCAGTATTTGTATGCTCATCACTGCCAGGATATCATCATTTCTAGGCCCATTCAGCATAGATCTAAAAAATATATGTGTGCATATGCATGCGCATATATACACAGCTATTTCTCTGTGTATGTGTACGTAATAAAACTGTGAGTTTGTACTGGTACCTCCAAATTTTAATCCAACACTTTCTAGGCCACCTCCTTCCATACCTATAAATATCTCCTACAACTGCAAGACACTCCATCCCCACTGCCTTAGATATGTTTACTGATTTACTCAGTGTCCCCAATGCCACAATCACGTAAGCCCACCACCTCTACTCCTTGGATACACAGCCTATACCTCTTCAAAACCCTTGTATTAGTAAGGGCTCTCCAGAGACAGAACTGATAGGGTGAAGAGGAAGAGGGGGAGAGAGAGAATGATTTTTTTTTCTTTCTTTCTTTTTTTTTTTGAGGCAGGGTCTCACTCTCACCCAGGCTGGAGTGCAGTGGCACCATCTCAGCTCACTGCAACCTCTGCCTCCTAAGCTCAAGTGATTTTCCCACCTCAGTCCCCCAAGTAGCAGGGAATACAAGTACATGCCACCACGCCTGGCTAATTTTGGCATTTTTTTGTAGAGACAGGGTTTCACCATGTTGCTCATGCTGGTCTCGAACTCCTGGGTTCAAGCAATCTTCTTGCTTCAGTCTCCCAAAGTGCTGGGATGACAGGCATGAGTCACCGTGCCTGGCCGAGAAAGACAGATTTTTAAGGAATCAGGCTGGCAAGTGCAAAGTCTGCAGGGCGGGCTGGCAGGTTGGAGACCCACGGCAGAGCTGATGTTGCAGCTCAAGTGTGAAGGCTGTCTGGAGGCAGAATTCCTTCTTTTCTGGGAACCTCAGTCTTTTCTCGAAGGCCTTGAATTGACTGGATGAAGCCCACTCACGTTGTGCAAGGTCATCTGCTTTACTCAAAATCTATTGGTTTAAATGTTAATCTTATCTTTACAAAATGCCATCTAGATGGGTGTGTAGCAAAAAAACTAGACGCTGTGGCTAGCCAAGGTGTTATGTAACAGACCTTCTCCTGCTGTGGCCTCAGCCTATGGGCCTACTGACCTGCACCTCCCTGAGTTCTTGTGACTACCCTGGTCCTCAACACTGTGCTGCGTCATCCTTGGTAGGACGGTAAGACCCATGATTTGTGTGTCAGGGACAAAACCTAGAATTTTTAAAAATAGAACTACAGTTGTCCTGCCTTTGGGTAGATGTGGCAGGTGCTCACTAGGATAGCAGCATGTGGATGTAAGGATCTGGTTTGCTTACAGGCCCCCTTGGAGGTGTGCAGCTTTGCCACGATGCCCAGGCTGCCTGAGTGTAAAAGCCATTGGTTTTGAGTCACTGACATTTCATGCTTTCCTGATCCCCATAGTGTGTTGTTTTTTCCTGCAGATACTTTTCTGTCCAGTCTGTCTTCTGCTGGCACCTGTAGTCAGTCTTCCTCTTGTCATGGTACTTGTTCTTGATCATCTTGGTGATGTTGTACTGCGACCGCCATGCCATACTGCATTGTGGTAATCGGCTGCTGAAATCACAGCCAGGACACATGGGGAATCTCCTTGTGTCTGGCAGCCTGGGCCGTACCTCTGGCAGGAGTGGGTGCTCCCTTTGTGGCAGGTTGCATTGCTGCACTGAGGAAATGCTTTCATGAACAAAGATCCCAAAGGCCATATTAGCACTGAGACAAATCAGGTCTGTTTCACAATCATGCATGAGATTATGGGATGACCTCAGCTGCACTTATACAGAGTATGTAATTCTGCACGAGTGCTGAGAGTTACATAACACACACTTCAGCTCTCTGAGTTCTGGATTTAACAGAAATCAAATCACGTCCTATGGGTGTCAAGAGGAGTAAGAACAGGCAGACGACTGAGCCTGCAATGACCCCACACTGATCCTGCTGGGGACATGGGAGGGCTTGAGGCGAGGTGACGAGGAGGCTCAGAAAGAGGGCTTGGCAGCTATCCATATTGGGGCAAGGGCAAACTTGTGACAACATGGTCTGTGCAGACTGGAAACAAAGGGACTGACAGTTTGGACTCAGCTACAAGCAGGCTTATGAGCAAATCAGGGACTAACCAGCCTCTCCTGTCCTGGCGTCTCATGAAGGGACCAATCAGTGTGACCATCTGTAGCAGTTTAAAATATACTCTATCACTTTTATTCCAATGATTTCATTCCTTTTTGGGAAATTTCCAACATTCTGAGGAGTACTGCTAGAGTGGATTTTTGTCCACAATCTATGAATGTAGGAGTTACCCAAAGTTTTCGGTAATCTCATTCCACTACTCAGCCCAAATGCCTGGGCAAGTGCCCAGGAGGGTGGAAATACCAGAGGCACTAGTCATCACAACGCTGGTCTCCCCATGCCGATCTCGCCTCAGACCAGCCCATCCCAGACACCCAGTGTTGTTACTGCCTGCGGGGGCTGCAGTTTCCCCAGAGTTGAGGCCTCTTTGCATCTAGTTGAAGTTTCTATGACACTGTCCTGGCCCATGAGCTTGAAGCCATGGAATGACCTCTGTGTCCCTGTGGGTCATACTCGTTCTTTATAGCAAGTATTGATAGATGCGAGAATCACTTCTCCAGCCCAGGCTCCATTACCTATGATGGCAGTTTCCCTTCCTTTAACCCTGTGAGCATGACAGTAGTAGATTTACAGTACTTAAAATTACAGAACCTGGTAAACTAATAATTGGTTTTACTTCTTTTTTTTTTTTTCTTTGAGAAGGAGTCTCCCTCTGTCACCCAGGTTAGAGTGCAGTGGTGCGATCTCAGCTCACTGCAACCTCCGCCTCCTGGGTTCAAACATTCTCCCCCCTCAGCCTTCTGAGTAGCTGAGACTACAGGCATGTGCCACCACGCCCAGCTAATTTTGTTTGTATTTTTAGTAGAGATGGGGTTTCACTGTGTTAGCCAGGATGGTCTTGAACTCCTGACCTCAGCTGATCCACCCACCTCGGCCTCCCAAAATGTTGGGATTACAGGCGTGGGCCACCGTGCTGGGCCAATTGGTTCCACTTCTAACATAGACCTGACCTCTTTCCAGGGCACAACTAGGAGGCTGGCCCATCCCTGCTCTGTGTCCCCAGTTTACCTTACATCTTTGCTCTTACATCTCCAGAAAACATTCTTCCCTTCCCATCTCCCTAAATCCTGCCACTTCTCGAATAAAACGACAACTACCTGCTCTGCTGATAAGGGGTCTCCCTTCTATCCTTGGTCCAACTCTAGCCCACACCCCCGCACACCTCTTCCAAAGCTCTTTGCAGCTAACTCCACAGTTTCCTATCACGCTGTATGTGTGCTATTTGCTTCTTTACACATGACCTTTTTTCTAAAAAGAACAGGAGGCTCTGGAGAGAAAAGTGGTGATGCCTGCTTTGTATGTTTCCTAGAACCCACACATAAAACATTATAAATATTTGATTTTTTTTCTGATTATTTGGTTTTTAGGTCATCATTAATAGGAAATATAAAATTTGTCAGACAAGATTCTATCTTTAAGTTAAATAAGGGCAAACTGTTAACAATCTGTTAAGACTATTTCTACACAAGTAGGCTGGTGAGCCCACCCCCAACACTCAGTCACATGACCAGAAATGGTGAAGCAGGACCCCACCTGCCTGCAGCCTGAGCCCTCCTCGGTCTTCAACCAGCCCATGAGCTCCCGCCTCTGATCACAGCAGGCACTACTCTCCTGACAAGTCTCAGTTCTACAATTTCTCCTTCAGGCTCACCTACACTTTTTCCTTACAGAGCCTCTCAGACTCTCCTCCTTTTCAGTGAAAACATCTCTGTCCATTTAGAATAACTGCAAACCTGGCTCCTTCACAGATTTGGTGAGGACAAAAGCAAACTTCCCACATAGTTCTGACAATTACAACTTCAGGAGAAGGAACACTATAAGCAGGACTGTTTTACTATTGCTATTCTTGAAAAGTTGATTTTATATATATACACACACACACATATATATAT
>NW_012102565.1:1316688-1319755 GCF_000951045.1 Mandrillus leucophaeus | reverse complement strand
TCGCTGCAACCTCCACTTTCTGGGTTCAAGCGATTCTCCTGCCTCAGCCTCCCAAGTAGCTGGGATTACAGGCATGCGCCACCATGCCTGGCTAATTTTATATTTTTAGTAGAGATGGGGTTACTCCATGTTGGTCAGGCTGGTCTTGAACTCCTGCGATCCACCTGCCTCAGCCTCCCAAAGTGTTGAGGTTACGGGGCATGAGCCACCACGCCCAGCCTTATATGGGATTTCTACTCCCAAGAACCCAACGTAGAAGGACATGGAGGCCTTTTCCCAGGATCATTCTCATCCAGGGCATAGGGAGAATGTCCCTCAGCCAGAGGGGACACACCCCTGCACTCAGAGTGGGGCTGCCGGACCTCTGACCAGGAGGTGGGCCACTGGCCACCTTTGTTCCAACACTAAAATTCTTCCAACAAGGAAGGCAAATCACAAATGGTACAGAAGAACCAACCCCCGTAAGTCATTCTAAGAAAGAAGTAGAGCCAGGGGTCTTGTGTAAGTTGGGGCTATGCTGGATGTGTCTCTATGCAGGTGCGTCACCTCATCAGCTGCCTCCAGCTTTGAATCGAATTGACAGAAGATCTGTTCCAGCTCCTTCCTGATGACATTTGCAAGCACGTTCAGCCGCCCTCTGGAACATACCGGAGAGTAGGGTGAGCAGAGCCTGAGGTCACGGCTTCCAGATGGCAGACGAGGGTGTTACAATCCCCTCTCCCTCCCCCAGGGCACGGCACCTCCTCGGTTTACAGCCCAAGGATAGCTGTGAACTGGAGCTAATGTGGGAACTGAGCCTGCTGGGCAATCAAGGCCATGGTAGGCAGCAGAAAGGTAGAAGGTGCAGCAACACTATGGGCCTGAGGCTTCCTTACCCTCCTCCCTCCCTATACCTTCCCTATTTTCACAGTCTTGGCCTCCTCTCCAATGTCAGGAAGCAGCCTTCTCTCCAGGTTAGACCCCAACCAGGGAACCTTGGTTTAACTTTCATAAAAATGCAATGTAAGGCCAAACGCCAGTCTGAAACTACACGTGGTTTTGGCTGTGATCATGACTTTGCAGTCTTCCAGAGGCAGGGAATGTGAGAATCGTCTGCAAAACAACACACCCTCAGGAACCAGATGAGCCCAGACTCACAACTGGCACTCAAGGAGGAAACAGCTGCTCTCAGTGCCTTTACCTGGTGCCTCCTACACAGCCCACAGAGATGGTGAGAAACCAGGTGGGGCGCGCCCTTAGCCATACCTGTGTGGCATGCCCATAATCACGTAGTCCACGCCGTTCTCACTCGACTTGTCGATGATGGTCTTGAGGGCAGGGATCAGTACCTCACAGCCTTCTAGACCAAAGCGCTTCTCAGAGGACCACTTCCGCTGTAGGAACTCCTCAAACCTGGACAGGGAACCAAGACACCTTGAAGGGCAATGTCACTCTTCCTGATCCAAAAGAGGGGGTTCTGGGCCAGGCACGGTGGCTCATGCTTGTAATCCCAGCATTCTGAGAGGCCGAGGTGGGCAGATCACCTGAGGTCAGGAGTTCGAGACTAGTCTGGCCAACATGGTGAAACCTCACCTCTACTAAAAATGTAAAAATTAGCTGGCTGTGGTGGTATGTGCCTGTAATCCCTGCTACTCAGGAGGCTGAGGCAAGAGAATCGCTTGAATGCAGGAGGCAGAGGTTACTCTGAAGGCTGACTCTACTTGCCTGGTGTCTCTTCACACATTTGCAGCTGGAGCTTTGCCTGCACCACCCCAAACCCCCTCTCACCTCGGCCAACAGGCTGCACACAGGCCCGAACAATAGAGGGTCGCTGCTTCCCTAGGAATGTCTGCCCCATGGCCCAGGGCCAGACCCATACCTGGTGGACCGTACAAGCCTGGCCAGCAGGGTCCGCTTCTCCTCATTTGTGAACTGCATGATTCCAGGGGTCTCAAACTTCTGCCGGATCCACTGGCACTGCTCCAGGTCATTGATGAACATGAACTCCACCCCAATATGCTGGCAGTAGGCCATCTATTCCATACAGAAACACACAGTCAAGGGGTTTTCTAACCAGGCCTGGCTGAATGAAGAGTGCTGACTGCCCATTCAGGCAGAAGGAGGGGATGAGCAGGAGGCTTGTTCTAAAATGTACCTCAGTCAAGTGTGACTGAGGATGGCGTGGAGTGGCTGCCAGGCAGAAGCCCTCTTCATAGGGTCATGAAGTACTTCCTTCGGGGACCTGGGTCACTTGTACACAGAGAACCTCCTAGCCTTCCAAGGGCCAGGCCAAGGAACAACCCCAGTTCTACTCTGTTACCTTTGTGGCAAGAAGCACAGACCGCAACAGTTGTAGAACTGGGTCCTTCCCCAGGGAAGACAGGCTGTCATCAAGGTCAGACCTGTACCAGCACCCATGACAGGAAATACCCAGAGGGTGTCACAGGCTCAGTAGCTGTTTAAGATTTGCAGGTTTTTAAAAAATTTTATTTATTTATTTTTTGAGGCAGGGTCTCTCTCTGTCATCGAGGCAGGAGTGCAGTAGTGCTATCAGGGCCCACTGCAGCCTCAACCTCTTGGGCTCATGTGATCTTCCTGCCTCGTGTTTTGAATTTTTTGGAGAGATGAGGTCTCAATATGTTGCCCAAGCTGGTCTTAAACTCCTGGGCTCAAATGATCCTTCTGCCTCAGGAGCAAGATTGCCCGTAAGACAAAAGTCAGGACCCTGAGCAGGTCAAGACGTCCTGCACCACATTCACACCCACAGCTAGGTGAGGAAGTAGCATCCAGATCTGCAGAGCTCAGCAGGGAGGAAGTCAGGAAGAGGAGAGGTGCCAGGAGCGGGAGGAGGCACCAGGCTCTTAGAAATTCATCTCGGGGCTAGGCGCGGTGGCTCACGCCGTAATCCCAGCACTTTGGGGGGCTGAGGCAGGCGGATCACGAGGTGAGGAGTTTGAGACCAGCCTGACCAATATGGTGAAACCCCGTCTCTACTAAAAATACAAAAATTAGCCAGGTGTGGTGGCACGTGCCTGTAGTCCCAGCTACTCAGGAGGCTGAGGCAGGAGAATCGCTTGAACCCGGGAGG
>NW_012102565.1:1298264-1314903 GCF_000951045.1 Mandrillus leucophaeus | reverse complement strand
TTCACCGTGTTAGCCAGGATGGTCTTGATCTCCTGACCTTGTGATTCGCCCGCCTCGGCCTCCCAAAGTGCTGGGATTACAGGCATGAGCCACTGCACCCAGCCAATCCCCTCTAATTTTTGAAAAAGGTACAAATTGACCACCACGTCACACGATCAATAGCTTAAGATCTGTCTGATTATACCACCAATCTAACATACACATACATTAAATGTAAATAAAGCATCACCATCAGGCAGGGTGCTGAGAAGTTTATGCAAATGTCTGTAAACTGTTGTGAAAATGGAGTCTTCTAAGTTGAGGCCACTCTGGGGCCAGGAGGGCGTACAGCCTTAGACTCCTGGGTACAGGTCCAACTGTCTCCGACAACAAGAGCCAACTCCAGGGCTCTGGCATCAACTGGACTGAAAGGGAGGCAGCCCTTCAACATGCTTCAGCTCCCTACACCCACTTCGTATGATGAAATTGGAACTACTTGGGATGCAAGATTCAGAGAGGAAGTTAGCCATAGGGACATCAATGCCTCTGCCCCTCATTTTGCTGTCTGGGAAGGAAGGTGCTGAAGAGGCCCCCGAGAGGTGACACTGTGATGTGCTATGGAGATGGTGACTCTATGGGAGCTTTCCAATGTGAGAGCATGTTAAGGATGAGCTGCTGGGGCCAGGTGCAGTGGCTCATGCCTGTAATCCCAGCATTTTGGGAGACCAAGGCAAGAGGATCACTTGAGTCCAGGAATTCAAGATCAGCCTGGGCAACATGGTGAGATCTCATCTCCATAAAAAATAAAAAAATTAGCCAGGCATGGTAGTGCTCTCCTATAGTCCCAGCTACTCGGGAGGCTGAGGTAGCTGAGGTAGGGGGATCGCTTAATCCCAGAGGTTGAGGCTGCAGTGGGCCATGATTGTGCCACTGCCCTCCAGCCTGGGCGACAGAGTGAGATCCTCTTTCAAAAAAAAAAAAAAAAGAAAAAAAAGATGAGCTGCCAGGCTCCCCACAGGGGACTCCTCTGAGGTAAAAGGTATTAGTGCTGAGTCTACTCTTAGTGCAGACTGGTCTCACCAGACGGCTGCTGTAACAGAAAATACACTGAGGGAACTGGGTAGAACATGTGAGCAGTGAAATAATTTGGGGGTAGGGCCACTTGGAGAAGCTATATGGGGTGCCATTTGTGGGGGTCCAGGCAACACAAGAACTTCTATAGATCAGCAACATTCAATAGAAACATTACGTGAGCCACATATGTAATTTATTTTTCTAGTAGACCCACATGAAATTTTCCTATTTTATTTGACCCAATATATCAAACATTGTCTTTTCAACACTTAAAAAGTCATTAGGCCGGGGGCGGTGGCTCAACCCTGTAATCCCAGCACTTTGGGAGGCCGAGACGGGCGGATCACGAGGTCAGGAGATCGAGACCATCCTAGCTAACACGGTGAAACCCCGTCTCTACTAAAAAATACAAAAACTAGCTGGGCGAGGTGGCGGGAGCCTGTAGTCCCAGCTGCTCGGGAGGCTGAGGCAGGAGAATGGCGTAAACCCGGGAGGCAGAGCTTGCAGTGGGCTGAGATCCGGCCACTGCACTCCAGCCTGGGCGGCAGAGCGAGACTCCGTCTCAAAAAAAAAAAAAAAAAAAAAGTCATTCAAATATTCTGTACATTTCAAGTGCTCAATAGTAACAAGTGGCTTAGTAGGCAGAACTAGAAACTATCGTCAGTGTGGTCATGCGGGTGCAGATAAAGGCGACAGGAAGGACCCAAAGGTTCATTCTTCTTGGATTAAGCCTTATCACTCCCTCCTGGTGCCCAATACATCCCATTAGCCACAAGCTTCTGATGCTGGCACACAGTTCTAGTTTCCACCCCTTTCTCCCCAACAAGTGAGGAAGGCAGGCGGTGAAGCAGCTCCAAGATGAGATGCTGACAATACTTCAGGATGCTCATCATAAACTATAGAAAGTGCCAGCATTGGACACTCAGGTTTTTTTTTGAGATGGAGTCTTGCTCTGTTGCTTAGGCTGGAGTGCAGTGGTGTGATCTTTGCTCACTGCAACCTCCCCCTCCCGGGTTCTAGCAATTCTCTGCCTCAGTCTCCCACGTAGCTGGGATTACAGGAACCCGCCATCACACCTGGCTAACTTTTGTATTTTTAATAGAGACAGCATTTCATGATCTTGGCCAGGCTGGTCTTGAACTCCCAACCTTGTGATCCACCTGTCTCGGCCTCCCAAAGTGCTGGGACTACAGGTGTGAGACACCGTGCCTGGCCTGGACACTCAGATCTTTTTAAGCCACATGCAGCCAATTGTGGAAACACTGACAAGAGAATTTTAAATTAAAATTCACTTGCTGCAGCAAGGGTTAATCCCTGGGGTGCTAGGGGGATTCTGATTTAGGGGACCTGGGCTGTGGCCTGGGTATCAGTTCTGTAAGCTCTCCAGGTGGTTCTAATGCGTCCAGCCATGAGAGGAACAGCCTCAGAGAGCCCTGATGGCCAGTGTGGTTCAACTTGGGTTAGTTAGGGACGTCAGGATTCAGACTGTGCATGACAGGCGGACCTCAGGTGATTTATATGCTCAATTCTGAGGGTTCCATTCCAGAGTATTTCCTCAGTTTATTTTAACCTGGATCCTTTAGCTCTGAATACCAGGAACAGCATTAAGTAACAGTAATAGCCAACTCTTGGCATGGACCTCTCATCAAATCCATTCTCCCCTCTGCAATGGGCATGGAAGTCACCCTTATACTGAGGGAGGCTATGACTTGCCCAGGATGGAAGAACTAGACACAGGTGGCCTAACAGCACAGCCACAACTCTTAGCCACTGTCTATAAGGTGTGTGCATGAAAGAAATCCCTGGCAGGCTTAGTACTAACAGAGTCCAGAGAGAAGGAAAAAAGTGAAACAAAACAGAAGGATGAGAGGAACAGAGGGAGAGAGGGAAGAAGAAGAGTGGCCACCACTCAGCAGCCCTGGCAGTGAGCTGTGCAGGAAGCCACCCTTGACTTGAGGCCTGTCCCTCAGGGTTGAGGTGACTCTTCTACCATCTGTAATAAACTCCTAGTGGGATCTGAAAGCAGAGTTTACTTCCCCTATCTGGGTGATCGCAAAACCACTGGTTTCTATCTATAAAATGGCAACAACAACAACAACAAATGCCCTCCTTCCTTACAATTTTAAAAAAGACAGGACTGGTTCATGCCTGTAATCCCAGCACTTCGAGAGGCTGAGGTAGGAGGATGACTTGAGCCCAGGCATTTGAGACCAGCCTGAGGAACACAGTAAGACCTCATCTCTATAATAAAAAATGAAAAACTACATTAGCTGGGCATGGTGGTGTGTACCAGCAGTCCCAGCTACGAGAGGTTGGGGTGGGAGGATGGTTTGAGACTGGGAGGTTGAGGCTGCAGTGAGCCCAACTGTGTCACTGCATTCTAGCCTGGGTGACAGTAACTCTGTCTCAGAGAAAAAATAAAATAAAAAGGACAAAGAAAAAAAATAAAACTAGCCTCAAAGCCATCCTGCTAATACAAGTTCTTAAAAAGTCCACTAGATTTTTCCAGAAACTGTTCTTACCTCCAGCCGACGGATGATCTCCCGCAGAGGAAGTGCTGATTCCTGTCCCCCGATGAAAGTGGTGGTGGGCAAGTGGAAAACCTTGTCGAGGTCAGACTCGTCCAGGCCATAGAATCCTGCAGGGCGATGTGGGCAGGACAAGCCCGATGAGGAGGGATGGGGCACAGCCACGCAGGGACCACAGTTTATGGAAAGGGGAAGGAACTCCCCAAGGGAGCAAAAAGAGAAGAAAAAAATCATATAAAAAGCCCCTGATATATGTGAAATAAGTAATATTTTACAGCCAGAAACACAAACTTTAGCAATAAATAGAAGCTGAGGATGTTAGAGTATGACAGGTAAGTCACAATAAAATTCATATTATGCATATGTTAGTTACGTACACCAATTATTCATAATTTAGAGACAAATTTATTTCAAGGTCCCAAAGATAACCAATTTTGGGGGTGGGAAGAGAGGTCCATGAAAAGGTACTGGGTAAGTCAATCAAAAATCAATACAATAGTTAAGGAGGAATTAAAGCAGAAAATGAAGAACTGATATAGAAGAACAGATCGTATGACAATAATATATGTATGTGGTGAATGTCAAAGAGCTGGGAGAGGGGGACTAAGAAGTGAGGGAGAAACCGTCACCAGAAGTCAAGTGGTCTGTTGGAGCTCCAGGCAGGGGTGCACCACTGGGCAGTACAGCAGCGTGCAAACAGCCACCGGCCTTGGATTAAGGACGTCCTCTTCTGAAATTCCTGAACTGTGCGTTCTGAGCCCATTCTGCAGGCAATACTCAGCAGTCACAGGTGTAACCCTCCCTTCTCCCGACTCCAATCACTCAGTGGGAACCAACTAAGTAAGCACTAATATTGGCTGCAGCACTGTGGGGGAAGACACCACCTCACATGAAAGTGCATCTCAGTTTGAGAAAGAATAATGCTGGAAGAGCTCTTTCCCTGGCATTATATGCTTGTTTCATCTTGTTGTATCAAAGAGGAAGACTATCAAATGACACCATACATTCTTTTATCCAGTTTGGCATCTCTCCTGACATAATATATCAGCTACAGTACAGCAAAAAGCACAGTTCAAGAGTCACTAGCACTTGAATACCTTACATCAGCATTTTCTCAGGCTCCAGGAATGCACAATGAACCGGTATTCTGCAAAGTCTCCAACATCTGACTGGACCTGATGAAATGTTCTCATTGTTTCCTGGCCAAATTAAGACTAAAAGGAGCCACTGTGAGACGTAAGGGTCCAGCACAGGATTAAAGATGGTAGTTTGCAAACACAATTGTGTATTTTGATCTCCTTGGAGATATATAAAAAGGCTTGTTTCGAGGCTCCAACCCTGGTACCGACTCAGTGAGTCTCAGGGTGGGTCCACGATTCTCCCAAGGAGATTGATTCAAGCATAGTTTGGGAACTACAGCCTTTATTTATCTAATGCTTTAGGAGAGGTTTTTTTGTTTTGTTTTGAGCCGGAGTCTCGCTCTGTCGCCCAGGCTGGAGTGCAGTGGTGCGATCTCGGCTCACTGCAAGCTCTGCCTCTCAGGTTCATGCCATTCTCCCGACTCAGTCTCCCGAGTAGCTGGGACTACAGGCACCCACCACCACGCCCGGCTAATTTTTTGTATTTTTAGTAGAGACGGGGTTTCACTGTGTTAGCCAGGATGATCTCGATCTCCTGACCTCGTGATCCGCCTGCCTCGGCCTCCCAAAGTGCTGGGATTACAGGCGTGAACCACGGCGCCCGCCCTTGTTTTGTTTTTTAAGTCTTACAAGCAAACTCTATATTTTCCAAGCCCTGTTTGTTTTATTAAAACAAAGCAAATCTGGCTTTTTTTTTTTTTTAACCTGGAGGGTGGTGATGGTAGTAGTGGCTTAGTTAAGCCTGCCGACCCATTCCCTCCTGTTAGTCTGTCAACACTGAAGGCACAGCAACCACTTGGGCCTAGGTGAAGTACAAGGCTCTTGCCATTTATGGCCCGGCTTTCAGGCAATTGCCCTATAGTATTTATGGAGGAAAAACAGAATCATCTTTGAGAAATTTTTCCTGACTAAAAAACTCAGGCCAGGTGCAGCTGATTGGGGACCAGAATAACAATGCACATTTTGTTGGGAAATATTTTGATTGTGAAACTAATCAGTCCAGTGTATGCCCCCAGATAAGGACTGCATATTGGTTGCCATCTTTCAGCATGAAGACCCTGTGAAGTAGGGGCCTACAGATATCCCCTGACCTCACCATGTGATGGTTTTTCACTTCTATCATCCTGAGTTCATAGTTCTAGAGCCTCAGAACTGCTGGTACACTTTTAGTTCTTTAGCTATCTGAGAAACTAAATCTATAGATGAGTGCTTTGTGAAAGTGGAGTAGACATATTCTTCCCTACTCCCCCAGTAAGTACAACTAAAAATCCTAGACGTTATATGCAAAACGATCATAAGACAACTCCGAAAGGTGGAGAGAATAAGGCACACCGGCTAGGGACGTCTCAAGGCAAAATACACCAAGGAGTTCCCTGGAGTTTCTTTTTTGCTTCAAATACCGCAGACTTGGAGCAGAAGAACCAACAACCCCAAAACTTGAAGAGGTGTATTTGATAACAAAAGCCCGACAAAAGCTGCTCTCTATCAAAAGACCAGGAAAGAGGTAGCCTATCAAGACAAAAAACTTTTAGACAAAAACTGCTCTACTACAGCCAAATACCAGAGAAAACACTGTGACCCCGCCCTCACCAGGCTGTAATGGGCCCTAGCACCCAACCCCATCCCAGAGGTTTCAGCGAAGGCCCAAGAGGGAATCCAAAATGTCCTCCTCTCTGGGAGGTAATGCATCAGCCCCTTCCCCTAACCCCAGTAACAGTGGATACTTGAGTGGGAGAAGGACTTCCACCTCTGCCAGCAATAACAAGGTTGGGCCCTCCCCTTCCCCCACCACAGTGGGGAACAGTGTCTACAAAAGGTCTGCTATAACAGAAGATTTAAATAAGATCCTGACTCTCATGATACCCAAAATGTCCTGGTTTCAATAAACTATAATTCATAACAAGACCCAAAAATATCTCATAGTGAATGAGAAAAGACAATCGACAGACATCAATACCATGATGACCAAGATGTTAGAATCACCTAGGATGTGAACGGAGTCATCATCAAACAATTTCATTTTTTTTTTTGAGACAGGGTCTCACTCTGTCGCATAGCCTGGAGTGCAGTGGTTCGATCACTGCTCACTGCAGCCTTAACCTCCAGGGCTCAGGTGATCCTCCAATCTCAGCCTCCTGAGTAGCTGGGACTACAGGCGCACGCCACCACGCCCAGCTAGTTTTTATAATTTTTTTGAGACAGCCTCTCGCTCTGTTGCCCAGGCTGGAGTGCAGTGGCATGATCTCAAGTTCACTGAAATCTCCACCACCTGGGTTTAAGCAATTCTCCTGCCTCAGCCTCCTGAGTAGAGTAGCTAGGACTGCAGGCGTGTGCCACCACACCTGGCTAATTTTTGTGTTTTTAGTAGTGACGGGGTTTCACCATGTTGGCCAAGTTGGTCTAGAACTCCTGACCTCAAATGATCTGCCCGCCTCAGCCTCCCAAAGTGCTGGGATTAAAGGCGTGAGCCACAGCACCCAGCCTAGTTTTTGTATTTTTAATAGAGATGGGGTTTCGTCATGTTGGCTGGGCTGGTCTTGAACTCCTGAGTACAAGCAATCTGCCTGCCTTGGTCTCCCAAAGTGCTTACAGGCGTAAGCCACCGCACCTGGCCCAAACAATTTAAATGAGCAATTAAGAACATGATAGAGACAAATTTTTAAAAGTGAGTCACAAAATACAATGTTTCAGCCAAAAACTGAAGATGTAAACAAGTACCAAATAGAAATTTGTTAAAAAAATCAAAAAACGTTCAATGGATAGGCTCAATGGCAGAATGGAGGGGCAGAGAATCAGTATATTTGAAGACAGAACAACAGAAATTAACCAATCTGAAGAACAGAAAGAAAATAAAAAATGAACAGAGCCTCAGGGGACACGTGACAGTATAATCAAAGATTTCACAAACATATAAATGGATAAAATAAAAGAAGCAGAGAATAAAGAGGGTAGTTGAAAAAGTACTTAGCTAAAAACTTCCCAAATATGGTAAAAGACCAAACCCAAAAATTCAAGAAGCTGAGTGAATCCAGAGGATATCCTCAAAGAAATCCATTCCAAAACATATGATAGTTAAGCTTCTGAAAAACAAAATCAAAGAAAATTAAAAGCAATGGTTGTAAAGTGACACTTTACCTATAGGGAAAACAATTCAAATGACAGGATTTCTCATCAGAAACCATGGAGGCTAGAAAGAAGTGGCACAGGCCGGGCACAGTGGATCACGCCAGTAATCCTAACACTTTGAGAGGCCGAGGTGGGGCAGATCACAAGGTCAGGAATTCAAGCCTAGCCTGACCAACATGGTGAAATCCTGTCTCTACTAAAAATACAAAAATTAGCCAGGAGTGGTAGTGCGCGCCTGTAATCCCAGCTACTCAGGAGGCTGAGGCAGGAGAATCACTTGAACCCAGGAGGCGGAGGTTGCAGTGAGCAGAGATCGCACCACTGCACTCCAGCCTGGGTGACAGAGCGAGACTCTGTCAGAAAGAAAGAAAGAAAAATAAGAAAGAGAGAGAGAAAGAGAGAAAGAGAGAGAGAGAGAAAGAGAGAAAGGAAGAAAGGGCACAACACCTTTCAAGAGCTAAAAGAAAAGGATTATGTCCAACTAGAATCTTATATCCACCAAAAATATCCTGTAGGAATGAAGGGGAAAGAAATAGAGATTCCCAGATAAAGGAAAATTAAGTTTGTCACCAGAAGACCTGCTCTAAAAAACTGGCCAGAGGAAGCATTTTAAACAGAAAATAAATAAAGAAGGAATCTTGGAACATCAAGAAGGAAGAAAGAACACAAAAAGCAAAAATCTGGGTAAATACATCAGACTGTCCTCCTCTTGGGTCTTCTAAATTATATCTGATGGTTGAAACAAACTTATAACTCTGTCTGATGAAGTTCTAAATGTATGTAGAGAAAATATCTAAGATAATTATATTATAAATGCAGGACGGTAAAGAGATATAAAAGGAGGTAAAGTTTCCACACTTAATATGTACTGAAAAGTTATGACACTGTAGACTATAAGTTATGTCTATATAAAGTAGTAATACCTAAAACAACTACTAAAAATGCTACATAAAAGGATACACTCAAAACCATGCCGGGCGCAGTGGCTCACACCTGTAATCCCAGCACTTTGGGAGGCCAAGGTGGGTAGACTACAAGGTCAGTTCGAGACCAGCCTGGCCAACATGGTGAAACCCCTCTTCTACTAAAAATACAAAAAAATTATCTGGGCGTGGTGGCGGGTGCTTGTAAACCCAGCTACTCGGGAGGCTGAGGCAGGGGAATCGCTTGAAACAGGAAGGCAGAGGTTGCAGTGAGCCGAGATCGTGCCACTGCACTCCAGCCTGGGTAAAAGAGCAAAACTCTGTCTCAAACAAACAAACAAACAAGCAAACAAACACACAACAAAAAAAAAACTATACATAATTAAAAAAAATTTTTAAATGTGGGTTTGAAACTCCACAGCACAGGAAAATGAAAGCAAAGCAATGAAAAGCAGAACAAAAAATAAATAATAAAATGGCAGACTTGAGCCCTAACATACAATAATTACATTAAACATAAATGACCTACATATATTAAATAGAAGACAGAGATTATGAAGAGTGGATAAATATAAAAGAAAACCCACCTATATGCTTATCCACAAGAAATTCACTTCATATGTGATACAGACAGGTTGAAGTAAAAGGAGGAAAAAATGTATCATGTAAACATTAATCAAATGTAAGTACGAGTGGCTTATATTAACATGAGATGAAATGACTTCGCAGCAAAGAAAATTACCGGAGACAAAGAGGGACATTCCATCATGGTAAGAGGGTCAATTTACTGAGAAGATACAGCAATCTGAAATTGTAAACACCAAAGAACAGAGCTGCAAAATATGTGACCCAAAATCTGATAGGACTAAAAGGAGAAAGAGACAAACCCACATTTATAGCTGAAGACTTTAATACTCCTCTCTCAATAACTGACTAAAAAACTAGACAGAAATTCAGCAGAAATATAGAAGAACTCAACAGTCATTAACTAACAGGATCTAACAGACGTGTGTGTGTGCACATGCATGTGTGTGTAGTTTAGAGATAGGGTCACCCAGGCTAGAGTACAGTGGTGAAATCATAGATCACTGCAGGCTTAAACTTCTGGGCTCAAATGATCCCACCACCTTAGCCTCCTGAGTAGCTAGGACTACAGGCATGTGGCATCATGCTTGGCTAATTTTGTTGTTGTTGGTGGTGGAGACAGGGGTCTCGCTATGTTGCCAGGCAACAAACTCCTGGCCTTCAAGTGATCTTCCCATCTCAGTCTCTCAAAAGTCCTGGATTTATAGGCATGAACCACCATGCCTGGCTCTAGCAGACATTTAGAGAATACTCCACCCAACAATAGCATTTCAACAGTAGCATTCTTTTCAAGCAGCCATGAAACATATGCCAAGACAGACAACATGGTGGGCCATTTATTAAAAATTCAACAAATTTAGCACAATTGAAATCATATAGGGTGCATTCTCCAACCACAATAAAATCAAACTAGAAAGCAATAATAAGAAAAGTAACAAGAAAATCTCCAAACACTTGGAAACTAAACAACACCCTTCTAAATAATCCAAAAGCCAAAGACAAAATATCAAGGGGCATACGAAGAATACAATAACAACTAGCCTGGGCAATACAGTGAGATTCCATCTCTATAAAAAATTTTAAAAATAGCCAGGCATGGTGGCCTACACCTGTAGTCTCGGCTACTTGGGAGGCTGAGGTGGGAGGATAACTTAAGCCCAGGAATTAGAGGCTGCAGTGAGCTGTGATCATACCACTGCACTATAGCCTGGATGACAGAGCAAGACCTTGTCTCAAAAACAACAGAAAGAAAATAAAAATATAACATATCAAACTTTGTAGGACAGCTAAACCAGTACTGAGAGAAACATTTATAGTAGTAAATACATCAGAAAAGAGGGATAGTCTCTAATCAATAATCTAAGTTTCCATTCCCAGAAAAGAGGGAAAAACAACAAACAAGCCAAAAGCCAATAAATAGAAGTAAGGAAATAATACAGAGCAGAAATCAATGAAATTGAAAACAGCAAAACAACAGAGAAAAACCAATGAAACAAATAACTGGTTCTTTGAAAAGATTAGTAACATTGACAAATCTCTTATAAGACTGACAAATAAAAAGAGGACACAAATTACCAATATCAGGAATGAAACGGGATATCAATACAGACCCTTGAAATATCAAGAAGATTCTGTTCCTTTTCTTTTAGTTGAAAAAGAAATTAAAAAAAAGAATGACTATCAAAAAGATAATAAGGGAATACTATAAATAACACTACATACATTTGACAACTTAGATGAAATAAACCACTTCTAGAACACAAACTACCACTACCTACCCAGTATGAAACAGATAATTAGAAAAGCCCTATGGCTAATAAGGAAATCTAATTAATAAATAAAAACCTTGTGAAAAATTAACCTCTAAGCCCAAATGAAGAAGAGTTAACACCAACTCTATTCAATGTCTTTCAGAAAATAGGAGAAACACTTCTCCATTCATTTTATGAAGCCAGAATTACCCTGATACCAAAAACAAAGCTAGTACAAAAAAAGAAAATGACCAATATCCCTCATCAATGTGGATGCAAAATATATAAAGAGACAAAGACATATTAAAAAAATTATATACCATGATCAAATGGTGTTTATTCCACTAATCCAAGGCTGGTTGAATAATCAAAAATCAATCAATACAATCCACTACATTAGCATTAA
The DNA here is from genome assembly GCF_000951045.1 of Mandrillus leucophaeus. NCBI lineage: Eukaryota > Metazoa > Chordata > Mammalia > Primates > Cercopithecidae > Mandrillus > Mandrillus leucophaeus. Next base: position 1,303,392 of record NW_012102565.1, on the reverse strand, counting down.
ATTGTCTACATTAAAGAATAAAAATTGGCCGGGTGTGGTGGCTCATGCCTGTAATCCCAGAACTTTGGGAGGGTGAGGTGGGCAGATCACTTGAGGTCAGGAGTTCTAGACCAGCCTGGCCAACATGGTGAAACCCCACCTCTACTAAAAGCACAAAAATTAGCCAGGAGTGGTGGTGCACACTGGTAGCCCCCACTACTTGGGAGGCTGAGGTGGGAGAGTTGCTTGAACCTGGAAGGCAGAGGTTGCAGTGAGCTGAGATCGTACCACTGCACTCCAGACTGGGCGACAGAGCAAGAATCAGTCTCAAAAAATAATTATAATAATAAATCACAAGATCATATCAATGCAGGAAAAACATCTGACAAAATTCAATATACATTCATAATTAAAACTATCAGAAAAAAATATGAAAACAGAGAAACTTCCTCAGCTTGATAAAGAGCATTTATAAAAAATCTACAGTTAACATTATACTTAATGATGAAAGGCTAAATGCTTTCACCCTAAGATCAGGAAAAGGGCATATAAGGCTATCCACTCTTACCTCTCTTATTCAATACAGTGCTAAAGGTTGTAGCTACTGTAATGAGGCAAGAAAATAAAATAAAAGGCATTCATATTGGAAAGGAAGAAATTGAACTCTCTCTATTTGCAGATGACATGACTGTCCATATAGAAAATCCTAAGGAATCTACAAAAAAAAAAAAAAAAAAAGCCCTAGAATAGTTCATCAAGATCTCAGAATGCAACATAAACACTGAAATCAATTATATTTCTATATACTACCAATGAATATGTGGACATCAATGTTAAAAAGAAAATAATAGTTAAGTGTAAATACAACAAAACGTACACACAATGTATATGCTGAAAACTACAAAAAGCTGATTAAAAAAATCAGTGATCCAAATAAATGAGGAGACACACTATGTTCATGGATTGGAAGACAACATGGTAAAAATGTAATTTATCCCTAAATGGATCTATACGTTTAAGCCAATTCCTATCAAAATGGCAGCGAGGTATATGTAGACATAGATACGCTTATCCTCAAATTTACATGGAGAAGGAAAAGGTCCTTGAATAGTCAAAATAATTTTGTAAATGAAAAATAAAGTTTAGTAGCTACAGTAATCAAGACACTGTGGTATCGAAGGAAAAACAGACACACAAAGGAAAATAACTGAAAATCCAGATATAGACCCACACCAGTAAGTCCAACTGATTTTTGGCAAAAGTACAAAAGCAATTCAATGAAGGAAGGACACAGTTTTCAGCTAATGGTGCCAGAACAACTGGACATCTACACACAAAAATATAAAATGAACAATAAAAGAATCTTGATCTAAATACCTTATACAGAAATTTACTCAAAATGGATCATTTAAATGTAAAACACAAAACTATGAAACCTTTAGGAAAATACATAGGAGAACATTTTGGGGATCGAGGGCTAAGGAAAAAGTTCTTAGACTTCATACCAAAAGCACAATCCATAAAAGAAAAATTAACAAACTGGATGTCATCAAGCTAAAAACTTTGGGCATAGAAGCTGAGCTAGGAAACGAAGGGGAAAAAAGATTAAAAACTTCTGCTCTGCAAAAGATCCTATTAGCCAAAGAATGGAAACAATCCATTCCAATGAAGAGGTCCTTCAACAGGTAAATGGTTAAAAACAATCATCCACACCATGGAACACTACTCAGCAATGAAAAGGAACAAACTATTGATTTACACCAACAACCTGCGTGAATCTCTAAAAAAATTATTCTGATTGAAAAATGCCAATCCCCAAAGGTTACATACTGTGATCCCACATGTACAACATTCCTGAAATGACAAAATTATAGAAATGGAGAACACAATAGTGGTTGCCAGGGAATACAAGTAGTGGCTGGGATGGGAGGGAAGTAGATATGGTGATAAAAGGGCAACAGGAGGAATTCTTGTGGTGATGGATGTCTAGAGTCTTACTTTATCAATTTAGTGTAGTGGTGTGATGTTGTACTATAGCTTTGCAAGATGTTACCATTGGGGAAGCTGGCCAAAGGGCACAGAACTGTTATTTCTCACAAGTGCATATGACTCTACAATGATCTCAAAATAAAAAGTGTAATTAAAACGTAAAGTCTCACAGATATTAGAAGGAGAAAAAATACAACTGCTTAGAGAAGCCAGAGGGCAAAGAAGAGACTGGTCACCAGGGAGGATGACAACAGGCAGATGATCCCCCAGCATTTCAACTCTGGATTCCTCAAATGTGTTTTGCCCAACCGGGGGTCACTAAGAGTTCTCGGTAAGTTTTTATTAATACTTCAGTTGGCCTTCAAACATAAAACATTTAGGAAATCTTGCCCAAAATGCCCAGGAAGCAGAATCTGGAAGAATCCAGAGTCCAGTCAAAGCCTCAGCACAGAATGTGGAGGACAGGACAAGCCACCATGCAGAGCTGAACATGGCTTCATATGCCCAGCTGGCTACGGCAGCAGCTAAAGGTGAACGATGCTGAAGATGGAAGCTCACAGTGAAGCGATGAAGCACACATGAAGATGAAAAATGCTCTTCGAAACACAAAATGAACAGAAACAAAACAATACCATATAAGTAGTTCTACGTATTGGTTAATAACCAAATGAAGGGAAAAACATATTTCAGAACAATTAGCAAACTTAAAAACACGCGACAGAAGTTATGTCAACTTTCCCCATATTGCATGCTAGGAAAAGTTGCACATCCTATTCAAATGAAGTCCTCAACTCTGAAAAGGTGAAAGGCTCATTATTTTCATACCTCCTACTGTTAGCATTCGAAGTCGTTCCTTGAAAACTGCAAGATCTGAGAGGCAGAGTGGGGTATCATGGGTGAGCGCAGAAGGAAAAAGACAGGTGAGAGTTAGTTTTAAAAAGACCCAAACACCAAAACCCTACACCATTACCGCAGTAACAGGTAGCACAGACACCATCACAGGGACACACACACATCAAGGGAGAAATGGGTGGGTTACATGATCAGGGGATCAATTTTGTTAAACATGGAAATGATTCATAGAACAGCTGGAATAAGGTGAATCAGAAGGAGGGGAGGTTAGCACCCTGACAATGGAAAGCCATCAAGCAGTGTCGTTTGAGAGCTCCTCATCTGCTTAGCTTCAAGAAGTGGCGGACAACAGCACTTTCCTGGGAAGTCACTACTTTGAGATGAAAATCAAGGAAAAGAAAATGAAAAAGCCTAACTTTTAGAGTAGCCATTTCTCAGCACTAGATCAGGGGGCAGACTACTCTAAACTGTAAGACTTTGAAGAATTCTCAAGAATGGAAGGAGTCCTTGATCTCCCATCTCAAGAAGGCAACTAGAAAAGAAGAGCCGAAAACAACCCAAGAGCAACAGCCACATGTGCACAGCTGTACATTTCCTTCTACCTGTACGCTTTTCATCAGATTTCTACTCTACATAAACAGCCTTCTGAGCCACTGGTGAAATCAAGACATTTATTTGGATACACAAAACATGCTCCTGACCCTTGCTGTCTGGGCGTGTGGGCCTGGGGGCAGGGTCAGGAAGGAAGGCAGTAACACAGGCACACAGAGAGGCTGATGGTTGAGGACTCAGAGTGTTGCCACTGGGGATGCTCTCCGTGCTGGGAGTGCAGAGAAAGGCCAGCGAGCGCTTCCTTTGAAGTCAGACTCAGATCCCCAAGAAACAGGCCTGCTTCCTAGGGCTGTGGCGGGGGCTGCAGGTCTCCAGTCCTGGGCAAGCCACACTGTCTCCTTCCCCTAAGGAACAACAACCTCTGAAGAACTCAGAGCCAAGTGGCTCTTAAGACAACAGAATATCTAAGTGTCGATATTTTACTTAAGGCAAGGATGAAGAATCTTAAATTTTTCCTTCAATCTTCAAAACCAAGACATGAGACCATGTCAAGATGCCGTGAGTGCTCCTGTGGAGCTCCGGGGTGTATGTTAGTCACCCTGCAGACTCCAGGTAAGGATTCACACAGGGGAGGGCCTCAAAAGCAACCTTAAATACTCATTCCCATTTTTAAAAATCTAAAGGTAATGTGGTAATTCTCAGTACTATGTGAATGCTTACTTTTATTTGTACTTTTTTGTATTTTTAAAATAAAAGGCAAACAAAAGATACAAACCAAAGAAGAGGAGAGTGAAGAGAACAATAGAAGATATTCTGGTTGTCACAATTTACAGAAAGCACACAGATTTTCCAACACCTGAGTGCTCTGAAGCACTGTAAATTACTTCTTGAAGAGTGCAGGTGTGTGAGGGAGGGGAGAGGGAGTGGATGGAGAGTTGGCCACAGTACTTCCAAGTGAAGCACAGAGGCAGGAATGTGACGCCAGGACCTAGGGGACTTGGTTTACCAGTTTCTGGGTATCTCCAGTCAAAGAATCTTCTCAAATGTCAGATGTCTGCTTGGCCACGCTTCATTCTCCTTGAGGGTGACCATATCGCCCACGGCTTCAACCACCCTGGGTATGTTCTTAGCTTGGCCCCGCCCTCCCAAGTCACTTAGGAAACCTCATCTCCAGCTCCTCAGTTATCTGTGGCACAGCACGCTGCACACGGCAATCAATGTTTACTAAATGAACTGCTCTGTATCACTCTGAAATTTACAAAAGCTAATTAAACATCAACTCTATTTTTAGCTTATTTTTCTCAGCCACCAAAGGAACAAACCGGAGAGCCCTAGAAGGTCAGCAGGATGTGTGGAAACTTTGTCATCACTCGCTGTGCTGTTAATGACAGCAGGTTGTCAGGGAAAGGCAAGGGCTAAGTGGTTGACATTCTGCCACATTTTTGAACTTTTAAATTGACTTTTTAACTATTTAACTCAAGTTCATTCCCTAAAATGGTATTAGCAATTTGTAAACATCAATGGTAAATGGGAGAGAAGTTTCACACTTTCTTTCCATTTACTTATACAATTGGTTTTTAATTCTCCTTTAATTATCTTTAAATCTCACATTAAAGTACATCTCACTGAGTGCAGTGGCTCATGCCTATAATCCCAGCACTTTGGGAGACGAAGGCAGGTGGATCACTTGAGCTCAGGAGTTTGAGACCAGGCTGGACAACATGGTGAAACTTCGTCTCTACTAAAAATACAAAAA
>NW_012102565.1:1258000-1297974 GCF_000951045.1 Mandrillus leucophaeus | reverse complement strand
AGCTACTCAGGAGGCTGAGGCAGGAGAACGGGTTGAATCCAGGAGGAGAGGTTGTGGTGAGTAAAGATCATGCCACTGCATTCCAGCCTGGGCGACAGAACGAGTCTTTATCTCAAGAAACAACAACAACAAAAAACCCAGTAAAGTACATCTCAATCATTTTTGTCACTGTGAAAAGTAATACTATAGAATTTATATCGAAACCACAGACAGTGGCATTTTTAAGTGGGAAACTAATTCAAATGCTACACTTGAAAGATAAAACTGGGCCAGGCGCGGTGGCTCGCCTCTATAATCCCAACACTTCGGGAGGCCAAGGCAGGTGATTCAAAATGAGTTCAAGGCCGGCCTGACCAACACAGTGAAACCCTTTCTCTACTAAAAATACAAAAATTAGCCAGGCATAGTGGTGCACATCTGTAATCCTGGCTACTTGATAGAGGCTGAGGCACGAGAATCACTTGAATGTGGAAGGTGGAGGTTGCAGTGAGCTGAGATTGCACCACTGTACTCCAGTCTGGGCGACAGAGTGAGACTCTGTCTCAAAAAACAAGAATAATAATAAAAAAAACCAAACAACAGCATGAAAAAACTGAGGGCAAGAGTTTCTAATTAAGCAAGTCTCTAACTGTTTCTAATTAGGCAAATGAGTGGGCCTCACTGTTGGGCCTCACTGTCTAGACCTTTCCATTGATAATACCCTGGTTCTAGTGTTTTGCAATATACCCCAATATCTACCGTGGCACCTCAACTGATGACCCTTCTTCAAGAGCCAGTGGAGAAAGCCTCCCTATGAGCCCTCCTACCACAAGATGTTGGGTTGCCACTACCTCCCGACCTGACTGGATTCATTCAGGGATATTATAACATGAGATTGGTGCCTCATTCTCCAGGTCTGCAAATTTGCTGTCAAGGAATCTCACTATGGAATGTGAGTGAAGAGAAATGTGTATTCAATACGTCTCAACTGGGTGCAGAGGCTCACTGTTGTAATTCTAGCACTCTGAAAGGCCAAGGCAGGAGGGTTGCTTGAGCCCAGAAGTCCGAGATGAGCCTGGGCAACATAATAAGACCTTGTCTCTATTTTTAAAATAAAATAAAATAAAAAAATAAAGCATCTCATGTTGGAATGCTCAACCTTCTTTCCCAAGGGAAATGAGGTCTATAGTAGAGCCTGGCACAAATTAAGATGGGCATCTGGGGATTTACCTGGAAACTGGCCCCTAACTTTGACACTTCATTAAAAAGGTATCTCTGGCCGGGCGTGGTGGCTCACACCTGTAATTCCAGCACTCTGGAAGTCCAAGGCGGGTGGACCACCTAGGTTAGGAGTTCGAGACCAGCCTGGTCAATATGGTGAAACCCATCTCTACTAAAAATACAAAAAATTAGCTGGGCATGGTGGCAGGCACCTGTAATCCTAGCTACTCAGGAGGCTGAGGCAGGAGAATCACCTGAACCCAGGAGATGGAGGTTGCAGTGAACTGAGGTCATGCCATTGCACTCCAGCCTGGGCAACAAGAGCGAAATTCCGTCTCAAAAAAAAAGTTACCTCCGTTCAGGCCATCACCTGCACAATTATGGAACATAATCCACACATTGAGAAACTGTTCTAAAATTAATTTTAAAAATTGTTAATGAAAATAATCACTAGGCTGGGCATGGTGACTCACTCCTGTAATCCCAGCACTTTGGGAGGTGGAGGCAGGGGGATTGCTTGAGCTCAGAGGAGTTTGAGAACAGCCTGGGAAATGTGGTGAAACTGTCTCTGTTTAAATTTTAAAAATTTAATTAGGCTGGGCATGGTGGCTCACCTGAGGTCAGGAGTTTGAGACCAGCCTGGCCAGCACGGTGAAACACGGTCCCTACTAAAAATACAAAAATTAGCTGGACATGGTGATGGGTGCCTGTAATCCCAGCTACTCGGGAGGCTGAGGCAGAAGAATCACTTGAACCTGGGAGGCGGAGGTTGCAGTGAGCCGAGATGGCGCCACTGCACTCCAGCCTGGACAAAAGAGCGAAATTCCATCTCAAAAAATTAAATAAATAAAATTAATAATAATAGTAATAAAACGCTAGCCCTACCATCTCAACAATATTTTTTACTGTATTCGTAACAAATTCTGTCGTGCTACACTTGAAAGATAAAACTGAGGGCAAGAGTGTGTCCATAACATCTGATGGTAAATCCTGACACTCTGGCGCTACTGAGGAGTTCTGTGTCTGTAGAGTCTCTCCTAACTGGCAAGAGTCTACTTGTTAATTATCTTTCCTTATCACTTCAGGGACCAGGAGAATTTCTGAGAAGTGAAGACAGGTGCCCTAAGCCAGAATTTCCCAAACTTTTCAAAAATGGTCATAAAAGGTCAACTCAGTGGAAACTATAGCATATATTCCACTTTATTAAAAAACTCAGAGTGGACAGAATTCCCTGCTTGCACTACAGACCAAATTGGCCAACCACCCAGGTGCTCAGTTGGCAGAGTGTTTTCAGGGCAGCATCATCAGTGCCCTCTGAGAATGAATGGCTTTGCCAACGGCTCCTGCCCTCCATCGCTGCCCCCTACGTGGAGCTTTTCCAACAAAAGACAGAAAAAGCTCTGACGGAAGCACCAAAGGCTACGTTCAAACATGGATATGATCACTGCTCTGAGCCTGTTTCCCCAAGGAGAGGCAGAAACTGTGCCTGCATCCACGGCGGGGGGAACGGCGGCTAAGTGGAGACATGGGAAGAATCCTAGCTCTGGGGAAATAGTCATGTGACACTGGACACTACCGCACAATGGTCCCTGACCCACAGTCTACACACTGGTCAGGTCACCAGGTGGCCACTCAGCCTATCCCCTTCTACTGCCCCATTCCTAAGCTGGCAAACAGTTCTTCTGGGTCCCAAACATCCCCCATGTAGAGTTCTCACTTCTTAGTTTGCAAATTCCTACACTAGATGCTACGCTGCTTCCTTATCATTTGGCTACAGGGCAGTCTTCACCACTAACTCCTGTGTGTTCCTGGTCTTCCTGCTTGACCTCTCAGTTTCTGAATTTATCTTATTACCAGAGAGTTTGGCAGCTACTCATCTCAAAAGATTGCTAGTAAGCCCACTTGGAGCATAGTAAAGTCCAGGCACTACTTTAAGGAGTTTATTCAATTTTGAAACCACCTGAGGAGGTTGATACCATCACCCCTGCCTTACAGATGAGGTGACTGAGGCACAGAGAGGTTAAGCAATTAGCCCAAGGTCACACAGCTAGTAATAGTGGGCTGGATTCCAATCCAGGGAGTGTGGTTCCAGAGTCCAGGCTCCCTGAGGTTCGAATGAGATGACGAGTCTTGAAGTGCTCTACAAACTGTCTAGCGGTCACATTTGACCTGCTGTTTTCTTGAAAACCTGCATACATCAAGGGTGAGGGTTCGAGACCAATTTTTCTACAGATCCAGATGTTTTAACAAGTTTACACGGTTTCCATTTTTTGTACCTGAAGACTTTATTGCGATTTTTAGGTCACACTATTTCAAATCCACAGGATTAAAATGCACCTTCCTCTTGAAACGTAGAAACTACTCCCTGACTCTCTCTCTCAGTGGTTCCAAAGGGTTCCTGGCCAGAGAGGTCAGAAGTCTTCCTTCCTCAAAGGATTTCAGGAAGCTTTAGGGCCACTTCTGTATGTTTTAGTTTCTTGGTTTATAAAGTCCTCTTGTTCTCTCACCCTCACCATGATGTTGTTGCTGAATCTGGAACCACAAACCTAACAGAAATACCTGAGGACACTATTCCAGAGTGAAATATATGGTGAGACCTTGTGATCGCCTGGGAAGATATTCTTACATTCTGGCCCTGCCTTGGCCACTAATGAGATGGGAAATTAGTGCATATGTTGACAGTGCTTAGGGTTTCTCACCCTTAAAAGACTATGCTGGATTGGGCTCACCTAGGTGTGGCCCCTCTTGATATTAGTCTGAAGCAGGAGAGAGGAGAGCTTTAGAGCTCCCCTAGTTATACTAACGGGCAGAGTTGGGACAGCAGCTGGGACAATGCAGGTTCTGGCAGGAGAGGGAGAGTTGGTCACTTCATCTGCTCCTCTCCTGTTCGAATGTTTTGCTGCTTGTAAAAAAAATGAGCAATCCAGCTGGGCGCGGTGGCTCACGCCTATAATCTCAGCACTTTGGGAGGCCGAGGTGGGCGGATCGTGAGGTTAGGAGTTCAAGACCAGCCTGGCCAACATGGCGAAACCCCATTTCTACTAAAAATGCAAAAATCAGCCTGGCATGGTGGTGCACACCTGTAGTCCCAGCTACTCAGGAGGCTGAGGCAGGAGAATTGCTTGAACCCGGGAGGCGGAGGTTGCAGTGAGCTGAGATTGTTCCACTGTACTCCAGTCTGGGTGACAGAGCAAGACTCTGTTTCAAAAAAAAAAAAAAAGAAAAGAAAAAGAAAAAAGAAAACGTGCGTTCCACAGCTCCCCTACCCTGCCTAAATGCAGAGGGATGTTTTCCTCTGAAGAGGTGGCTTCCAGGTGCAAGTGCCTGTGCTCTTCATCAGGGAGCAGCAGGTCTACCAGCTGGGGAGTTTAGCCTGCTCTGAGCACCTGAAGGGGACCCCACAGGTCTAGAAGTCTCTGGGGGCAGTGAACACAGGGGGCTGGAGAGGCTCAGGGCAGACAGGATGTGATGGGACTGGGGGTGCCAGCGGGGAGAATCTCTATACTAAGGGGTGAGCAGTAGAGAAGAGGCTCCAAGACCTCCTGGGACACTGCAAAGAGAGGCCCTCTTCTTGGGAACACAAAGTTGTCACCACGGAATGAAAAAACAGGGTTCAACTCGTGCCTAGTCTATAATCTGAACTGACCTTAATAAAATTCAAGAGGATTTCTCTAAACTCCCTTCCTAAATCTGCTAAAGGGCTGGTATAAAAAAAAAAAAAAAATTACAAACCATCAGTGCCAATTCCAAAGTCAATGATGTTTCATGACTAATGCCTCATCCCCTAGACATAACTTGGTAATGCCTATAAAGACATTCAGGCACTGCAGAACCTTAGAGACTGCACTATTCCCCGAAAGTGCCTGTGAGGAGGCTAATTTCGTACCCATCCCAAGAGCAGTATTAGGCAGGTAAGTGATCATCAATTTCATCAGCATGCACAGTGTCTATTGTGAACAACCTGGCCATTTAAAAATTAGTCACATCATAATTTCTTTAGTACAGGTTAGCAGCACAGTGACGTAAAGCAGACTAACTCTGCAAAGCAACTGCAGGTGAGAGCCCAGCCACAGCACCTCACTTCATGAGGAGGAGGGGATGTAGGTGGGACTATCTTCTGGCAACCGTGACAAAACCCCAATGTGCTCCATACATGCACCTCCCAAAGGCCCTGACCTCCTGACGCTGTGGGAATGCCTTCCAAAGTTTCCTCAGTGTGATCACCGGCAATTACAAATCAGGAGACCCAAACCGCACAAGTCGCTCTGGAATTCGTCCCCTAAGGGACACAGCCTCTGGTCAAGGGCAGGCCACACCGGGCTTCAGAAAAGGATGGCTGTGTCAGCAGTTCCTGAGCAAGGACTCATGGATATGCCTCACTGAAGGCAGTGCTGCACTGACATTTGAAAACCTGAAGCCAAAAGAGCTATACTCTGAAGTGCTTCTGATCCACCTGCCCCAGGTGGACAAGCTTTTTCCCTGTGCCACAAACCTTTCTGTCCAAAATTTTATTTTCAAATTTTGAGACTTAGACAATCTGGCTGAAAAAGATAAAAATAACTTGCCCAAAACACACTAAGGCTGCAATACTGATAAATTTTAAGTGATCAGAACGAAAGGAAACTTAAGAGCCTTTCCCTCCTGCCTGGACATCCTGGCTACCACAGGTCGTGGCACAGCGAGAGGAGCTCAAGCAACGCAGCTGACTGCTCTCAGACCCTCACCAAGTTTGTCTGTGGATGAGATAATGTCAGCGGGCACGGAGGAGTCCAGATCAGCATCCAAAATCCCCAGGGGGTCCAGCTGTGCTACATGGTGCCCTCGTATCTATGAGTGGGCAACGATGAGAGGGAAGGACACACACAAAAGGACAGAAGAAAAAAAAGAGGGAAGGGGTAAAAAAAAAAAAAAGTAAAATTACATTAAAATTAGCATTTACAGCTTAATTCTCACCCACGTTTGAAGAAACAGTTACTGGAGCATCATCAAAATTTACACAACTAATTCCGAGAGGATCAAGTTTTGCAATGTGGTGACCCCTGACCTGGAAGCAATAACACAAGTAAGTGATTAAGCAGATCCAGCAAGCTGTGGGGAGGGTTAAAAGAGTCATACATTATGCAAACCTTTTGCAAAGAGGAACACAGCACCAATAAACCCATACGACAAAATTAGTTTTTAAAAGTCTTGGAATAACTTATTTTAAAAGCACTACTGTGTACAAACGTACTTTTATAAAAAAGAGATAAACTCAGGTTACGACAAACTTAGGAATCTGAAACAATCCTTTCTTGGGATCATTATACAGTTTCCATGGATAAACAGAAATGAGATGTGCTGAACAGTTCTTATTCCAATGTGAAGCCTGCCTCAGCTCAGAATATAAACATTTCCCTAAGGTGCTGGGTACAGTGGCACATGCCTGTAGTTCCAGCTACTTGGGAGGCTGAGGTAGGAGGATCTCTTGAGCCTAGGAGTTTGAGGCCAACCTGGGCAATGCAGTGAGACCCTATCTCAATTTAAAATAAATAAATCAAATTTAAAGAAAAATTTTCCTAAGGAGGAAAATGAAGGTTTAAGTGTTGGCCTTTATTGGGAAGGAGTGCAGTTAAGAGGTCATCTTACTAAGAGAAGGTTTGCCTTTACTATATATCCCCGTGAGGAGTGAGGGTTCCGGTCCGGCTGCTGCCGAGTAGGTCAGCACATAGTAGTCAGAACAAAAAAACCCTGCTATACCACAGACTTAAAGCATCTGATTTGAACTATTTAAAAACCAAAAGGAGAAAGAAAATCCCTTCCAATTTAAGATTCTTTCACTATTTCTTGCTAGCAATTTGAGAAGGGAACAGCTGCTGGTAAGTCACTGCAAGATCAGGCTGAAGTTGTTACTGAGGCCAACTGTGTGCAGGCAGTGATAAAGAAACACCACTGGGCCTCCTCCTTATGCAAATATCCACGTGGACAGCACTTTAAAGCATTATGGCATTTACAAAACTCCATGCATCTCCATTCTAAGGCAGAATACACTTGCCCTAGGGAAGACAGCCTTACTTGCCAGGCCACGGCATGAAGGGCCAGAGACCCAGGACCTCCCCCATGTTGCCCTATTACAACACCTGCACTGCTGCCCTGCTGGCACAGGAAATGGCCCACGCCACCAGAAACCAAAGCATGAGAGAGAAAAGACAGCCCAGGCACATGAGTCCCCTTGTTGCCACCAAAGCAGTTACATAAGTACAGGTGGCAGGGTCCTGGACGCCCATGGGAGCTTCCAGAAGGGAAGCACCAGGCTCACTTGTCTCCACCTGTCCTCCTTAGAACTATCACAGATGAAGTCTTAAGATCTGAACTCTGGGCTCTCCCCATGTATCAGGTGGACATCCTAGAAAAACTCTGTCATTGTGCTCTGGGAAAGGACAAGGAGGAAAAGCCTTGTCCTGCTCAACACTTGCCTAATGAGACTGGCCACTAACTGTAATGCTTTTGGAGAGTTCCCCTGCCCCTCATCACTCTCTGTAGGCTCAGCTGTACCCTCAACTGCCTTTCCCTGCTTCCATATCCTCAAACTCTATAGATTTTCTTCTCTTATAGTATTCAGTTGTTAGCAACTGGGAAGGGGGCATCAACTACCCAACAGCATCACCCCTCCCAGCCACGGCTCACGGGTGGATGGGCAGCACTTCTCCTTGATGCCCGGGTACTGACTTGGTTTCCCTGCCCACAAATATTTCTTGCCAAGTAAGGAAAAGAAATAAGGAGCCCTTTATGGGGCAGGCATTAGTGGTGCCAGAAGATTTGCTCAAATAGGGCTAGCCTGGTTCCTTTTCTCTCGTGTATTTATTTTTTAGCCTCCCAAAGCAGGGAGAAAGCACCTAGTATTTGAGGAGGTATAAGTAAAACGACAACGTACACTCAGAAAGGTCAATAGGGCCCATGAGGCATGACCTAAAGAACACTGCACCCTTTCCCGTGTGGAGAGTCAGCGCCCACCTTACCTGATATGCCCTGATGAGCGACTGCACCGCCAGGTGGTCCTCCACAAGCTTGTCCACGTTGGGCTGTGCTTCCACCAGGGACTGTGCATGGGCCACAGCAGCCAGGGAACCTCGGCTCAGGGGAAGGGGACTCTGGTAGGCAGTGCCCGGTGGGGCTCCAGCATTCGTGTTGCGAAAAAAAATGTCCCATGACTAAAGACAAAGAAGGTACAGGGTTACCTCACTGCTCCCCTAAGTCCAGGATGCATCTGTGGCCACAGACAACTGCTCTCTGCAGGCAAGGCAAGTCTACCACAGGCTGGCTGAGCCCGCTTCCTCCTGTTCTGGACAGTGGGGTCTCTGTCTGTTCCCAAATGGTGGGTTTCTCTCAGCGTTCAGGCCCCCTGCTTTCCACTCCTTTGGTCTTCGGGATGCACTTTCTGACCCCCATAGCTGTAACACAGATGCCCTGTGGCCGCCTTCCATTAACACACATACCCCAAAGGCCCAATGCCAGACAGCTCTCCTCGGCTCCCATACACTGGGCCTGGGGACAGACTCAGGAAGTAGGTCAACAGAGACACTTACTGTCTCAGCCTTTTCCCCAGGCCCCAGCCCTTGGGAGGTGATCTCTTGACCTTCTGTCTATAGGTTTGCAAACCCTACCGGTTCTTCTGTGGGGTGCCAGATGCTCACACCCCACCAAGCGCCTCCCTCAAGACCCTAGGGGCTCAGCACAGCCTGTGAAGAGCCCAGGGTCACCTTGTTCATGTCCTTTCACTTCCCTGGATACAAAGCAGAACCTGATCCTTTGTAAGAGGCAGCATTGACCGCACAGAGAAATAATCTCATTGCTACTTCAGGGGGCACTCAGGAGCTCAGAGCTCAAGGTGTGGGGTCAGAGATGGAAATTCAAATCTGATCTCTGTGTTGGTGACAAAAATTCAAATTCAAGAGGTAAGCTCTTAGTGAGTTATCTTTCTGTGTTGTTTTCTCATGAGGAGAGAAAGATATACATTCTTCATAGGTATGCTGTAAAGACTACCCTAGTTAAAGGCATTAGCATGCAGTCTAATACTTCACAAGTACTTCACAAAAGTCAGGTGTTAGTATCAGTTTGAATTTCCTTAGAAAAACTATAATTCACTTATATTCCTACTATTTTTGGCTAGTTCACGTCTGAATTATTTGATTTACAATCTGCAGAGATACTGTGAACTGTAATAGTTTATTCACCTCATACAAAGATGCAAGTTTTTAAAATATTTAAGAGATCAGACATACTAAGACTTCACAAAAGTTCATTGCAAAAAGAAAAGAAAAGCACGATTAAACACCAGCTTATTTATTTTATTTTAATTTTTTTTTGAGATGAAGTCTCGCTCTGTTGCCCAGGCTGGAGTATGGTGGCATGATCTCAGCTCACTGCAACCTCCACCTCCCGGGTTCAAGTGATTCTCCTGCCTCAGCCTCCTGAGTAGCTGGGATAACAGATGCATGCCACCAGGCTTGGCTAATTTTTGTATTTTTAGTAGAGACGGGGTTTTGTTGACCAGGCTGGTCTCAAACTCTCGACCTCAAGTGATCCACTGCCCTGGCCTCCCAAACTGTTGGGATTACAGGCGTGAGCCACCACGCCTGGCAAAACACCAGTTTTAAAAAAATAAAAACATTGTTTTTCTTTTCTGCAATACATTTTCTAGCCTCTAAAATTCTTCCATCAATAAACTCTGATAAGACTGTCTTGAAAAACTTGGAGAGGTAAAGGCAAAACTTTATGAGATCTTTGCATTCTCCTTCTAACAAGATGCCACCCAGATGTGCTCCTTGTCTGGGATATGGGTGGATATCAAATGGGTCTGTCTGGGTCTAGAGATAAGAAGGTAGAGATGGCTACAGAATCCAGTATGCTGGTCCTTAAGGTCTTCTGGTTTTTTCAGACAGGTTCTTTTATAATGCTGGCTAGGGCATAGATGTACATCACTCAGATGGTCCTACTACCAAGAGCACTGCTACATACTGCTGCTAGACACAAACTAGAAAACACACGATAACGCGCAGGCCTGGACCATCTGCCTCATGAAGGGGAGTCTGGTCTCTCAGTGAAATCTGTTTTTGAAGGGAGTTTTGTGAAATACTTTTTTTTTTCCTTTCCTTTTTCTTTCTTGTAGAATCTTTAAAACATTCTATAATAAGCATTTTTTTTTGGCATTCAGAAAAAATAATTTAAAGAAAACAACCACCAGAGATGTAACTGCACAGTATTGTGAATATACTAAAAACCACTGTAGCTGGGTGCAGTGGCATGCGCCTGTAGTCCCAGGCACTTGGGAAGCAGAATCAGGAGGATCACTTAAGCCTAGGAATTCAAGGCTGGCCTGGTCAATACAGCAAGATCCCATCTGTTAAAAACAAAACAATACTCCACGGAATGGTACATGTAAAAATTTTTTTGAAGAAACAGGTTCTTGCTCTGTTGCCCAGGCTGGTCTCAAACTCCCAGCCTCAAGTAATCCTCCTGATTCAGTCTCTCAAAGTGATGGGAATCCAGTTGTGAGTCACCAGGATCAGGCCAAATAATGACATTTATGTTATGTGAATTACATTTAATTTTTTTTTTTTTTTTTTTGAGACAGAGTCCAGCTCTGTTGCCCAGGCTGGAGTGCAGTGGTGTAATCTCAGCTCACTGAAACCTCCGCCTCCCAGGTTCAAGCGATTCTTCTGCCTCAGCCTCCCGAGTAGCTGGGATTACAGGCGTCCGCCACTACACCCAGCTAATTTTTGTATTTTAGTAGAGACGGGGTTTCACTGTGTTGGCCAGGCTGGTCTCGAACTCCTGACCTCGTGATCCACCCGCCTCGGCCTCCCAAAGTGCTGGGATTACATGCGTGAGCCACTGCACCCAGCCTTTAAAATGTTTTTACAAATCAAACTATTTGAGGTTTTACTGTTTTTACCTTTCTGGTGAATTTCTGTTGTATTGGCTGATGTAGAAGTGAGATGTCGGGTTCTCTTCTGGCACCTCCCACAAAACCTATTATAGAAGCATCTTATACAAATGTAACCCAACAATCAGGAACATGAAAAAAGGCTGCAAACTTTCCTTTTCTTTCTTTTTTATTTTTTGAGACAGGGTCTGGCTCTGCTGCTCAGGCTGGAGTGGCATGATCTCGGCTCACTGTAACCCCCACCTCCAGGACTCAAGTGATTCTCCTGCTTCGCCTCCTGAGTAGCTGGGACCACGGGCATGCACCACCACGCACGGTTAATTTTTTCATTAAATATTTTTTGTGGAGATGAGGTTTCACCATGTTGCCCAGGCTGTTCTTGAACTCCTGAGCTCAAGTGATCTGCTCGTCTTAGCCTCCCAAAGTGCTAGGTTTATAGGCATGAGCCACCATGCTGGGCCTAAACCTTCTTTTTCAACAGATGCTATCAAAATGTTTGCTAAAGTAACCCAGAGCTTGGAATCTCCAAAGAGATTCTCTCAATCTTCCTCCATTAAATTGGTTCTCACAAAAACTTAGTGTTCTCCAACATGAGAAAAGGCAGTATTTCCACCAGAGAAAAAAACTGACTTACTCTTACGACATAAAACAGAGGATGTCTCAGCATCAACTCCCTAGGCAAAGTAAAGGCTGCCTCCCACTCAGTCCATGACTGGTTCTGTCAAGGACACAGGGATCTAAAAGGTGGCTGTGCACAAACACACTGGACACCCTCAGGTACTTCTGACTTCACGGACCTTTTCCAGCAGGGCAGACAGCTCCCTACATTCTAGAAGCAGAGATGACCGGGGACCACACGCATTGGACATCCATCCTCATTGTGAAAACAGGGATGACCAATGACTGCACTTCTTGGCCTCTACCCAGGCCTCCAATAACTGAGGATCTGACCTAAAAGGAGAAGCCCCTCGAATACAGCAGGTAACTGGGCAGGACTTCAGTCTGGCTGTATCCCACTCCTGCACAGCAAGAACCAACAGCAAGCTGCCACTGTCATGTAAAACCTAATCAGGCCGGGCACAGGGTAATCCTGTAATTCCAGCACTTTGGGAGGCCAAGGTGGGCGGGTCACCTGAGGTCAGGAGTTTGAGACCAGCCTGGCCAACATGGTGAAACTCCGTCTCTATTAAAAATACAAAAATTAGCTGGGTGTGGTGGCACAGGCCAGCAGTCCCAGCTACTTGGGAGGCTGGGGCATGAGAATCACTTGAACCCGGGAGGCAGAGGTTGCAGTGAGCTGAGATTGCGCCATGGTATTCCAGCCTGGGCAATAGTGCGAGACCCTGTTTCCAAAAAAAAGAAAAAAGAAAAAAAAGAGAAAAAGACCGGGTGGGGTGGCTCACGCTTGTAATCCCAGCACTTTGGGAGGCCGAGGCGGATGGATCACGAGGTTAGGAGATCGAGACCATCCTGGCCAAAATGATGAAACCCTGTCTCTACTAAAAATACAAAAATTACCTGGGCATGGTGATGCGTGCCTGTAATCCCAGCTACTCAGGAGGCTGAGGCAGGACAATCACTTGAACCAGGGAGTCGGATGTTGCAATGAGCTGAGATCACGCCACTGCACTCCAGCTTGGTGACAGAGTGAGACTCCATCCAAAAAAAAAAAAAACCCTACAAAAAACATAGTCCAAAGTTTTCTTTAACCCAAACTTGCTCCAGTGTTAGAATGTCTATCCTCACACCATGTGACCCGCACCCCAAGTCTAGCTGTGGACACTTACTTAGTTCCCTGGGGCCACAACAAGGTTCACAGATAGGGCATGATCCTCAACCCCAGTAAGTACAAGAGAGCAGCACAACCCAAACTTTATTAAACCCTTAAAACATACTGTCTTTCTTCTACTTCATAAAACCCATTAAATGTCCAGAAACACAGGGCAAAGTCACCCAAGTCACCCAAGAGCGAGACCTTGGATCAAGAGTCTCTCCAGCTGTACAAACAGCCTCCTTTATCCTAGGGGACAATATCCACTTTTGAATCCAGAGCCAAAAGTCATAGCAAAATCACAAGTTTACTTCTTTACAATAAAATTAGCTTTGAATAACAATTAAAGCAGTAAAAATTTAAAAAAAAATAATAGCAGCAGTGATAGGTATAGCTAACTTTTACTGAGGCTCTCTGTGGGCTTTTCTAACTTACTTGGAACAACTGGAATGTCAATCATATTCCCACTGGCAGAATTTATACACAGCAGTCACCACGCAGGGTATTAATAAGGTTAACTGAGCAATAGCAGAGCAACACTTATATAAAGAACTCTGGTCACTCTAGTAATAGTGCCTCTTATCCTAGCTTAACCTTGTCAAAGAGAGCTGGGAGCTTCTGGGCTCAACAATAAAATGAAAAGAATTTCCACAAAGTCAGCTCTCTGGTCCTGAGAGCACAAAGGCTGCAGGACTCCTTCCAGCCTAGGCCCTGGAAAGAGGGCGATCATGATCATCGGGCCTCCTCTCTCTGACCTTCTTTTGTGCTTGGAATAAAACTCCAGGTGATTTTCAATTGGCTGAGGACAACTGCACAGACGGAAATTCAGCGCATGCTGGAGGCGGTCAGAAAAAAACTGGTTCATACCGGTACTGCTGAGCTGCTGGGAATCCCCGGGAAGGAAAATGCTGGGAATGCAACTTCTGCAGCCTTTCCCTTATTCATCTTACACCATGCATCCCATTCACTCTCCGGTCGGCTCAGTTCCCACACCACTGGGGGAGCACCCTGCCCCACCTTCAGACAAAGAGCCCATTCTGTCTCCAGGACTGGGTGAGCCTGCACACCCAACAACAGCAAGCCCTCTTTGCACCAAGACCTGGAGGTATACTGAAAGGTTTTTGAATTTGAGTGATAGAATGTTTTGTATCGAGTGTAGTGATTGCATACATTTGGCAAAACCTACTGCACTAAACACTTAAAACAAGTGAATTTTAATGTATGTAAGTTAAACCTCAAAAAAGTTTATTTATTCAAAAAGGCTTTGAAAATGAAGGTCATTTTTTGGCCTACGGGCTTCACCTCCCAACAGATGTGGCAGCAGGAAGCCAGACCTGCCCAAGTACCAGAGCTCCCAGCCACCCAATGGCCCCACCCCTCCCTGTATGAGTCACCAGTGGGGCCACTTCCTTCCTGGCAGGGGGCCAGATGCCACAGTCCATCCCCCACTCTCTTTCCACCTCCCTGTTGTCCTGCAACCCTGCATCTCTCCAACATCTTCCACTCCCCAAGGAGATACCTCTTCTCCAGCGCAAACCACCCACCCCTGCCTCATCCTCTGAACACCTGAATCTGGATCTGACTTCCATGACCCCTGGCTTTAGGTTCCAGGGGACCTGCAGAGCCCTCCCTGTCCACCTGCTCCCATGCCCCGGCACCATGCTCCTTCCTTCCCCCAGGCCTGGCAGCTACCCTTCTTTCCACGGGATGTTTGTCCTCTCCCTTCACATGGTCGCTTAGCTTTGTCACTATCTGGGAGAGGGTTTCCCCTTCTGATACTCCCAGCCCTTACTGTATACTCATCTCAACCTGAGATCTCTCCCCTGCTGTCTGTCCCCATCCTGGGGCATAAATCGAGACTAGGCTGAGTCACTGACCAGCCAGCATAAAGGGAAGCCCCTTCGAAACGAGGAGAACGCTTCTGGAAGTGAGAGCCAAAGCATGTCCCATCTAATTCCCATGGAGCATGAAGAGACACCTGGAAGGGATAGAAGCCCACTCACTGGAAGGTGGCACCTGGTGGCTGATGGCTCACTGAGAACCTGAGCTGAGTCAGGCAACCTCAGCTCTCTTAACTGAGTGAGAAAAATAAGCCTGTTGGTTTAAGTTGCCTAAGCTGCATTTTCCCTTTCTTCCAGTCAAATTTATTCCTAATTATCCCTTGCTGTTGCCTGGATGTTCCGGAACTGTAGTCTGATGTGGGCAGGGGCAGTGACTTCTACTTCTAGAAACATTCCAAGTGACAAAGCAGAAGTGAAAAGGAAAAAGCACAGTAATGGGGAAAATCAGACTTAAGAATACACAATCTAATAGCCTGCTACCATCAAAAACACTGAAAACAAAAGTTTCCTATAACAGAAATAGGTTTTCACTCATGAGAAATGGAGGCAGTCAGACTTTGGCTTCTTTATGAAGTGTGGTATTTGGGTCTTACTTTAGTACTTGGCTCAGGGCGGTGACATGGACTTCTGAGTCACAGTGACGTACGCGGGTGTGCCCAGCTCCACACCCAAGTTGCAACCCATCACTAGTGTTATTCACCTCTCCAATTTCTGTTGCACAACTAATAATGTAAGGAAAATATCTGTCCCCTTGCCTTGCCTCAAATATACAGTCACAGACGGTTAATTCTCTGGCCATTCAATGACAATGTCACTGATAAGGGAAAAAACGTTAAAATGTTAAGGTAAGTGGGCAAGGCTGTAAATGACATTCAAGGGGCAGGAAGCTGCCAGAAAAGGTGAGCCAGAAGGAGTGAGGGGTCCTGGGCCAGGGGAGTGGTGAAGGAAAGTACTCACTTCCAGAAGGCCAACTTCTGAGCCCTACAAGGGGCTATGGGATTCTGATGAAGTTCTTACCACACATAAACATTTTCCTAAGAGTGTCAGATGTGTGAAGGATGTACCATGTCAAAAAATGAATACCTTTTTTTTTTTGAGACACAGTCTGGCTCTATCGCCCAGGCTGGAGTGCAGTGGTGTGATCTTGGCTCACTGCAACCACCCCCCAACCCCCATTCCAGTTTCAAGTGATTCTCCTGCCTCAGCCTCCCCCGTAGCTGGGATTACAGGCGTGAGGCACCATGCTGGGCCCATGAATGCCATTATTTCTAAAAATCCAATAATTCTCATTCAATTCAACAAATATCTATTAACTATATGTGGCATACTATAAGATTTGTGAACAGGAAGATGACTAAAATGAGCTTCTTACTCTCAACAAGAATAAGAAAAACCAGTAAACGTGTAAATTCAAAGAATGGATCCAAGTGCTGAGAAACGAAGAGTAAGACAAGTGGGGTGGGAGAGGAAAGCAAGGCTGCTCTGAGGAGGGGTCCATGGTCTGAGCCCTAAAGGCAGGGTAAGGCCTCAGGAGACTGAGGAGGAGAGAGAAGACATTTGGCCAAAGAGAACAGACAGCGGGAGCACCTGGCCAGTGCCCGTCCACCACGTGCTGAGACTCACGGTACTGCTACATGCAGGGTATACAGATGGTTAAGAAACCAGGCTGGGCCGGGCGTGGTGGCTCACGCCTGTAATCCCAGCACTTTGGGAGGCCGAGGCAGGCAGATCACGAGGTCAGGAGATCGAGACCATGCTAGCTAACACGGTGAAACTCTGTCTCTACTAAAAATACAAAAATTAGATGGGCGTGGTGGCGGCGCCTGTAGTCCCAGCTACTCGGGAGGCTGAGACAGGAGAATGGCGTGAACCCGGGAGGTGGAGCTTGCAGCGAGCCAAGATCGTGCCACTGCACTCCAGACTGGGAGACACAGCGAGACTCTGTCTCAAAAAAAAAAAAAAAAAAAAAAGAAAGAAAAAAAAAAAGAAACCAGGCTGGGCAAGTGAGCTGGAACCAGGCTGCAGGTGAGTGAAAAAGAACACGGGAGATTAAGAAGAAAACCACTAACCATCCTCAAGAGGAGCAAGCACCTGACCAGGGTAGTGGCTGACCTTTGCCACCAAATGGCATCGGAGGGAGGGGTGGTTCGCAGGCAGGGAGCTTGTGTGCCCCCCCACCCCACCCACCACCAACTTCCCATGAGTGGGTTTGATCATCAACTTCTTGCTGAGATGACTTAAACATGATAGATTTCAGCAGTAAATAATTTTTACATTCTGGATGAAATGAAACCAGACCTCCTATTTAATTTTACGTAACTAAAGGCACTTAGCTGTAATAAATGAAGCTCAGTTTTCCAAGTCAAAAGTCACTGCTACCCAAGCTCCCACAAACTCAGAATTCTATTCAACCACAATGTACTTTCCTCACAGTGACCAGTGCTCTTTCTTCAAAGGAAGCTCTTGAAAGGCTGGAAACACCTCAATGCTCTCTGCATGTGGCAGCTGCTCACCCAACCTTTACCAAACTAAATTCCAATGGTATTCAGCCTCCTTTCTGGGGGAACAGCCTGACAAGTACAAGGTTCCACCCTGGGAGAGTCTGAGTCCAAGGGTGCCCCTCACTGCGCAGAGGTGCTGACCTCAGCAGGTGCCACTCTGCTAACCAAGGAGCACTTGTCTGTTCCCACACATCAGCAGCTACACGCAGCAGACTCTGCCCTTCCTGAGTCAGCAGTTGGGAGTCTCGAGGGCCAAGCTCCCGGCAAATCCTTGGTTGTGAGGTTTCCAATAGGTAGGGCTTCCTACTTCTGAGGGTGGCAAATATACCATCTGACATCCCTTCCCCCAGCAGTAGTTGACACCCATCGTTATGCAGGACAGTGCTCTACAGCCCCCAGTGCCCACTCATAGACCAGCAAGACTGACTGTGGCCACCTCCTGGGTCCCCAGGCCCTAGGTCTGCCTCCCATGGGCTGCATGAGGATGTGGGAAGTTGCTTCAGTTCTCTGGCCTGTTTTCTTGTCCATAAGTCTCAAACACAGGCTATTTAAGATGATGGCCCTGCATTTGCACAGCTTTTTAAAATTTATAAAGTCCGGCCGGGTGTGGTGGCTCATGCCTGTAATCCCAGCACTCTGGGAGGCTGAGGCGGGAGGATCACGAGGTCAGGAGATTGAGACCATCCTGGCCAACATGGTGAAACCCCGTCTCTACTAGAAATACAAAAATTAGCTGGACGTGGTGGCACGTGCCTGTAATCCCAGTTACTCGGGAGGCTGAGGCAGGAGAATAGCTTGAATCAGGGAGTCGGAGGTTGCAGTGGGCCGAGATCGTGCCACTGCACTCCAGTGAGACTCCGTCTCAAAAAAAAAAAAAATTTTATAAAGTCCTTGCATATATAGTTGCATTTGTTCAAGAAGCTGATGAGGAACATGAGGAGAGTGTTACAACTTAGCCCAAGCTCTATGACTATGGGTGGCTGTGGACTGATGAGACCACTTCCTCTCATCTATCCATAGCCCCTACAGATGCCACTCCTACAGCTGCCCTCCCTACTCCACACTCCACCTCAGCCACAGAACAAGTCCTGCCCACACACAGCTAACCTTGGTCACCACGTTACTGCCACCTTGTCTAAATAATGCGGGGCGCGGGTGGGGCAGGCTCTGGTCTCCTTGCTGCATGGAGCCACACCCAGGCTCAAAGGCCATCACTTAGCTGATAAGTTGATGAGGCCCAGCGCTATCCACACCACCTCACTTATTAAGTTCTGACACTAACTATGCTTTTTAATTGCTATAAATATGAACTACAGGGCACCACGTAACCAAGGAACACGGGCGTATTTCTAAACCAGCCAAACTGATAAAAAGTCAGCTGCTGGGCACCATGTGACCAGCCTGCCTGGAGTTCACCCAGCGCTGCTGTAAGGGGCAGGCCTCCCATCCCGGCCTCAGCGTATAGACCAACAACTCATTCCTTTCCTGTACACAAGACAGGGCAGGCCTGCATGACCTCTGCCACTCCTTCCAATGCTGCCCAGGAAATGGCCCTAAATGTGTGGGCCAGAGCCTTTCCTGAATAAGATTTGTGACTGCCCTGAACGTCCAAACAGGGTACTCCCTATTGGGGAGACCTGCGGATGGAATGCCCACCTCCGAGCCCTCAGCAAATGATTTCCGCTGTTGGGCTAAGCACAAGTCTCCAAAGAAAATGTGCAGATGGTAGAGCTGGACTCTGCACTTTCCATCAATGCAGGCCTTGCTCAGACCTTGCCTAGGCCAGAGTACCACCTACCACCATTCTGCCTATGAAGCAAAAACAAGGTAAGGCACTGCAATCCAGGCCTGCTGACCTGCCACTACAGACTGTTGATACTGAAGCCAGTTAAGAATGGGCTTCTATTTAGGTATTCTTCAATTAAGGAAACCACATGCTCCATTATAGCAATGCTTAGTCATTAAAGGTGACAGAATATTTCTAAACAATCTCTCTTATCTTCTCTCTGTACAGGTATGTAAATAAAACATCAATAAACTTCCAAGATTAGCAAAGAACAGCTCCTACAGCTCTGCCGTATGGAATCTACTGATATCAGAATATTTGCTGGGACTCTGCACTAGATTAAAGGTGGCTGCTCTATCAGGGTCATTATGAAAAGGGCTGTGGAGGGCTGTCCAGTGGCCACACCTTCTCCTCTCCCCAGACGGATGTCCCTAAAGGCTGTCTGTGACTTGCTCTAACCAAGGTAATGGGGTGGGCAGTAGCAGTGTATGGTCTGGACCTAGGCCTCAAAGGCCCCACAGCCTTTTCTTTCCCTGTCTGGAGCTACTCTGGGACTTTTTGTGCAGGAATTGCTCTGGTCTACTGGAGGACGGCAGGGCCCAGTGAACAGCCAGCACAAACTGCCAGACACATCAGAGGCCTTCATAACTTCTAGCCTGCTGTGAGCCTCAGCTCCACGGGAGCTGGCAGTGGGAGGAGTGGGGAAACCTAGCCAACCCACAGAGTCATGAGACATGCTACACTGGTGCCAAGTTTTGGGATGGTTTGTTATACAAACATTCATGGAAACCAGACTTTTCACTGCATGAAAAGATGATATCCAAGATACTGTGATCACTTTCTCACAGTCTTTCTGACATCCCTCAGGAAATGAGAACACTTAAAACTACCCAGATCTGCACACAATGGCACATGTTATCAACTCTCAGAATTGCAGCTCTCAAGGGAGGTGGGGAAGACCCACAGTCTGGGGTCACCTGTGGTCATCTGGTTGAGGCCTGCCTCATCTGTCCTCAATAATTATGCAACCCTATTTGGGGGAACCCCTGTTCAGCTATGCAAAGCACCTGCTACAGGGTTTCAGACCGAATACCACGTGAGTGACCACTCAAAGAGAGGGTTCTAAAAGCTATCTCCTCACCTCACGATCCATTCATGGACGTGAAGAGATATGAGAATCCCAAAGCCCTCAAACCTCCCTCCAAGGGAGTCTTGGATGGGGAGGGGAGCCAGAGAACAGTAACCTAGAGACTAAACAGATTATTTTTTAATAACATGACTTCATCTGAAAAACTGGCACTAACCTTTTAGTAATTTCTCACTGCCACCCAGCTTCAGACTGTGCGGGGAAGCTGAGCTGCCTCTGACTTACAAAGTACGGCTCTTTCATTTCCTCAAAGGCAAGCACCTGTGGACACCTGTGCTACAGAATGGAACTCACTGGAACAATTTGCTCCTTTTCACTCTTGGAGTCTACTTTCCCATTAAGGTTTTTTTTTTTTTTTTGACACGGAGTCTCGCTCTGTCACCCAGGCTGGAGTGCTCAATCTTTGCTCACTACAAGCTATGCCTCCCGGGTTCACGCCATTCTCCTGCCTCAGCCTCCCAAGTAGCTGGGACTATAGGCGTGCGTCACCACGCCCGGCTATTTTTTGTATTTTTAGTAGAGATGGGGTTTCACCATCTTAGCCAGGATGGTCTCGATCTCCTGACCTCGTGATCTGCCTGCCTTGGCCTTCCAAAATGCTGGGATTACAGGTGTGAGCCACTGTGCCTGGCCCCATTAGGGTATTTTTGATCTCTCTCCCTTTTCCTTTAATTTCTGACATTAAATTAAAATTTTTTTTTTTTTTTTTTTTTTTTGCTTTAAGTACAGTACAAAAGGATAACCATTAAAAACATCCACCAGGCAGATCATGAGGTCAGGAGATTGAGACCATCCTGGATAACATGGCAAAACCCCATCTCTACTAAAAATACAAAAAATTAGCCGGGCGTGGTGGCACACTCCTGTGGTCCCAGCTACTCGGGAGGCTGAGGCAGGATAATCACTTGAACCTGGGAGGTGGAGGTTGCAGTGAGCCGAGATTGTGCCATTGCACTCTAGCCTGGGCGACACAGAGAGAGTCTGTCTCAAAAAAACAAAAAAACATCCACCAGGCACAGTGGCTCACGCTTTTAATCCCAGCACTTTGGGAGGCCGAGGCAGGAGGACAGCTTGAAGCCAGGAGTTTGAGATCAGACTGGGCAAAAAAACAAGACCCTGTCTCTACAAAAAAGTTAAAATATTAGTCAGGCATGGTGGTGTGCACCTGTAGTCCCAGCTATTCAGGAAGGTGAGGCGTGGAGGAGTGGTGGGGGAGTGGATCACTTGAGCCCAGAAGTTTGAGGCTGCTATCATGGTGCCACTGCACTCCAGTATGGGTAAAGGAGACCCTATCTCAAAAAGAAAAGCTCCAAAAGATGCAGTGATCCTCATGTGGAGTAGCCTCTCTCCTCCCACCAGCCTCAGTGACCTCGTATGCCTGCTGTCCTGGCCTCAGTCCCTCCTGCTCTTGGGGATCCCAACTCCTCCTGCACCACATCCTCAAACTTGCTCTCCTTCTACCTGCTGAGGGGTCCACGCTCCCACAGCACATAACAAAATCAACGAACACCTCTTGGTTTGATCTTGGAACCTCTCCATTTACTTCATAACCCAAACTTTTGCTCTTTTCTTGCTGCATCTGGCTCCTGGCCCTGAAGTCTGCGTCCATCACCCTGCTGAGTGACTGTGAGCCCCTGTTGGGCTCCTTCACAGCACAGCATAATGTACTTCCCTTCAGAAGCTCAGTAGGTTCTATTAGAATTTTAACTGTTTTTTGTTTTTTTCATTTTTAAGGGCCAGCGGGGAGAGTGAGAAAGGAGAGACAAAGGAAAGAGAGAAGGGGGTGGCGGGGGGGGACAGAGAGAGAAGAGAGAGGTAGAATTTTAACTGTTGTTCGAACTTATTTAATCATCCTGCTAGGATGACAGGGCAAGACTGCTTTTCCTCTTGCAGCCGCCACTCAGCACAGTCTTCGAACACAGCTGTCATGAGCTGCAAACTACCACACAAGAGAGGGTGCTGCTTCATGCTTCCTGTTGTTTCAAAGAGGTTATAATTTTATCACCCTAAATAAACCATAAATGCAAACTGCTTAAGAGTGAAATACTGTGCTAAAGTTGGAGAAGGCGCACTCAGTCAGTTTAGCTGATTTAACATAAAAAGCCACAAGTGCTGAGATTGCTCTTAACACGTGAAGTTAAAGATTAGCAAGTGGCGGGGGGAGGGTGGGAGAAGAATGAGGGTTGAAAAATTGCTTATTGGGTACAACGTTCATTATCTGGGTGACAGGTATACTAGAAGCCCAATTCCCACCATTACTTAACCTACCCATGTTGCAAACCCACACATGTACCTCCTGAATCTTCAAAAACAAAAAATCATCAAGGGGTAACTTCAAAGCTTGTCGCTGAAACCCCATTTACGTAGACCATGCAGTTTATGCATACAGTCAGCCCTCCATATCTGTGGGTTCTGCATCCATGGATTCAACCAAACGTGGATTGAAAACAGTTGGAAAAATACCGTCTGTACTGAACATGTATACTTTTTTTTTCCTGTTATTATTCTCTAAACCACGGATCCCCAGCCCCCGGGCCATGGACCAGTACTAGTCAGTGGCCTGTTTGGAACCGGGCTGCACAGCAGGAAGTGAGCGGCAAGGGAGCATTACCACCTGAGCTCCGCCTCCTGTCACATCAGTGGGGGCATTAGATTCTCACAGGAGAGCCAACAGGATTGTGAGCTGCGCATGCAAGGGATCTAGGTTCACTCCTTACGAGAATCTAACTAATGCCTGATGATGTGAGGTGGAACAGTTTCACTGCGAAGCCATCCTCCCCTGATCCCTCAGTCCATGGAAAAACTGTCTTCCACGAAACTGGTCCCTAGTGCCAAGAGTTGGGGACTGCTGCCACAACAATGAAGTATAACAACTATTTGCATAGCATTTACCTTGTATTAGGTAATACAAGTAATCTAGAGATGATTTAAAGTATACGGGAGAACGTGCATAGTTTATATTTCATTTTATAGAAGGGACATGAGCATCCTTGGATTTTGGTATCCTCAGTGTGCCCTGGAACCAATCCCCTACAGACACCGAGGAATGACTACATGTATTTCTGATAAGTCATTCATAAATCAATTACATAAAAGATTAAAATACTCAAAATGTATTCCAACCGCCCAACTGGCATTGCCTAAAATGCCTTGTGAATTACCCCCAGAAATAAATAACTTGAGTGGCACCAAAGTGTTCTGCAGATTTTTCAACACAGCTGTTCCTTGTCACGTGAACACATCAGCTCTCCTTATGAGCACGTCATACTTCCACATACCCACTGTGGGAAGCCCCTTCACTGCACATGCAGCAGCTAGGAGGGTAAATTGGAGCAGGGCTCCTGCCAAGGGAGGAGCCCCAAGCCAGGACAGAACTGTGGGTACCACAGTCCTATTTTTCAAAGTGAGGCCAAGGCAGTTTCAACATTGCAGAGTTGAAAAGGCCGATATCACCCCATAATGGGACAGCGTGTGTATCTGTGCTTTTCCTCCACTTAGTTTCACTCATAGAAAATACCAGTACTGTGTTTCATAAGCATGGAAGGAGGAAACAGAACGGTGTCGACAGATGAGCAGCAAGGCCAGACTTAGCAGCGGGCCAACAGCCTGCACCTGTAATCTGAACACATAGAGCCCCTCCCTCCTGCAGCGACCACATGTACACACTTTAGGAGCTGACATGTGAAAAGTACAAGAAGAAAAAACCATCAAGAAATGGGCATCAGGCATGGTGGCTCACACCCATAATCCCAGCACCTCAGGAGGCCTAGGCGGGCGGATCACCTGAGGTCGGGAGTTTAAGACCAGCCTGGCCAACATGGTAAAACCCCGTCTTTACTGAAAACACAAAAGTTAGCCAGGCGTGATGGCGCACGTCTGTAATTCCAGCTAGCTGGGAGACTGAGGTACCAGAACTGCTTGAACCCAGGAAGCGGAGGTTGCAGTGAGCCGAGATTGCGTCACTGTACTCCAGACTGAGCGAGACTCGTCTCAAAAAAAAAAAAAAAAAAAAGAAAAAAGAAATGGGCATCAGTTAACAAGAACAGGGAGGCAGGCTTTAGGGAGATGGGCAGGGCAGAGGAAGGCATAGAGCAGAGGAAGAGCCCGGAGGTACAAAGCAAGCTGTGGGAAAGCCAAATGGCTAAGAGGGCCTAGAAGAAAAGCAGGGCCAATGATGGCACCCTCAAGGCAGCCGCTGTAGGCACTGTTGGGAGAAGAACAGGCCCCAGCTCCTTCCACTCCCTCAGGACCTAATCCTGGCTCTTCCTCAGCAGGGCCAGAACCTGGCAGATGCATTACAAGGAACCTGACATTATGCTACAGCTATAAGTGGGCACCTGTCCCTACAAAACAAAATGAGACCAACACCCAGACTCATGGGGGCTTAGCAGTTCTTAATTACCTGTTTGTCTTAAACATTATTAACAAGGATAACTTAGCTCTGACTGTGTCTTAAAGACACAAATAAAGGTAAGATGTTACCATTTGATGTGACCTCAAACGTGCTGAGACCCTAATGAGGAAGGCTTCATATGCTGACAGCCCAGACCACTGCTGAAGCTTCTTAAGAGGGATCAGTGAGGAACACAAATGCCAGACTATAACAGAGACAAAAGTCTAGGATAGAACCAAAGGTAGGAACAAAAGGGAGATGGCAGATGGTCCCACCACAGAGACAGACCCAGGTCAGCTAGTTAACCAGATACTGCTCTGGGGAGTGGGTTTAGGGTAAAAAAGGTACTTGCAGCTCTGATTTGCTAAAATATTTTACCACAAATATAATTTTCATAACAGTTAAGCATTTTAAAAGTTTTTTTTAAGAGGCTGGGTGTGGTGGCTCACGTCTGTAATCCCAGAACTTTGGGAGGCCAAGGTGGGAGGACTGCTTGAGCCCAGGAGTTCAAGACCAGTCTGGTTAACATAGAGAGACTCCGTCTCTATTTACATTTTTTTATTTTTTAAAACATTTTCTATTTTATTTTTAATAGAGACAAGGTCTCGCCATGTTGCCCAGGCTGGAGCCTCCCAAAGTGTAAGGATTACAGGCATGACTCCTACTTATGTTAAAAAGTTTTAAATTAAAAAATAAATTAAATTAAAAATAAGGACTACAACAACCAATTATAAAGTATAAAAACAAATGTAAAAAAATAAGTAAAATAAAAATTAAAAAACAAAACAAAACAAATGTAAAAGGACAGCTTTAAGAGAAGAGTAAATATTTAAACATAGACTGAGAAAAAATTGTATTAGAGAATTAGCCTGTTAAAGTTTGTTGGGCGTGGTTATGAAAACATTTACTTATCAGTTAGTTACACTGATGCATATATGCCAGAAATGACACAGGTCTGGAATTTGCCTTAAAATACTCCAGTGTCTACTCCTCAAACCCCAAACAAACCAACAAATAAAAAAGTCACTGGGGTAAGGAACAGATTTTTAAAATACCTGCAAAAGGTAGACAGCTGTTGAAGCTGTGTGACCAGTCTCCTCACAAGGTTTATCATCTACTCTTCTCTCTACTGCTATGTATGCTTAGAAACACTGTAACACAGATGTAAAAGTAACAATGGGGCTGGGTGCAGTGGCTCACACCTGTAATCCCAGCACTTTGGGAGGCAGAGGTGGGCAGACTGATTGAGCTCAGGAGTTTGAGACCAGCCTGGCCAACATGGTGAAACCCCGTCTCTACTAAAATACAAAAATTAGCCAGGTGTGGTGGCATGTATCTGTAATCTCGGCTACTCGGGAGACTGAGGCACGAGAATCACTTGAAACAGGAGGTGGAGGTTGCAGTGAGCAGAGATCACCTCACTGTACTCCAGTCTGGGCGTGAGTGCAGGCTGGGCTGAGTGAGACTCCGTCTCAAAAAAAACAAATAAATAAATAAAATAAATAAAAATAAAAATAACAATGGGAAAGTGTGCCAAAGGGCAGGAGGGGAAGATGTTGAGTTTGTTCCTTTTCTGCTGTATATGAGTTTAGTCCTTGCAGGCCCAGTTAAGCTCTCTGAAAATAAGTATGGAATCTGACCTCAGGACATTTCTGATGTTTAAGCAGAAGATGAGATAGATGATCTATCTAAATCCTACAGTACTTCTAATTGTATTATCTCTATTTAAACAATTATTATCTCTATTTAATCTATGTGTTCTAAAATAAGAGCACAAATAAAGTAAAATAGCTCTAAGGCTATGGATCCTAACCTTTCATGGGTGACAGATGCTTTGAAAATTGGACAGAAGTTATGGATTATCTCCCTTGAAAAACATGCACACAGCCAGGCTCTGTGGTTCACGCCTGCACTTTGGGAGGCCAAGGCAGGTGGATCATGAGGTCAGCAGTTCAAGACCAGCCTGACTAATATGGTGAAATCCCGTCTCTATTAAAAATACAAAAATTAGCCAGGCGTGGTGGCACAGGCCTGTAATCTCAGCTACTCAGGAGGCTAAAGGCAGGAGAATCACTTGAGCCTGGGAGGCAGAGGTTGCAGTGAGCCGAGATCGCACCACTGCCCTCCAGCCTGAGTGACAGAGTGAGACTCCGTATCAAAAAAAAAAAAAAAAAAAAAAGGAAAAAAAAAAGAAAGAAAAACATGCACACACCACATACTGGGCCTAATTCAACTTAAAGAGGACCCACCTTGTCGTCTGGGACGGCAGAGGAGTGATGAAGTCCCTGCCAGATGACAACCGGGATTGCTGGAGGGCACGCCCACTGATTTAACCATCCTGTCCCCTCCCCTCTACAAGCAGGGAGGAGTAGAGCATGCATGTGAGTACCACACGGTGCCCCCTGGAGATTCCTGGCAACAGAAACAGGCATAAAGACATAAAGCCAGCATGCCCCTACAAAAACCATCTTCAAAGGCTTCCAGCAGGAGCAGCTATGATGGCAGCAGGCCCAGTGTCCACAGCACTGTGGCCACACCGCTCACAGAGTGCACCTCTTACCCACGAATCATTGAGGACCAAACCTTCACAAGGACATGCAGTCTCAGCCAGGTGCTCTTCACCTTTCAGACACTAGGCACCGTCATTTAGGAGCTACTGACTCCAAATCCTAACATCACTGAAAACAACTTGGTTGGTTCCAAGAAAAGGTTGTGTTTGAGAAAAGGAAGGTAAAAGAATAGGCCTGTGCACATAACAGTCCTTGATTCTGAAACCTCAGGGCTCAGTTTTATTCTAGATATAATCTACAGCTGTAGTTGTGTGTGTGTGTGTGTGTGTGTGTGTGTGTGTGTGAAATCTGCCACAATCTGCAACCACAGTCTTCAGTAACATCCATGACATTAAAAGCAGGGGCCAGTTTCACACAGCACTTCTTTTGGGTAATTTGTTTACAGACTAGGGAAATAAACTACAGATTTCTTACAGAAAACCAGGTCTCACCTTGCCCAGGAAGCAATGCTGCTCCTAGGTTGCCATGGAAACGGGGAAGGATTGGGTTAGAGTCCCACCACTGCTGGGCAATAAGGCTGAGACAAAGCGGCATTCCTGAAAAAATGGGGCCTGGTGGCCCAGCAGTCACGGGAATATACGCTCCCCTGCACCTTTTTTTTTTTTTTTAATTTTAGAGACTGGGTCTCCCTCTGTTGCCCAGGATGGAGTGCAGTGGCACCATCATAGCGCACCGTAACCTCGAATTCCTGGGCTTCAGCAATCCTCCCGCCTCGGCCTGTGGAGTAGCTGGAACTGCAGGCATGTGCCACCACACCTAGCTAAATTAAAAAAAAAACAATTCCTAAGTGTCACTAATACTTAAAGGGAAAGCTTGTTAGCAGAAGCCCAGTGGAAGCAAACTACCTTTTGGCGATAAGCCCCCAAGATTCAAGAGTAGGAAAAAAAGCCAAATTCACAGTGAAGATAAGCAATGTTGGCTAGGCACGGCCTCCGAGCTGAGTGTCTTGCTCATGCTACCTCCTTTCATTCTCCCAACCTCTTACAGATGACGCACAGGAGCTTGGAAACGCTGGGACCCACCCTCTTATTACTATACTATGCTGCTTTCCCAATTCCTTCAGGAGGCTGGCTGCTTTCCCTGAAAATCAAGGAATGGTTAGCAAAACCTACAAATATTCATTGGCTCAAAATAGAGTAAAGGAATTCTGTCACAAGGCATGACTTGGCCAGGCGTGGTGGATCATGCCTGTAATCCCAGTACTTTGGGAGGTCAAGATGGGTGGACCACTTAAGGCCAGGGGTTTGGGACCAGCCTGGCCAAGAGAGTAAAATCCCGTATCTACTAAAAATACAAAAACTAGTCAGGCGTGGTGACGTGTGCCTGTAGTCCCAGCTACTTGGGAGGCTGAGGCACAAGAATCTCTTGAACCCAGGAGGCAGAGGTTGCAGCAAGTCAAGATCCACTGCACTCCAGCCTGGACAACAGCAGGACTCTGTCTCAAACAAAACAAAACAAACAAAAACAAAAACAAAACAAACAAAAAAAACAAGACATGACTTACATCAGCAATCATGTGGTGAAAAGTTTAGAAAATGCCCTTATATGTAATACAGAGAAGTTAGAAACAAACAGGAAAAAAATAGGAACATAATGATCTAAAAGGCCATTCATACAGAAATTACATGAGGTGACTAAGGCATGTTACATATGAAAGTATCCTCTCCAGACAGAATGTAGGAGCTTCCTAAGGTCCTGCTCTTTTCCACACACGTTCTTTCTTTCTTTCTTCTTTCTTCAGAGGCTTCATCCTGAAGCAGCCCTTGGGGAGATTCTGGAGGGTCACACACATGCTTCTTCACATCCTCGCAGAGTTAAGTGCAGTGTCTACCGCTGGACGCCAATCCAGGGACCATGGCTTCTGCTGGGGCCATGCTGGGTCTGATACAGATGTGGTGGTTGGTACGGCGCTTCAGTTGCCTGCCTGCCCGCTGACTCCTCAGGACGCACACACTTACCTGGTGACCAGTCAGGAACAGGCCAACGCACCAACATGAGGTAGACCCACGGCCCTGCGAGCCTTACCTTATGTACACTTTTGGGGTTTTCCAGCCAAGCACAGTACATCTCCTCCACATAGTTCGAACTAGTCCCACTGAGAAA
This sequence comes from Mandrillus leucophaeus, assembly GCF_000951045.1. Taxonomy (NCBI): domain Eukaryota; kingdom Metazoa; phylum Chordata; class Mammalia; order Primates; family Cercopithecidae; genus Mandrillus; species Mandrillus leucophaeus. The sequence continues at coordinate 1,268,740 of NW_012102565.1, read as the reverse complement.
GGGCTCAGCAGCAACGGGTGCAGAATAGCACCGAATCTGTTGAAATGTCCTAGCTGCTGCTGGTCTGTTTTGTGAAAATGTCTTAACAGTCTGGGAAGCCGTCAACGGCCTCAACTTAGCAGCACAAGTCCTTAAATGAAACATTTTTGTCCTGAAGTTTTTCACAACTGCCTGTATTTAAAAAAAAAAAAAAAAAAGAAAAGAAAGAAAGATTTTAAAAATGAGCATTTAAGAGACAAGGCTACCAGATCCTGATGCTCTAGAGAAAGGATAATTGTTTTTAAAAAGCTACTAGAAGAAAACAAAAAACAAAAAACCAAAACTTGTTCAACTCTTAACTGTTGAGGAGAAAGACCCTGGCATATAAATACATTCACAAGAATACTACCTGCTCAGTGCCACCAGTTCATGTGCCTGAGAGCACAACAGAGCCGTGACTGTGTGAAACTCACACACTCTCTTGCACCTACTAACACAGGATGCCTGTGCTAGCCCAAGGAAGGTTAGTGTACAGTTGCAAATATTACCATCTTCACTTAAAAATTTAAATCTTGGCCAGACTCAGTGGCTCACGCTTGTAATCCCAGCACTTTGGGAGGCCGAGGCGGGTGGATCATGAGGTCAGGAGATCGAGACCATTCTGGCCAACATGATGAAACTACATCTCTACTAAAAATACAAAAATTAGCTGGGTATGGTGGTGCGCGCTTGTAGACCCAGCTACTTGGGAGGCTGAGGCAGGAAAATTGCTTGAACCTGGTAGGCGGAGGCTGCAGTGAACCGAGATTGCACCACAGTACTCCAGCCTGGCAACAGAGTGAGACTCTGTCTCAAAAAAAAAATAAATAAACAAAATTAAATCTAGTTTAAGGGCTGAGATGATAAACATACCATGTTCTTTAAATTTACATATTATATATATATAAAACAATTAGAAAAAAGGCAACAAGGATTAATTAATTTAGAATTAGGATTAATTAGAATAAGAAAAACATTTCTAATCTGTCCAGAAACTACTGAGTACCTGCTGTACTTACGATATTACGGAACATACAAAGAAATTAGAAAAATACTTTCCTTACTCTCAATTCACCCTTGAGCAGAGGGAAAACAACACACAAAAGATTGCAGAGGAATTACTGAGTACTTTAGAGGCGCGGAATACGCCAGCAGACCTGTAAGAGGACGGGCTCCTTCCAGGTGGGTGTGTCTCAGGGTAAAAGGACATGGATGGGGAGGAGGGAAGAGGAGGCACTGCATGTGGCAGTACCCATAGGCAGAAACAGAAATGGGAAGAGCCAGAATCTCATGGTACTAGGAAGGGTAAGGAAAAGCCACAGAGGGGTGTCCAGTGTCCCACCCGCCACCTCCTGCACTCAGCCCCCTTTCATAAGCCATGGGGAGCCAGGTCTGAGCAAGGGAGACACGGGTGGGCCCTGCAAAGATTGAAAAGAGCACATGGAGCAGTTCAATAATGCCTGCCTGGCCTGAGTCCTCCATGGTGAGTAACTCCACACATCTGACTCATGCATAAACCCAGAGGTTCCCTGTAAGGCAGGCATCAGCTCTTTCACTTTACAGATAGCTTCAGTTTCCATTCCCTTACATTTCATCCAAGGTCACAGGCTACTAGCAGCAGAGTCAGGATCCAAGAGGAAAGTTCACAAGGATGCTGCCTGTGGGAAAAAAGGTGCTTGCTGGCCTACATGGTTGCTCATGAATTTGTCTCAAAGCAGGCGCCCGGGTTGTAAAGTTGGAACTATACCCTGTGTCCACACCTACCCAAAGGAAGTCCAAGCTCTGAAACATAGCGTGAATTGTTACACAAAATATCTTCTATATTATTTATTGGAAACTTCCTCTTGGCCCAAATATGCTCAGGATACACATTAGGGACACCGAGAGAGGGCTCAGAGTATCCTGCATTCACCTCTGGCCTGCTCCACTGAGAAGAGATAGGTCAGCAAGAGGAAACAGCAGAACATATTCTTTAAAAACAAACAACACAAACAAAAACTTGCTCCTTACAAATTAAAGGTAAACAAGCAATATACTCTGGATATAATTAGGGAATGCAATCTTTACTCCTGGGTTTTTACTTTAGAAATCAAAAGTTTTAAGTTAATTCAGTAGTTCTTCCTACCTCCAACTACACTCCAACTTTTTCCACTGATATATTTAAGGGAAACAAAGAGCCCTAACATTGACAGCAAAAATACTACTGTTGTTTCGTTTTATGCTATTTTTTTTTTTTAATTTCTCAGGCTCAAAGGAAAATGTTCATTTTTTTCCTTTAATGTCATTATCTACGCAACATTAAACATCCAATTGCCTCTGGGTTGGGTTTCTCCCAGAAAACAATAGCATCACCTCATTAACTATCAGTATTCAGTTGCTGCAACAGCCCAATTAACAGGCACCGAACTGACAACTGTAAAACACCCATTTCATCTGTTCTTCCCAAAGTGCCCCCTTCAACATGATCCTGTTTAAGTAAATCATGACATTTTGCTATTCGCAATCACCGAATCTGACAAACAGTTAAGTGCTGCCCAGCAGAGCTGCCAGGACAGCTAGATTTTTTTTTTTTTTTTGATATGGAGTCTCGCTCTGTAGTCCAGGCTAGAGTACAGCGGCGTGATCTCGGCTCACTGCAACCTCCCCATCCCGGATTCAAGCAGTTCCCCTGCCTCAGCCTCCCGAGTAGCTAGGACTACAGGTGCGTGCTACCACACCTGGCTAATTTTTGTACTTTTAGTAGAGACAGGGTTTCACTATGTTGGCCAGGCTGGTCTCAAACTCCTGACCTCGTGATCTGCCTGCCTCGGCCTCCCAAAGTGCTGATACTATAGGCATGAGCCACCATGCCCAGCTGAGATTTTTAAACTTCTTTTAAGATGACTCATGGGAAGAGGTGCCTTTCAGCAGATGGCTCAACATCCCCAACTCCACCCAGGAACAGCCAGGACAGCTGTTTGCTGTCCACACTCTGACAGACCCACAGAGCCAACACTAACGCAAATTTCCAATTCTGGTAAATACCCATTCTTCACCTTTCTCTCTTACATAAAATGGCATAAGAAGATATTAAAAGCCAAGCACAGTGGTTCATGCCTATAATCCTAGCACTTTGGGATGCCAAGGCTTAAGGACTGTTTGAGGCCAGGAGTTTGAGACCAGCCTGGTAGTGAAACCACGTCTCCACAAAAAATTTAAAAGCTATCAGGTATGGTGGCACATGTCTGTAGTCCCAGCTACCCAGGAGGATGAGGTGGAAGGATCGCCTGAGCCCAGGAGGTCAAGGCTTCAGTGAGCTATGATCGTGCCACTCCACTCCAGCCTGGGTGACAGAGCGAGACCCTATCTCTAAAAAAATAAAAAACAAACAAAATATATTAAATACAAGAAGAAGGAAAACTGCAGGCCAGTCAACATTAGGTCTTGAAATTCAACTTAGAATTCTGTAACTGATACTAAGTCAACTTTAAGAATAGTACGTTATTTGGTAGAGACATTCAATTGTTTAAAACGCTTTTTCTGAAAGCGCCTCTGAGCTGTCCAAAATATCAAAATTCAAAGTGTTTTGAATTTTGGTTTAAAACAGGAATGTCCAATATTTTGGCTTCCCTGGGCAACACTGGAAGAATTGTCTTGGGCCACACATAAAATACACTAACACTAACGACAACTGATGAGCTTACAAAAAAAAAAATTGCAAAAACATCCATAATGTTTTAATAAAGTTTGCAAACTTGTGTTGGGCCACATTCAAAACTGTCCTGGGCCACATGTGGCCCATGGGCTGGAGGTTGGACAAACTTGGTTTAAAAGAATATTTCTATTTAAATGGGTGCCAACTCCATTCGGTGAGGAAAAGAACAGTCTTTTCAAATGAAGGTGCTGGGACAACTAGAGCTCCACGTGTAAAGAAGAGTGAAGTCACACAGTCATATACAAAATTCAAAATTGATCAAAGTCCTGAGTGTAAGAGATAAAACTGTAAGACACTTAGAAGTTTTATAACTTCCATGAAGTAAATCTTTGTGACCTTGGTTCAAGCAATGGATTCTTAGTTATGACACCACCAGTATAAACAACAAAATAAAACCCACAAATTGAATTTCATCAAAATAAAAAACTTGGCCAGGAGCGGTAGCTCACGCCTGTAATCTCAGCACTTTAGGAGGCTGAGGCAGGTGGATAACTTGAGATCAGGAATTCAAGACCAGCCTAGCCAACATGGCAAAACCCCATTTCTACTAAAAATACAAAAATTAGCTGGGCGTGGTCACACACGCCTGTAGTCCCAGCTGCTCGGGAGGCTGAGGCAGGAGAATCCTTTGAACCCAAGAGGCAGAGGTTGCAGTGAGCTGAGATCGCCCCACCACACTCCAGCCTGGTTGACAGAGTGAGACTCTGTCTCAAAATAAGCAAAAAAATAAAAAATAAAAAACTTTTGTGCTTCAAATAACTTATTAAGAAAGAAATGATATAGATGGGAGAAAATATTTGCAATTATCTGATAAGGAACTTACATGCAGAATATATAAAGAACTCTTGTAATGCAACAGTAAAAAAACAACTCCATCAAAAAGTAGGCAAAGGATTTGAATAGACATTTCTCCAAATAAGATATACTAATAGCCAATAAACACATAAAGTTACCATATAACTCAGCAATTCCACTCCTAGATATATAATCAAGATAAATGAAAATGTACGTCCACAAACAACTTGTACACAAATGCCCATAGCAGCATTATTGGTAAAAGTCAAATAGTAGAAACAACTCAAATGTCCATCACTGATGAATGGATAAGCAAAACATGTTATATCTATAGAATATAATAGCATTCTGCAATGAAAACTAAGGAAGTGCTGGCGCATGCTCCACCTGGAGGAACCCTGAAAACATTATGCTCAGTAAAAAGAAGCAGATGCAAAAGACATTATGAGTCTATTCCTCTGCTCTCACACAACAATCAACACAGAAGATTTCTGTGACTAAATGTATGAGGAATTCTCCCTACCAATAAGCAATTCAAGTCTGCTGCTACCTACCTGGAGATGGCATCAGATACCACAGGTCAAGAGCTCAATCTCACAAGGCTGCCCCCTATTTTCGATGTAATAGCAAGCCCCCAGTTGTCTTACTTGTACTTCTGGCCAACCAGCTAGAAACTGGAGATCCCATGACCCCCTCCTTTGGTTCAATAAATTTCTAAGAACTCAGGGAAACACTTACTTACATCTACTGTTTTTTTCAAAGACTATAACATAGGATGTGGATTAAGAGTTGCACAGGTCAAGGTGTAGGATAGGGTACGGAGTTTCCATACCCTCCCCAGGCATGCCACCCTCCAGGAGTCTCCACATGTTCAGCTATCCAGAAGCTCTCTGTACCCCATCATCTTGGGCCTTTTATGGAGACTTCTTTGGATACACATGACTGAAGCATAGATAACCACGCAGATATGTGATCAGACAAAAAGGGTGTGATCTAATACCAACAGACTGAGTGGGGAAACCCAGCCAGGCCTGTTTGTTCAGATTCTTCTTGGTCTCTCTGTGCAGGATTCCTTCCTGTGCGTGTGAGGCAGGACTCCTGAAGTGGGTGTCTTGTGACCTACAATCAGACAAGGTAGGTCAGAGAATTTCTTTATGGCCGGCTCCAAGACAGAACAGTGGAGGAATATTAGAGTATATTTTTAGTTTCTATCGCCTCCCTCGGGGAGAAAAAGCAGCAGGTGAAAGGAGTGCCACAGGCCTGCTTCTGGGGCCTAAAGCACCCCAACATTATAACGAAAGACTGTCTTTCACCTTTATCACTCTGAAGCTGTTTGGAAGCTACTTCAGGAACCAAGGATAAATACTTTAACAAAATACAAGCTTATTTTAGTCACTTAGGAAATAACAAGAGCTATGGGAGTTATAACCAGGAATCATGGACAAAAACCTATATACCTATAATAATATCACATTCCAGAACAGACAAATCTATACAGAGAGAATGTAGAGTAGAGGTTGCCCGGGGCTGGGGCAGAGGAATGAGAGGAGGATGAGGAGTGACTCAGTGGATACAGGGCTTTCTTTTTGGGAGGAGAGGATGAAAATGCTCTAAAACTAGATTGTATTGATGGTGTCACAATCCTCTAATATACTGAAAAACATTCGCCTTACAATTTAAATGAGTGAATTGTATGGTATGTGAATTACGTCTCAATAAAGTTATTTTTTTAAATGTGTAAGAAAAAATGTAACTGAACTTATCACTGCACATGAAAATGATACAAGTTGTAATTCATTAATTTCAAGATACAAGAATAAACACATACATTTGGGAAAAGTAAGTTGTAAAAAGAAAAAAAGTAAAAACCAAAGGAAAATTAGTTTTCAGGTGTTAAATGCCCTGCCCTTAGGAAATGATATACTTAAATAGGGTTCTGTCTGAAACACGAAGCCTTTGAGGTCTATGCCTTGAATTTCCCCAGTTGGGCAGGAGGCACCCTATCCCAGGGCACAAAGAATGAGGGAAATAAACCGACTACTGACGCCTATCAATATGACGCTGGCTAGGTAGAGGGGTAATTAAAAAGGCAAGACCGAGCAAAAACAGTCTGCTGTTTCTCAGCAAATGAGTCTTTGAGAGAAAAAAAACGACACATCATTATATGATCCTTATACCCTATGAGTGTTAGCTGGCAACCATTTTAAAGGACAACTCATCCACTTTCTTTTTTTCAGTTTCGGACTCAATCTTTCTGATGAATCATGAACACAACATTTGCTACAAACCTATGGCTGTTATCTCACGCCTGCAATTATTTTTTCGTAGTAATACAAAGAACTCATATACAGAGTACAGCTATCAATTCTCCCTTATTGGCTGAGAATCTCAAAGAATTTAGTATTTTTCACTAGTGACACCTCATTACACAAAAGCTGAGGGACAGGGAAGTAGTGAGGATTACTTTTAAACTGTAAAGTTTTTTTCGGTTGCTAGTGGAAACAATTACTGAGCCTGCAAGTACAGAGGCCTCCTGACACCAAGTCACCATGTGAGCTTTCCTGGGCCATAAAGTAGAGACAGTAATTACTCCTAACCTCCTCATAATGTCTTTTTGTAACTGTAACACAAATATGAAAGCACTTTGAAAACTTGAAGATATATCTATGACTAAAGAAATGGTTGGGTATAGTAGCTCATGCCTGTAATCCCAGTACTTTGGGAGGTCAAGGTGGGTGGATCACCTGAGATCAGGAGTTTGAGACCAGCCTGGCCAACATGGTGAAACTCCATCTCTACTAAAACTACAGAAAAATGAGTTGCGTCGCATGGTGGCGGGTGCCTGTAGTCCCAGCTACCTGGGAAGCTGAGGTAGGAGAATCGCTTTAACCTGGGAGGTGGAGGCGGCAGTGAGCTGAGATTTCGCTACTGCACTCCAGCCTGGACGACAGAGTGAGACTCCGTCTCAAAAAAACACACACTCCCTCTCTCTCTCTCTCTCTCTCTCGAGAGAGAGAGAGAGAGAGAGAGAGAGAGAGAGAGAGGGAGTGTGTGCAGAAAAGAAAAGGCAAACTAGTGATATAAAAAGTTCCAGTTTCTGGCCGGGCACGGTGGCTCACGCCTGTAATCCCAGCACTTTGGAAGGCCGAGACGGGCGAATCACGAGGTCAGCAGATCGAGACCATCCTGGCTAACACGGTGAAACCCCGTCTCTACTAAAAAAATACAAAAAAATTAGCCGGGCGTGGTGGCGGGCGCCTGTAGTCCCAGCTACTCGGGAGGCTGAGGCAGGAGAATGGCATGAACCCAGGAGGTGGAACTTGTAGTGAGCTGAGGGTGCGCCACTGCACTCCAGCCTGGGCGACAGACCAAGACTCTGCCTCAAAAAAAAAAAAAAAAAAAGTTCAAGTTTCCAAGATATTTAAACCTAAACATTAGCTAATTTGGAGTGGTGGTCAACTGGTAACTTCCAAAACATTAGTAGGCTGTCTCCATTATTTAGCACAAAAGCTTTTTTAGCTCACCAATCATGGGCCGTCACCACTGGTAGTGACTGACACCTCTCTGATCAGATCCCTGAGTATGCTTCAGTATATAGGTCTGAAGACTGTTCTGCCCCTTCCCCGAGACGTGGTCCCATGGCATCAGAGATGCCCATGACTGAAGTGGTATAAATAGGTTGACAGGGGAGGGTGTACATAAATAGGCACTTTTAAAAGGTATTGATATTAAATCTTTATGGAAAGCAGGACAATTTTTCAACATCTCATTAAAGCATATATAAAAGGTCTGTTTCCTGCTAAAAATAGCTAAAAACACGAGGTACTACATTTAAGACAAAACAAGACTCTGAAGGGTGGAGAGAAGGAAGCAGACTGGCTAGGAACCAGAGGACCCAAGGAAAGAGGATTGAGTTTTTTGTTGTTGTTTTTATCAGGGTCTTGCTCTGTTGCCCAGGCTAGAGTGTAGTGGCATGATCTCGGCTCACTGCAGCCTGGACCTCCCGGGCTCAAATAATTCTCCTACCTCAGTCCCCCAAGTAGCCGAGACTACCACAGGCACACATGACCATGCGTGGCTAATTTTTGTATTTTTTATAGAGACAGTTTCCCCGTGTTGGCCAAGGTGGCCTCGAACTCCTGACCTCAAGTGATCCGCCCATCTTGGACTCCCAAAATGCTAGGATTATAGGTATGAGCCACCACACCTGGCCGAGCACTGAGTCCTTGATTTTCTTTTTGCTTCATATGTCTCAGACCTAGGTACTGGAGAAGCCTACAATCCAGAAATGCCAATAGGTATAGACAAAGAAAACTACAAACAGAAACCTGTTCTCTCTAGCCAAAGGACCAGGAAAAGAGCAGCAAGATGGAACACTTTTAAAGTTTTAAAGAACAATTGCTCTACTGCAGCCAAACTCCACAGGAAACTTCCTCACTCCACTCAGCTGATGTCAGAATAGAGATCAGGGACTTTCATCCCCACCTGGTGAGTAATGAGTCCTCCGCAACTCACTCCCTGATAAGTCAGTGGAGACCAGGCAGGGAGTCTGGATTTCAAACCCATCCAGCAGTAATGAAGCAGCACCCCTCCCTTCCCAGGCAGAGTGATATCACCAAGGCCTAATGGGGAACTCTTACAGCCATACAGCAGTAACAAGGAATCCCTTCCCCCAGACACCCTACCCAGCAACAATGAGGAAGCAGCTCCTCCCTGCCCCAGCAGAGGAAGCCTGCATTACTTAGAGATTTAAACAAGATCAAGAGTCCATAACATAACACCCAGAATGTCCAGGTTGTAAGTCAAAGATCACTCTTTACATCAAGGGCCAGGATCATCTTGGCTGGGGGTGGTGGCTCACAGCTGTAATCCCAGCACTTCAGGAGGCTGAGGTGGGTGTTATTACTTGAGGTCAGGAATTCAAGACCAGCCTGGCCAACATGGTGAAGCCCCATCTTTACAAAAACACAAAAATTAGCCTGGCATGGTGGCACACGCCTGTAATCCCAGCTACTTGGAAGGCTGAGGCAGGAGAATCTCTTGAACCCGGGAGTTTGCAGTGAGTCGAGACTGCGCCACTGCACTCCTCCAGCCTGGGCGACGGAGAGAAACTTCGTCTCAAAAAAACCAAAAAAACAAAAAAAGACAATCTACAGACACCAATACCAAGATGACACAGACTTAGAATTATCTGACAAAGATTCTAAAAGAGGCATCCTCAAAATGCTTCCACGAGCAACTATGAACATGCTTGAAACAAATGAAAAAGTTTCAGCAAAGAGAAGATGTAGAGAATAAAATAGACATTTCAGAACTGAAAAATGCACTAAGCAAAAGAAAAAAAACTTAAGCATGGGTTAAATGGCAGAATAAAGAAGACAGAGGAAATCACTGAACTTGAAGACAGAACAAGGCCTCAGGAAAATAACAAAAGATCTAATATTTATGTCATTGGAGTCCCAGACGAAGGCAGAAGAAGGGGCTGGAAAAACATTCAAAGAAATAATGGCTACAAATCTCCCAAATTTGGCAAAAAGGCATAAAGAACCCCATGCAGAATAAATCCAAATAAACGCACACCAAGACACATCATAAACAAATTCAGAAAACTCAATACAAACCCCCCCAAAAACAACAACAACAAAAAAAAACCTTGAAGGAAGCCAGAGAGAAATAGTGCATTATATACAAGAAAAGAAAAGAAAAGAAAAGAAAAAAAAATGCCTGTAATCCCAGCACTTTGGGAGGCTGAGGCGGGCGGTTCACCCCAGGTTGGGAGTTTGAGACCAGCCTGACCAACATGGAGAAACCCTGTCTCAATTAAAAATACAAAATTAGCCGGGCGTGGCAGCGCATGCCTGTAATCCCAGCTATTTGGGAGGCTGAGGCGGGCAGTTCACCCCAGGTTTGGAGTTTGAGACCAGCCTGACCAACATGGAGAAACCCTGTCTCAACTAAAAATACAAAATTAGCCGGGTGTGGCAGCGCATGCCTGTAATCCCAGCTGTTTGGGAGGCTGAGGCAGGAGAATCACTTGAACCCGGGAGGTGGAGGTTGCAGTGAGCTCAGATCATGCCATGGCACTCCAGCCTGGGCAACAACAGCAAAACTCCATCCCAAAAAAAAAAAAAAAAAAAAAGTGAGCCACCGAGTCCAGCCTATACTCAAGAGGAGGAGAATTAGGCACTACCTCTTGAAGGCAGGAGTATCAAATAATTTATGCACCTACATTA
>NW_012102565.1:1253252-1257300 GCF_000951045.1 Mandrillus leucophaeus | reverse complement strand
AGGAGAATCACTTGAACCCGGGAGGCGGAGGTTGCAGTGAGCTGAGATCGCGCCACTGCACTCCAGCCTGGGCGACAGAGTGAGACTCCATCTCAAAAAAACAAAACAAAACAAAACAAAACAAACAGCCAGGCATGGTGGCACGTGCCTGCAGTCCCAGCTACTCAGGAGGCTGAGATGGGGGATTGCTTGAGCCTGGAAGGTAGAAGCTGCAGTGAGCTGTGATTATGCCACTCTACTCTAGCCTGGTGACAGAGTGAGACCTTGTCTCAAAAATAATAAATAAATATAATAAAGAAAGGTGGCTGGGCGTGGTGGCTCACGCCTGTAATCCCAGCACTTTGGGAGGCTGAGGGGTTGTCAATCACGAGGTCAGGAGACCCAGACCATCCTGGCTAACACAGTAAAAGCCAATCTCTACTAAAAATACAAAAAAAATTAGCCGGGGGTGGTGGCACGTGGCTGTAGTCCCAGCTACTTGGGAGGCTGAAAAAGAAGAATCGCTTGAACCCAGGAGGCGGAGGTTGCAGTGAGCCAAGATCGCACCACTGCACTCCAGCCTGGGCAACAGAGCGAGACTCCGTCTCAAACAAACAAAGATGAAAATATCTGCAAACTACATATCCAACAAAGCGCTGGTATCTAGGATACATCAGAAATTCTCAAAACTCAACAGTTAACAAAAACTGAACAATCTAATTACAAAATGGACAAAATATATGAACAGACATTTCACCCAAGAGTATACAGGGGCCAGGTATGGTGGCTCATGCCTGAAATCCTAGCACTTTGGGACGCCAAGACAGGAGGATCAGTTTATCCCAGGAGTTCAAGACCAGCCTGGGCAACATAGCAAGATCCTATCTTTTCCAAGAAAAGAGAGAATAGACAGATGGCAAATAAGCACATGAAAAGATGTTCAACATCATTAGCCATCAGAAAAATGCACATTACAACCACAAAGAGACATTACTACACATCTATGGAATGGCTATAATAAAAAAAGTAACATCACCAAACGCTGGCAAGTATGTGGAGAAACAAGATCATACAGTGCCAGTGTGAATGCAAAATAGTACAATCTCTCTGGAAAACAGTTTGGCTGTTTGTTAATAACTAAGCATTCACTACGACTTATGACTTAGTGATTGTATTCCTGGGCATTTATCTTGGAGAAATGTCAATTCATGTTCACATAAAAACCTGTACATGAAGGTTTGTAGCAGCTTTATTTGTAATGGCCACAGAATGGAAACAGTAAAGATGTCTTTTAATGGATAAATAAACCAACGGTGGTACATCCATAGCCCAGCTTCAATAAAAAGGAATGAAGTACTTTTTTTTTTTTTTTTTTTTTGAGACAGGTTCTCACTCTGTCACTCACGCTGGAGTGCAGTGACGCGATCTTGGCTCACTGCAGCCACTACAGCCCAGGCTCAAGCGATCCTCCCACCTCAGCTTCCTGAGTAGCTGGGATTACAGGAACGCACCACTGCATCTGGCTAATTTTTTTTTTTTTTTTTTGGTAGAGATGAGGTCTCACTATGTTCCTCAGACTGGTCTTGAACTTCTGGGCTCAAGCGATCTGCCTGCCTCAGCCTCCCAAAGTTGCTGGGATTACAGGCGTGAGACACTGTGCCTGGCCAAGGAATGAACTACTGGTACACGCAACAACCTGGATGATTCTCCAGGGAATTAATCTGAGTGGAAAAAACCAATCCCAAAAGGCTCTATGAATCCCTTTATTTGGCATTCTTAATATGCCAAAATTAGGGAAATGGAGAACAGATCAATGGTTGTCAGGAGTTGAAAGACTGGGAATGGGAGGGATGTGGCTGTGGCTATAAAAAAGCAATGGAAGGGATCCTTGTGATGATGGGAATATTCTGTATCTTGAATTTTACTAATGTCAACATCTGGTTGTGATATTTACTACAGTTTTGCACAATGTTAGAGAAGTGGGAAAGGAACACAGGATCTCTCTGTACTATTTGACTGTACAGAATAAATTTTTATGTACAATTTCTTAAAATTTTACTGTTCTTAAAATAAATTTATCAATAATTTGTACAATGACCTCAAAATAAAAATTACCTAAAAATCTAAAAAGTAGATGATACTGTAGTTTTCTTTTTCCTTTTTTTTTTTTTGACCTGGAGTCTCCCTTTGTCACCCAGGCTGTAGTGCAGTGGCGTGATCTCGGTTCACTGCAACCTCTGCCTCCTGTGTTCAAGTGATTCTCCTGCCTCAGCCTCCTGCTGAGACTACCGGCCCACACCACCACGCCCTGCTAACTTTTGTATTTTTAGTAGAAACGGGGTTTCACCACGTTGGCCAGGCTGGTCTCAAACTTCTGACCTCAGGGGATCCACCTGTATTGGCCTCCCAAAGTGCTAGGATTATAGGTGTGAGCCACTGCGCCCAGTTTGTTTTTTTTTGTTGAGACAGGATCTCACTGTGTCACCCAGGCTGGAGTGTAGTGGTGCAATAATGGCTCACTGCAGCTTGGACCTCCCCTGGCTCATGCCATCCTCCAACCTCAGCCTCCTGAGTAGTTGGGACTACAGGTATATGCGGTATATGCCACCATACCCTGATAATTTTATTTTTTGTAAATGCAGGGTATCACTTAGGTTGCTAAGGGTGGTCTCCTTGAACTCTTGAGCTCAATCGATATTCCTTCCACAGTCTCCCAAAGTGCTGGGATTACAAACGTGACCCACCACGACTGGCTGAAATTGTGCACGTCAAATGGGTGAACTGCATGGTATGTGAATTTTATCCCAATAAAGATATTATTTAAACAGAAAAAGTAACTGAAATGTGAAAAGTGTGCTTAAAAAAAAATAATGAGGGGCCGGGTGCAGTGGCTCACGCCTGTAATCCCAGCACCTTGGGAGGCCAAGACGGGTGGCTCACCAGAGGTCAGGAGTTCGAGAACAACCTAGCCAAGGTGGTGAAAACCCATCTCTACTAAAAATACAAAAATTAGCCAGGCGCGTGCCTGTAATACCAGCTACTCGGGAGGCTGAGGCAGGAGAATCACTTGAATCCAGGAAGGCAGAGGTTGCAGTGAGCCAAGATCGTGCCACAGCACTCCAGCCTGGGCGACAGGGTGAGACTCCATCTCAAACAAAACAAGACAACAACAACAAAAAATGAGCATACAGTGACCTTTATTCAACTTTCCAAGATCCAGTCCTCAGCTAATTTACAAAACTACAATAGTGGTATATACTCTCCTAGGTCTACACGGCAAAGTACAGTTTGTTGCAACTAATGCTGCCTTATACAAAAAGGCTTTATCCTATGCCACCCATCCTAAACCCAGCTGTTCACAGCAGTGTACCTGGAAATCAGCCTCAGGGTACGGACTGCAAGACAAGGCACAAGGAAACCCTAACACGAAGTCCTATATTCTGGGCAAAGGGATGGGGATGGCAGGTGGGACGCACTCGGGTCAGGGCGAGGGCACGGCAAGTTTTCTATTAAATCTCAGTAGGTTAAAACTCATATCCATGGTCTGATACATTTTCGAGGGAAAATGGTGCTTGAAAGATGCTTCTACGGAAAACAAGGTTCATCTCAGTCAATCTGTTCGTCCCAACTTTGGGCAGCAGGTGTGGGGGCGGGGCCAAGGTCTGCGCCGTAATCTAAACAGGCAGTCCCACCCAGGGCCACCCCAAGGCTAGATGCTCCGACGCGACTCGAGCAGGCCACACTATCTTTCGGACAAAGCGACGCGGTCCTCACAGGCGGGAAGGAGAGTGCGTCCCGGTCGGGAAGGACGCCGCCGGAGAGCTGCCCGCCCACGTGACGCCCGCGGCGACCTTGGGGGTCACCCTTGCGGACGCACCGCCCTCTCCCTCACATCCGCCGCCGCGCCCGCCCCTCGCTCTACCACCGCCAATGGCGCGTCGCTCCGCGCCCCGCGCGACCGAGTTCGAGAACAACCTAGCCAAGGTGGTGAAAACCCATCTCTACTAAAAATACAAAAATTAGCCAGGCGCGTGCCTGTAATACCAGCTACTCGGGAGGCTGAGGCAGG
>NW_012102565.1:1246301-1253012 GCF_000951045.1 Mandrillus leucophaeus | reverse complement strand
GACAGCGCAAGGTTACCTGTCTCCGGCTCAGCTCCACCCGAATGAGGCGCCGACACCCCACTCCGGGGCTCTAAACTCTCGGCCCCGCCCTGGCGTATGGCGTCAACACGTAGCCCTCCCCTGGAGAAGAAGGCCCTCCCCTCTTACAGTGAACCGATTCGTGGCGTCACAGAGCCGCGCCGCACGTCACAGCGCCGACTACGCAGTTGCGGAAGCTTGGGCCGGCGGGAGCGCAGCTGTTTGCTCCGCTAGAGCGATGAGATTGAGTGTATGGACTTCCAGCGGCTTCTACGATCATAAGTAATTTCTAAAACATATCTCTAGTGCCTGGTAGGAACCTATCAAGAGACAGTTGGGTTGATGTGAAACTTAGCGCACAAAAATAAACAATTTAAATAACAGAATCTCCGTTTTTGAGATTGTCCTGGGTCAGGCTTTGTGACAAGTGCTTCACCGGCGCTATTGTGTAACAGCCTGTGAGATAGGTATTCCTGTCCCCGGTCTACAAATGACAATAGACAGTGCTGGAATCTTGCCCGGGATCTTGCCCGAGTTGTCTTGACTTTAGAGCTACCTATCAAAGATAAAACGCGGCTAATTAACCTGTCACAACCTGTTGATTGTAAGATGTTCCCTATTTTAAAGTATTAAAATTTGGGGAAAGGCCGGGCGCGGTGGCTCAAGCCTGTAATCCCAGCACTTTGGGAGACCGAAGCGGGCGGATCACTTGAGGTCAGGAGTTCGAGACCAGCCTGGCCAACAGGGCAAAACCCAGTCTCTACCAAAAATTTTAAAAGGCCGGGCGTGGTGGCGGGCGCCTGTAATCCTAGCAACTCGGGAGGCTGAGGCAGGAGAATAGCTTGAACCCGGGAGGGAGAAGTTACAGTGAGCCGAGATCGCGTCACTGCATTCCAGCCTGGGCGACAGAGTGAGAATCAGTCTCAAAATAATAATAATAATAATAATAATAAAAGTAATAAAATTGGGGGAAAAGTATCTCAGAATTGATTAAATAATATCGCAAATTATATTCACTCACATATTGAGAAAGTCCCTTGCACTTGTTCAGTCTTACGGCCAGGAGAAAACCTCATTTCATATTCATGTCTTTAACCTCACTTTTTCTTCTTTCCCTTTTAGACAGAGATCAGACTTTAGGCTCAAAGCTTTCAGTGGGCAATATTATTATATAAAGCTAGACCTTAAACTGCTTTGTATTCATTATTTTGGACAGTTTATCTTTGTTATTTGTGGCAGGTAATACTGGTTTTCTTATTTACATTAAAAATTTTTTCCAATAAATGGTTCTATTTAAAGAAGATGTTAACCATTGTAGATACTAGTATAGGAAGGCAGTATCCAAATAACTGACATTCGGGAAACGCTGTTGCAGACTGTCTTGAATGTTCTCCTGAATATATTTTCCCAAGAAGATAACTACTTAAAGACAAGGATTTTGTCATGTGGCACACAGCAGCAGATATTGGGGTGACGAGGAACAGCGATCCATCAAGCACGATAGTCCGATAGAGAACACAGATATCTCAGTTGGGCCAGTATTCAGACCAAAGCTATGCCACCCACAGGTGGGTATGATATAGACTTAAAGCGACTTATAAAAGGGAAAAGTCAAAGAGGTGTTTTTTTGTGTTTTAAATGGGGAGTATAGGCCGGGTGTGGTGGCTCATACCTGTAATCCCAGCACTTTGGGAGGCGGAGACGGGCGGATCACCTAAGGTTGGGAGTTCGAGACCAGCCTGACCAACATGGTGAAACCCCATCTCTACTAAAAATACAAAAATTAGCTGGGCGTGGTGGCGCAGTAGCTGGTAATCCCAGCTACTCAGGAGGCTGAGGCAGGAGAGTCGCTAGAACCCGGGAGGTGGAGATTGCAGTGAGCCGAGATCATGCCATTGTACTCCAACCTGGGCAACAAGAGCGAGAAACTCCGTCTCAAAAAACAAACACACACACCCAAAAAGGGGGCGTATAAGTGCTTATGATAGAACAAACTTAGGCTAATGTATGTGACAAGGATCTAGAGACTGGAAGAAGGTAAGAGACCAGGGTATAAACTTCAGTATTCTTTTTTCCTTTTTTTTTTTTTTGTAATACGGTAAAAATGTATGTACTAAAAATTTGCAGCTGGGTGCAATGGCTCACACTTGTAATCCCAGCACTTTGGGAGGTGGAGGCGGGATGATCACTTGAGCTCAGGAGTTCCAGATCAGCCTGGAGAGCACAGCAAGATCTCATTTCTACTAAAAATCAAGAAAATTAGCCAGGTGTAGTGGCACTCACCTGTAGTCTCAGCTAATTGTAGGAGGCTGAGGCAGGAGGAGGATCTCTTCAGCCTGAGAGATTGAGGCTGCAGTGAGCTATGATTGTACCACTGCACTCCAGCCTGGACCAGAGAGCAAGATACTGTATTTTTTTTTTTAATGCCATTTTAACCATTTTTAGGTGTATAATTCAGTGGCATTAATTACATTCACAATATTGTGCAACCATCATCACTCTATTTCCAAAACTTTTTCATCACCTGAAACAGAAACTCTGTAACCATTAAGCAATAACTTCCTATTTCCCCCTCTCCTCCTGTCCTTCTCTGCTTTGGTAACCTCTATTATATGGTCTCTATACATTTGGTTACTCAATTACCTTATGTCAGTGGAATCATACCGTATATGTCTTTTTGTGTCCACCTTGTTTCATTGAGCATGGGGTTGTCAAGGTTTATCCATGTTGTAGCATTGGCCCAGAACTTCATTTCTTTTTATTTTATTTTATTTTTGAGACACGATCTCCCTCAGTTTCAGGCTGGAGGACAGTGGCACCATCTCAGCTCACTGCAGCCTGCGCCACCCAGGTTCAAGTAATTCTGATGCCTCGGCCTCCCAAGTAGCTGGGACTACAGGCACGCCCCACCATGCCTGGCTATTTTATTTTATATTTACTTATTTATTTATTTAGAGATGGTGTTTTGTTCTTGTTGCCCAGGCTGGAGTGCAGTGTGCCATCTCAGCTCACTGCAACCTCTGCCTCCTAGATTCAAGCAATTCTCCTGCCTCAGTCTCCCAAGTAACTGGGATTATAGGCGCCTGCCACCACACCCAGTTAATTTTTTGTATTTTTAGTAGCAATTGGGTTTCACTGTGTTGGCCAGGCTGGTCTTGAACTCCTGACCTCAAGTGATCCACCCACCTCGACTTCCCAAAGTGCTGGGATTACAGGCGTGAGCCACCACACCTGGCCAGAACTTCATTTCTTTTTATGGTTGAATAATATTCCATTGTATGTATATACCACATTTTGTTTATTCATTCATCTGTTTATGAACACTTGGGTTATTTCTGCTTTGTTGCTATTTTGAATAATGTTGCAATGAACATTGACTTATAAATGTTTGAGCCAATTGTGTTACCAAGCAATGGGCTCACTGCTAGACACACATAGAAGCCAATACTATGTCATCAGCTTTTGAGAAAAGGCTTTATTGTAAGGTCGACCAGCAGGGAAACCAGAGGCAACACTCAAATTTGTCTCCCCGAGATGGAATCTGGGGGCAGGTTTTATAGGCAAAGAGCAACTATGAGGGAGATGGGAAAATACAACAAGGCATGATCTGTTTGGGTCATGCAAAGAGGCAATGCTGGATCTTTGAGTTCATATTGCAGCAAAACAGGACGCCCCATGCTTCCTAATTTGGTGTCCATTTCTCCATTTAAGTGCTTAAGTCATGCCTATGGTTGACTTTTGTGTTCCCACCGACACCAGGGTCAGTTATTAGGCACGCTTGGTTCATCTGGGCATGCTCAGGTTACATGACTTGCAGCCTGGGGATCTATTATAACTGAAAAACAACTCATCATTTTGTTACTGATAAAAGTTGAACCAGGCTGGGCGCGGTGGCTCACACTTGTAATCCCAGCACTTGGGGAGACTGAGGTGGGTGGATCACCTGAGGTCAGGAGTTCAAGATGAGCCTGGCCAACAGGGTGAAACCCCATCTCTACTAAAAACACAAAAAAATTAGCCACGCATGGGTGGGTGCCTGTAATCCCAGCTTGGGAGACTGAGGCAGGAAAATCGCTTGAACTCAGGAGCCGGAGGTTGCAGTGAGCCAAAACCCCGCCTTTGCAGTCCAACCTGGGCTAGAAGAACAAAACTCCATCTCAAAAAAAAAAAAAAAAGCTGAACCAGATTGAACTGGTCCTGTGGTTACACCTGTTTATAATTCTTTTGCCTGTATACCTGGGAGTGTAATTGCTGGGTTATATGGGAATTCCGTCTAGCTTTTTCAGGAAGTGATAAATTCCCACAGTGACCACACCTTTTTTGTTTGTTTGTTTGTTTTTGAGACAAGGTGTCAGTTTGTAGTGCAGTGGTGCAATCACAGCTCACTGCAGCCTCAACCTCCGGGGCTTAAAGCAATCCTCTCAGCTCACGCTCCTGAGTAGCTGGGACAACCGGTATGCACCACCATGCTAGGCTAATTTTTTCTATTTTTTATAGAGACAGGGTCTTGCTGTGTTGCCCAAGCTGGTCTCGAAGTCCTGGCCTCGAGCGATCCTGCTGCCTCAGCCTCCCATAGTGTTGAGATTACAGGTGTGTCTCTATTTTTTTTTACTGTCTCTATTTTTTAAAAAATTATTATCGGTCAGTCATGGTGCCTCACTCCTGTAATCCCAGCACTTTAAGAGGCCAAATTAGGAGGATTATCAGCTTCAGCAACACAATGAGACTTTGTCTCTACAGAAAAAAAAAAAAAAAATTAGGAGTGGTGACACATGCCTGTGGTCCTGCCTATTTGGAATGCTAGGACAGTAGGATTGCTTGAGCCCAGGAGCTTGAGGTTGCAGTGAGCTGTGGTCATGCCACAGAACTCTAGCCTGGGCACAGAGCAAGACCCTGTTCTCCCACTTCCCCACTCCCCAAAGAAAACATTTGGTGAGGTGTAATGGCTCATGCCTGTAATCCCACTACTTTGGGAGGCTAAGTCAGGAGGATTGCTTGAGGCCAGGAGTTTAAGATCAGCTGGGCAACATAGCAAGACCCCATCTCTAAAAAAAAATTTATTACAGCCAACTATAATAAATAGGTATGAGTTGGTATCTCATTGTGTTTTAGAAATTATTATTTTTTAGAGGTAGAGTCCCACTCTGCCACCCAGTCTGGAGTGCATGAGCACAATCAGAGGTCACTGCAGCCTTGAACTCCTGGGCTGGGACTGCAAGTGTGGGCCACCATCCATGGCTCATTGTGGTTTTGATTTGCATTTCCCTAATGGCTAATGATATTGAGCGTATTTTCATGTGCTGCTTGTCCATTTGTATATTTGGAGAGCTGTCCATCTGAGTCATTTGCCCATTTTTAAATTGGGTTTTCTTATTATTGAGTTATAGAAGTACTTTGTATATTCTGGATATTAAATCTAATCAGATATATGATTTGCAGATATTTTCTCCCATTTTGTAGGTTTTCATTTCTTTTTTGTTTGTTTGTTTGCTTGTTTTGAGACGGGGTCTTACTCTGTTACCTAGGCTGGAGTGCAGTGGTGTGTGATCATGGCTCACTGCAGTCTTGATCTCCTAGGCTCAAGTGATCCTCTTGCCTCAGCCTCCTGAGTAGCTGGGACCATACCACAGGTGCACACCACCACGCCCAGCTAATATTGTTATTTTATTTATTTATTTATTTTGAGACAGAGTCTCGTTCTGTCACCAGGCTGGAGTGCAGTGGTGCGATCTTGGCTTACTGCGACCTCTGCCTCCTGGGTTCAAGCGATTCTCCTGCCTCAGCCTCCTGAGTAGCTGGGACTGCAGGCATGCACCACCACACCCAGCTACGTTTTGTGTTTTCAGTAGAGACGGTGTTTCACCACGTTGGCCAGGTTGGTCTTGATCTCTTGACCTCCCACCCGCCTCAGCCTCCCAAAGTGTTGGGATTATAGGCGTGAGCCACTGCACCCGGCCAATATTGTTATTTTTTGTAGAGACAGGGTTTTGCTTTGTTGCCCTGGCTGGTCTTGTACTCCTGGCCTCAAGAGATCCTCCCACGTCAGCCTCTCAAATGTGCCGGGCCTCTCTCTATCTCTTGACTATGTCCTTTGATGAACAAAAGTTTTTAATTTTTTTTTGTTGTTGTTCCTAAGGAGTTTATCTGGACTGTCTTGGGGGTGGAGAGGACTCTGCACCTAGAGAAGGTATTGGGTCTCTTGTTAGCAAAGTGTGGTTCATGCTGGCATGGCAGGACTAGTAGGGCAGAAGGAACTTGAGGGTGAAGTGGTGGAATTGATCACTGACCGATGGCACTTTCTGATGCAATCTCCTTCATCTTCCTCATCTGAATGGAATGCGCCCGGTATTCTGTCACCAGGTGGTGGTGTCCACCAGGTCAGGACCCACGTTCCCAGTTTAGGTTTTGGATGCCACTTGGAGGATAGTGCAGCCAGATGCCCAGACTCTTCACCTGAAGAGGGAGGGTTCTCCATCACCTACCCACTGGAGACAGTTTCCACCAAGACTTCTTCAGCTCAGATACAAAGTGCCAGAGGCTCAAAGATTCGCATGGGGTAGAGGATTGGTGTGCAGCTTTTGGGGGTGGTCAGGCACCCCACCACCTTGTGTTCTTGACATTTGCCCCAGGCCTTCTTGGCTTCTCTTAGTGCTAGCCACCACTCACAAAAGGTTGAAAGTTTTTTTTTTTTTT
>NW_012102565.1:1241145-1246251 GCF_000951045.1 Mandrillus leucophaeus | reverse complement strand
CCTGAGTAGCTGGGACCATACCACAGGTGCACACCACCACGCCCAGCTAATATTGTTATTTTATTTATTTATTTATTTTGAGACAGAGTCTCGTTCTGTCACCAGGCTGGAGTGCAGTGGTGCGATCTTGGCTTACTGCGACCTCTGCCTCCTGGGTTCAAGCGATTCTCCTGCCTCAGCCTCCTGAGTAGCTGGGACTGCAGGCATGCACCACCACACCCAGCTACGTTTTGTGTTTTCAGTAGAGACGGTGTTTCACCACGTTGGCCAGGTTGGTCTTGATCTCTTGACCTCCCACCCGCCTCAGCCTCCCAAAGTGTTGGGATTATAGGCGTGAGCCACTGCACCCGGCCAATATTGTTATTTTTTGTAGAGACAGGGTTTTGCTTTGTTGCCCTGGCTGGTCTTGTACTCCTGGCCTCAAGAGATCCTCCCACGTCAGCCTCTCAAATGTGCCGGGCCTCTCTCTATCTCTTGACTATGTCCTTTGATGAACAAAAGTTTTTAATTTTTTTTTGTTGTTGTTCCTAAGGAGTTTATCTGGACTGTCTTGGGGGTGGAGAGGACTCTGCACCTAGAGAAGGTATTGGGTCTCTTGTTAGCAAAGTGTGGTTCATGCTGGCATGGCAGGACTAGTAGGGCAGAAGGAACTTGAGGGTGAAGTGGTGGAATTGATCACTGACCGATGGCACTTTCTGATGCAATCTCCTTCATCTTCCTCATCTGAATGGAATGCGCCCGGTATTCTGTCACCAGGTGGTGGTGTCCACCAGGTCAGGACCCACGTTCCCAGTTTAGGTTTTGGATGCCACTTGGAGGATAGTGCAGCCAGATGCCCAGACTCTTCACCTGAAGAGGGAGGGTTCTCCATCACCTACCCACTGGAGACAGTTTCCACCAAGACTTCTTCAGCTCAGATACAAAGTGCCAGAGGCTCAAAGATTCGCATGGGGTAGAGGATTGGTGTGCAGCTTTTGGGGGTGGTCAGGCACCCCACCACCTTGTGTTCTTGACATTTGCCCCAGGCCTTCTTGGCTTCTCTTAGTGCTAGCCACCACTCACAAAAGGTTGAAAGTTTTTTTTTTTTTTTGAGACAGAATCTGGCTCTGTCGCCCAGGCTGGAGTGCAGTGGCATGATCTAGGCTCACTGCAAGCTCCGCCTCCCGGGTTCACACCATTCTCCTGCCTCAGCCTTCGGAGTAGCTGGGACTACAGGCGCCCGCCACCACGCCCGGCTAATTTTTTGTATTTTTAGCAGAGACGGGGTTTCACCGTGTTAGTCAGGATGGTCTCGATCTCCTGACCTCATGATCCGCCCGCCTCGGCCTCTCAGAGTGCTGGGATTACAGGCATGAGCCACCACGCCTGGCTGAAAGTTTTTAATTTTGATGTTGCTTATGTCATATCTAAGAATCCATTGCCAAATCTAAGGTTGTGAAGATTTACCCTTATGTTTATTCTATGAGGTTATGGTTTTAGCTCATATTTAGATTGTTTACCTATTTTGAGTTAATTTTTCTATGTGACTGCAGTAGGGATCCAACTTCATGTTTTTTTTTTTTTTTTTCTGAGACAGGGCCTCTCCCTGTCATCCAGGCTGGAGTGCAGTGGCATGATCATAACTCACTACAGCCTTGAACTGGGCTCAGGTGATCCTCCTACCTCAGCCTCCTAAGTAGCTAGTAATACAGATGCATGCCACCACATGTGGCTATTTTATTTTATTCTATATTTTATTTTTTATTTTAATTTTATTTTATTTGAGACAAGGGTCTCATTATGTTGCCCAGTCTGGTCTCAAACTTCTGGGTTCAAACAGTCCTCCTGCCTTAGCCTCCCAAAGCACTGGGATTACAGGTGTGAACCACCACACCCAGACCAACTTCATTCTTTTACACGTAGGACTCCAATTGTTCCAACACCATTTGTTTAAAAGACTATTCTTTCTCCATTGAATGGACTTGGCACCCTTTTTGAAAATCAGTTAACCATAGATGTTGGGTTTATTTCTGTATCGTTCCACTTTTAGTATATGTGCTGCTGAAGCAAGCCCTGGATTTGTTTCTGAACTCTCACTTTGATTCCATCCATTGATCTGTATGTCTATCCTTATGCCAGTACCACGCTGTTTGTTTTTAGGAAAATCTGTTTATTCTAAGTACCACACTGTTTTGATTACTGTACCTTTGTAGTAAGTTTTGGA
Organism: Mandrillus leucophaeus; assembly: GCF_000951045.1. Classification (NCBI taxonomy): domain Eukaryota; kingdom Metazoa; phylum Chordata; class Mammalia; order Primates; family Cercopithecidae; genus Mandrillus; species Mandrillus leucophaeus. Next base: position 1,244,048 of record NW_012102565.1, on the reverse strand, counting down.
ATCAGGAAATGTCAGTTCTTCAGCTTTGTTCTTTTCCAAGATCGTTTTGTCTACTCAAGGCCCCTTACAATTTCATATGATTTTAAGAATTTGCTTTTCCATTTCTGCAAAAAAGGCCGTTGGGTTTTTTGTTTGTTTTTAGAGACCAGGTTTCTCTCTGTCACCCAGGCTGGAGTACAGTAGCATGATCATAGGATCATAGCTCATTGCAGCCTTGAACTCCTGGGCTCAAGGGATTCTCTTGCCTCAGCCTCTTGAGTAGCTGGGACTACAGGTATGTGCCACCACACCCAGGTACTTTTAAAATTTTCTGTAGAGACAAGGTTTCAGTATGTTGCTTAGGCTGATTTCAACCTCCTATTAAGCAATCCTGTTGCTTCAGCCTTCTAGTGATGGGATTACAGGCATGAGCTGCCATGCCTGGCCAGCTATTGAGACCTTGATAGGTTGGGATTGTATTGAATCTCTAGATCACTGGGTAGTACTGACATCTTAACAATACTAAATCTTCCAGTCCATGAATATAGGATGTCTTTCCATTTATTTAGATTGTCTTTAATTTCTTTCAGCAATGTTTTATAGTTTTCAATGTATATGTCTTTCACCTCCTTGGTTAAATGTATTCCTAGATACTTTATATTTTCCAATACATATGTAAGTGGAATTGTTCTCTTAATTTCCTTTTCTTTTTTTTCTTTTTTCTTTCCTTTTTTTTTTTTTTTTTTTTTTTTTTTGAGACAGTGTCTTGTTCTGTGGCCCAGGCTGGAGTGCAGTGGCCTGATGCAATCTCAGCTCACTGCAACCTCTGCATCCCAGGGTCAGGTGATCCTCTCACCTCAACCTCCTGAGTAGCTGGGACTATAGGTGCATACCACTACGGCCAGCTATATTTTCTATTTTTAGTGGAGATGGGGTTTCTCCATGTTGCCCAGACTATTCTTGAACTTCTGGGTTCAACCAATCCGTCTGCCTTGGCCTCCCAAAGTGCTGGGATTACAGGTGTGAGCCACCGTGCCTGGCCTTAATTTCCTTTTCTGGTTGTTCATTACTGGCGTATAGATTTTTGGGTGTTGATATTGTGTCCTGTGACTTTGCTGATATTGTTAATTAGCTCTTGTAGCCTTCTTGTGGATTCTTTGAGATTTTCTGTACGTAGGATTTAGTCATCTGTCAATAGAAATAGTTTTCCTTCCTCCTTTCCTGTTAGGATGCCTTTGGTTTCTGTTTCTCATCTAATTGCCCTGGCCAGAGCAGCCAGTACAATTTGAAGAACAGTGGTGAAAGTGGGAGTCCTTGTCTTGTTCCTAATTGGTGGAACAATCAGAGGAAAGCTTTCAGCCTTTCACTGTTGAGTGTGATGTTTGCTCTGGGATTTTCATAGATGCCCTTTAACATGTTAAGGAAATTTCCTCCTATTCCTAGTTTTCTGAATGTTTTCTTTTTGTCATGAAAGGCATTGAATTTTGTCAAATGCTTTTTCTTCATTACTTGAGATAATCGTGTTTTTTTTCCCTTTCTTCTATTCCTGTGATATATCACATTAATTGATTTTCTTTTTTTTAAAAAAAAATTTTAAACATTTTCTTTTTCTTTTTTTGAGATGTAGTCTCGCTCTGTCACTCAGGCTAGAGTGCAGTGGCACAATCTCAGCTCACTGCAATCTTCACTTCCCAGGTTCAAGTGATTCTCCTGCTTCAGCTTCCTGAGTAGCTGGGATTGTGAGCACCTGCCACCATACCTGGTTAATTTTTTTTGTACTTTTAGTAGAGATGGGGTTTCACCATGTTGGCCAGGCTGTTCTGGAACTCCTGACCTCAGATGATCCACCCGTCTTGGCTTCCCAAAGTGCTGAGATTACAGGCGTGAGTCACCGTGCCCAGCCTTAATTTAAGTTCCAGGATACATGTGCAGGACATGTAGGTTTGTTACATAGGTAGACGTGTGCCATGGTCGTTTCCTGCACCTATCAACCCATCACCTAGGTATTAAGCCCCACATGCATTAGCTGTTTATCCTAATGCTGTGCCCTTCTCGGATTTTTTTTTCTTTTTGAGACAGAGTTTTGTTCTTGTCACCTAGGCTAGAGTGCAGTGGCACAGTCTCGGCTCACTGCAACCTTTGCCTCCCGGGTTCAAGTGATTCTTCTGCCTCAGCCTCCTGAATTGCTGGGATTACAGGCGCCCACCACCACACCTGGCTAACTTTTGCATTTTTAGTAGAGGGGTTTCACCATGTTGGCCAGGATGGTCTTGGACTCCTGACCTCAGGTGATCCACCTGCCTCGGCCTCCCAAACTGCTGGGACTACAGGCGTGAGCCACTGCGCCTGGCCTCTTTTTTTTAATTAAAAAAAAAAAAAAAATGTAGGCTGGGTACAGTGGCGGATGCCTATAATTCTGACACTCTGGAAGACTGAGGTAAGTGGATCTCTTGAGCTCAGGCGTTTGAGACCAGCTTAGGCAATATGGTGAAACCCCATCTTTACAAAAAATTACAAAAATTAGCCAGGCCTGGTAGCACATACCTGTAGTATCGGCTGTTTGGGTTGCTGAAATGGGAGGATCACCAGAGCCTGGGGGTCGAGGCTGCAGTGAGCCATGATCATGCCAGTACACTCAATCCTGGGTGACACAGTGAGACACTGTCTCAATTTTTTTTTTTTTTTTGAGACGGAGTCTAGCTCTGTCGCCCAGGCTGGAGTGCAGTGGCCGGATCTCAGCTCACTGTGACCACTGCCTCCTGGGTTCAAGCAGTTCTCTGCCTTAGCCTCCCAAGTAGCTGGGATCACAGGCACCCGCCACCACGCCCGGCCGATTTTTGTATTTTTAGTAGGGACAGGGTTTTACCGTCTTTTCCAGGCTGGTCTTGAACTCCTGACCTCAGGTAATCCGCCTGCCTCGGCCT
>NW_012102565.1:1222047-1240635 GCF_000951045.1 Mandrillus leucophaeus | reverse complement strand
TTTTTGGACAGGGTCTCACTGTGTCCTCCAGGCTGGAGTGCAGTGGCATGATCATGGCTCACTGGAGCCTCCACTTCCCAGGCTCAGGTGATTCTCCCATCTCAGCCTCCTGAGTAGCTGAGACTACAGGCACACCCCACCACATCCGGCTGATTTTTAAAATATTTTTTGTAGAGATGGGGTCTCACCATGTTGCCCAAGCTGGTCTCAAACTCCTGAGCTCAAGTGATCTGCCCGCCTCGGCCTCCCAGAGTTACAGTTACAGGCATGAGCCACCATGCCTGGCCATGAATTGATTTTCTTACATTGAACCTGCAGGACAGGTCTCTGGGTGGGCTTGAACTGATCCAGTTCTCCCCACTTTCTCACTTACAGTTTTCAAGAGTAACTGTAGAATGGACTGGTACTGCAACATCCTGAGATGGGGGGAATTGGCTGGAACAGCCTGGGCTGTATTCCAGTTTCCCCTTGAAACAGGATGTCCTTTAGTGCTTTAGCCCAGTGCTTCATGTGGTCCCTGGGATATAAAACCCTTGGCCGACTACTTTCTGGGGTCTCTCAACTGTGGTGCAAGTGGCGCAGGTACAGATGAGACTTAACTGCCTCAAGCAGCCTTCCTGAACCTTGGGGTACTGGCTCAACTTGAATCCTAGGCTGCCGTTGTCCCTTGCTGCCTATCTATAAATAGTAAACCTGTTTCATGTGACTGATTGTGTATGTGAGGCAGAGTGTTCTGCCTCACTGGATTCAGGAAAGTAGTAAAAGTGCAGCCCAAGAGGCAGTAGGCTGAAGTGGTAACCAGTGCACAGCGGACCTGCTTCACAGAGCTCACTGTGAGGTTGGCTCACTGTAACCTCTACTTCCTGGGTTCAATCTTGCATTCATGGCTAAAATCCACTAGGTCACGGTGTATAATCCTCTTGTTTTTTGTTTTTTGTTTTTTTTCTTGAGACAGGGCCTTGCTCTGTCACCCAGGCTAGAGTGCAGTGGCACAATCCTGGCTGACTGCAACCTCTGCTTCCCAGCTCAAGCGATCCTCCAGTCTCAGCTTCCCAAGTAGCTGAGACCACAGGCACAAGCTAGCATGCCTGCCTCATTTTTGTATTTTCTGTAGAGATGCGGTTTTGCCATGTTGCCCAGGCCAGTTTTGAACTCCTGATCTCAAAGTGATCTGCCTATTTTGGCATCCCAAAGTTCTAGGAATGCAGGCATGAACCACCATGCCCCCAGCTACATATAAGCCTCTTACTATGCTGTTGGATTTGGTTTGCTGCTATTTTGTTAAGGACTTTTACATCTAGAATTATAAGAGATACTGGTTTGTTTTCTTGTGATGTCTTTAAATGGCTTTAGTATTAGGTTAATACTGGCTTCATGGAATGAGTTAGGAAATGTTCCCGCTCCTCAGTTTGTTGGAGGAGTTTAAGAAGGATTGGTATTGGTCGGGCAAAGTGGTTCAGGAATCCCAGCACTTTGGGAGGCCAAGGAGGGGTGGATCACCTGAGGTCAGGAGTTTGAGACCAGCCTGAAAATATGATGAAACCCCATCTCTACTAAAAATACAAAAATAGCCAGGTGTGGTGGCAGGCGTCTATAATCCCAGCTACTTGGGAGGCCGAGACAGGAGAATTGCTTGAACCCAGGAAGCAGAGGTTGCAGTGAGCTGAGATCGTGCCACTGTACTCCAGCCTGGGTAACAGAGCAAGACACCGTCTCAAAAAAAAAAAAAAAAAAAAAGAAGGATTGGTGTTAATTATTCTTTAAGTGTTTGGTAAAATTTACTAGGGAAGCTATTCCTGGACTTTGTCACTTTAGGTAATTTGTGTGTTTCTAGGAATTTGTCCAGTTCATCTAAATTAATCGAACTTGTTGGTATGTAATTTTTTTTTTTTTTTTTTTTGAGATGGAGTCTTACTCTGTTACCCAGACTGCAGTGCAGTGGCATGATCTTGGCTCACTGCAACCTCTGCCTCCCAGGTTCAAGGGATTCTCCTGGCTCAGCCTCCCGAGTAGCTGGGATTACGGGTACCTGCCACCACACCCAGCTAATTTTTTAATTTTTATTTATTTATTTATTTTGAGACGGAGTCTCACTCTGCTGCCCAGGCTGAAGTACAATGGCGTGATCTTGGCTCACTGCAACCTCTACTTCCTGGGTTCAAGCTATCTTCCTGCCTCACCCTCCCAACTAGCTGGGATTACAGGTACGCGCCATCACACTCAGCTGATTTTTGTATTTTTATTTATTTATGTATTTTTATTTTTATTTTGGAGACAGAGTCTCGCTCTGTCACCCAGGCTGGAGTACAGTGGCACGATCTCGTCTCACTGCCACCTCCGCCTCCCAGGTTCAAGCGATTCTCTTGCCTCAGCCTCCCAAGTACCTGGGATTACAGGCGCCTGCTACCACGCCTAGCTAGTTTTTGTATTTTTAGTAGAGACGTGGTTTCACCACATTGGCCAGGCTGGTCTCCAACTCCTGACCTCTGGTGATCTGCCCGCCTTGGCCTCCCGAAGTGCTGGGATTATAGGCGTGAGCCATCACACCCCCGGTATGTAATTTTGTATAATATTCTGTTATCTTTTTTATTTCTGTAAGGTCGATAATGCCTCCACTTTCATTTCTGATTTTAGTTATTTGTGTCTTCTTTTTTCTGTGTTAGTATAGGGAAAGGTTTGTTCATTTTGTTGATCTTTTCAAAGAACCAACTTTTGCTTTCATTGACTCTATTGTTTTTCTATCCTCTATTTTATTTATCCCTACTTTAATCTTTATTATGTCCTTCCTTTTGCTAGTTTGGGGTTTAGCTGGCTCTTTTTCAAGTTCTTCAAGGTATAAATTTAGGTTATTGATTTGATATCTTTCTTCATTTCCACTATCACAAATTTTACACATGATCTTTAAATGTAGACATTTACAACTATAAATTTCCCTTTGAACACTGCCTTTACTACATCCCATAACTTTTGCTCAGTATGATTTTTCATTAAAGTATACATTCCATATTCATTCAACAAATATTTGTTTCTTCATTTGCTTTTAGAGACAGAGTTTCACTCCATTGCTCAGGCTGGAGTGAAGTGGCACAATCTTGGCTCACTGCAACCTCTGCCTCCTAGGTTCAAGCAATTCTTGCACCTCAGCCTCCCAAGTAGCTGGGATTACAGGAGCCCGCCACCATGCCCAGCTAATTTTTTGTATTTTTAGTAGAGATGGGGTTTCGCCATGTTGCCCAGGCTGGTCTCAAACTCCTGAGCTCAGGCGATTCGCCGCTTCAGCCTCCCAAAGTGCTAGGATTACAGGCATGAGCCACCACGCCCAGCCTCATTCAACAAATATTTATACTGGTTTGGTTCTAGGTGCTAGGGATACAGAGGTGAACACAACGGACAGGCAGGATCTATGTTATTACGGAGCTGACATTTTCAGGATGTACAAACAAGGTAGTAATTGATGGTTTGAAATCCATAAATGGTACTGTGATAGAGTGATAGAGAGTGGCAATAACACTTCTTTCCTCCTTCCTTCCTTCCTTCTTTCCTTCCTTCCTTCCTTCCTTCCTTCCTTCCTTCCTCTCTTTCTCTCTGTCTCTTTCTTCTCTCTTTCTTTCTTTGTTTTTGTTTTTTGACCATGTTTCACTCAGAGCGGCAATAGCACTTCTTTCCTTCTTTCTTTCTCTCTTTCTTCTCTCTCTCTTTTTTTTGTTTTTTGACTGCATTTCGCTCTTGTTGCCCAGGCTGGAGTGCAGTGGCATGATCTCTGCTCACTGCAACCTCCACCTCCTGGGTTCAAGCAATTCTCCTGCCTCAATCTCCCCAAGTTGCTGGGATTACAGGTGCCTGCCACCACGCCTGGCTAATTTTTTGCATTTTTAGTAGAGACGAGGTTTTGCCATGTTGGGCAGGCTGGTCTTGAACTCCTGACCTCAGGTGATCCGCCCACCTCGGCCTCCCAAAGTGCTGGGATTACAGGTGTGAGACACTGTGCCCATTCTTTCTTTTTGAGACAGGGTCTCATTCTGTCATCCAGTCTGGAGTACAGCAGTGTGATCTCGGCTAACTGCAACCTCTGCCTCCCAGGCTCAAACCACCCTCCCATTTCAGCCTCCCGAGTAGCTGAGACCACAGGCATATGCTACCATACACGGATAAGTTTTGTATTTTTGGTAGAGACAGGGTTTCACCATGTTGCCGAGGCTGGCCTTAAACTTCTGAGCTCAGGCGATCCACCTCAGCCTCCCAAAGTGCTTGGATTACAGGCATGAGGCACTGCGCCTGGTCTCTAGTACTTAATTTTTGATTTTTATTTTATTAAATAAGCAACACATTATTTTCTCTTTTTTACTCTCAAATTCATTTTGACTTTGATTTTTAATTTTTTATCTAAATTATTTGTATTTTTTTAGAGACAGGGTCTCACTTTGTCATCCAAGTTGGAGTGCAGTGGCATGATCATAGTTCATTACAGCCTCAAACTCCTGACTTCAAGCAGTCCTTCTGCCTCAGCCTCCCAAAGTGCTGGGGTTATAGGCATGGGTCACCACACCTCGCCTCAAATTCGTTTTTACCAAGTGACATGTTCATATGGCTCAGAAATAAAAAGTGTATTTAAAAGTTTTGTTTGTAAAGTCTCCTACCCCATGACCATCCATATCATTCTTTGTTGGCTTGCCAGACCCCTTCCCTGCTGGGGTTAACTCTTGTTAGATTATGGGGCAATCATTTATCCCAGGGTGAGAGCAGAGGTGGAGGGAATTCAGGGGTTTGGTAGTGGCCATTTACTGACCAGGACAAGAATATTTCTATATTTTAACCAGTATAACTCTACTGGTGTATATGAGCTAAATCTTAGGTTTCCTATAACCACTTATATTAGTTTCTTAAATATTCTTCCAGTGCTTTCTCATGAAGGTACAAATACCAAAGAGAGTTTACTATGTATTCTCTTCCGCATCTGCTTTTCAAATTGATGGCCAGGTACAGTGGCTCACACTTGTAATCCCAGCACTTTGGGAGGCCAAGGTGTGTAGATCACCTGAGGTTGGGAGTTCAAGCCTGGCCAACATGGTGAAACCCCCTGTCTACTAAAAATACAAAAATTAGCCAGGCGTGGTGGTGTACACCTGTAATCCCAGCTACTTGGGAGGTTGAGGCATGAGAATCACTTGAACTCAGAAGGCAGAAGTTGCAGTGAGCCGAGATGGTGCCACAGCACTCGGGCCTGGGCTACAGAGCAAGACTCTGTCTCAAAAAAAAAAAAAAAAGAAAGAAAGAAAAACAAATTGAACAGTATATCCTGGAAATCTTTCTATTCTTATAAAGCTTTTCAGTTCATAGAGAACTTCCTGACTTTTTCCAGTTGCATAACTGCATTGTGTGGTTTCAGTAGGGATAGCTCATCAGCGTTCCATTTGGTATTGGCTGGAGCAGCTCCACTGGGACTGCAGGATCCAAGATGGCTTCATTCCAATTACTGGTCCAATTGGGTGGGCTGGACCTCCTGTCAGCTGGGTTCCAAGGGAATGAAAATGGAAGCTGCAAGGTCTCTTGTGGCCTAAGCCCCAGAAGTCATATAGCTTCTCTTCCACTGCACTGAATTGGTTGGAACAAACCACAGGGCCAGTCCAAATTCAAGTTGAGGGAAAATAGACTCCACCCCTCAATGGGAGGAGCAGTATGTGTTTATAGGGATTGGAGGAATTGTTAGCAGTGGTCTTCGCAGACAGTCTAACACACCGAAGCCCAATCAAGGTTCACATCTTTTTAGGTATTATGCATCTTTTTATTTATTTATTTATTTTGAGATAGGGTCTCACTCTTTCATCCTGACTGGGTGCAATGGCACAATTTTGGCTTACTGCAACCTCTACCTCTTGGACTCAAGTAGTCCTCCCACCTCAGCCTCTTGAGTAGCTGGGACTATAGTCACACAACACCACTCCTGGCTTAACTTCTGTATTTTTTGTAGAGATGGGGTTTGGCCATGTTGCCCAGGTTGGTCTTGAACTTCTGGGCTCAAGCGATCCACCCGCCTGGGCCTCCCAAAGTGCTGGGATTACAGGTGTGAGCCACTGTGCCCAGCCTTGGTCTCTTAAACTAGTACATTTCCTCCACTTTCTTTATCTTCTCTCTCTTCTTGACTTTAGTTTTTGAAGGGCTGAGGCAAACTTTCCCATACTCTGGATTTGCTTTATTGTTTCCTCTAACTTTGCCCTCTGTCTCCTAAATTTCCTGTAAACTGCAAATTGGGATAAAAGACCTGTTTAGATCAGGTTAAATGCTATTAAGGACAGGTGCTTGCGCCTGTAATCCCAGCATTTTGGGAGGCCAAGGTGGGCGGATCACTTGAGCCCAGGAGTTTGAAACCACTCTGGGCAACATAGCAAAATCACATCTTTACAAAAAAATGCAAAAATTAGCTGGGCATGGTAGCACGCGCCTGTAGCTCCAGCTGCTCTGGAGGCTAAGGTGGGAGGATCGCTTGAGAGGCCGAGTCTGCAATGAGTGGAGATCACAGTACTGCATTGCAGCCTGGGCAACTGAGTGAGACTCCGCCTCAAAAAAAAAAAAAAACCCAAATCGGGCGGGTGCGGTGGCTCACACCTGTAATCCCTGCAGTTTGGGAAGCCAAGGCGGACAGATCACTTGAGGTCAGGAGTTTGAGACCAACCTGGCCAACATGTTGAAACACTGTCCCTACTAAAAATACAAAATTTAATGGGGCATGGTGGTGCACGCCTATTCTGGAGGCTGAAGCAGGAGAATTGCTTGAACCTTGGAGGCAGAGGTTTCAGTGAACTGAGATCGTGCCACTGCACTTCAGCCTGGGCAACACAGCGAGACTCTGTCTCAAAACACAAAACAAAACAAAATAACCAAAGAAAAAGATTAAATGCTATTTGCAAAAATTATCTGTACCCACTTATGATCCTTATGTTAGGATGATCATCTCTTGCCTGGACAGGATAATTCTGAAATCTACTTCAGATTGTCATTCTTCACTCAAAACCCCCCTAAAGAGTTCTCGCTCAGGGTAAAAGCCAAAGTCCTTCAAATGTTCTAAAAGGCCAGCCCATCTGTGACTCTTTTCCTCTGACGTTCTCCCATGCTGTCCCCCTGCCCTGCTGGCTTCCTTGCCCTCCTGACTCACCAGACATGCATTAGCCTCCAGACTTCACTCTCCCCAGGCATACACATGACTGCGCCTCCTGAGGGGCTTTTCATCTGGCACCTTCTCGGGGAGCCTTACTGCCACTCCATCTAAAATTGTACCCACCCCCACCTCCAACTAAACACTCCTTACATTTTAGTTTCCTGTGACTGCCATAGCAAATTTCCAGAAACATGATAGATTAAAACAACAAGGCCAGGTGCGGTGGCTCACGCCTATAATCCCAGCACTCTGGGAGGCTGAGACGGGCAGATCACGAGGTTAGGAGTTCGAGACCAGCCTGGCTGATATGGTGAAACGCCATCTCTACTAAAAATACAAAAATTAGTTGGGCGATGTGGCAGGTGCCTGTAATCCTAGCTACTTGGGAGGCTGAGGCAGGAGAACCATTTAAACCCGGGAGGCGGAGGTTACAGTGAGCCGAGATCATGCCATTGTACTCCAGCCTGGGCAACAAGAGTGAAACTCCCATCTCAAAAACAAACAAACAAAACACACATGTATTCTCTCTCAGTCACGGAGGGCAGAAGTCTGAAGTCAGGAGTGGGCAAGGCTGTACTTCCTAGGCTCTGGGGGAGATTTTTTTCCTGTCTCTTCCAGTTTCTGGTGGCTCCAGGCATGCCTTGGCTTATGGCAGCGTTGTTATTCCAGTGTCTGCTTCTATGATCACAGTGCCTCCTTCTTTTCTTTTTTTCTTTTACATTTTTTTTTTCCTTTTTTTTGAGATTCTGTTGCCCAGGCTGCAGTGCAGTGTTATGATCACAGCTTACTGCAGCCTCAACCTCCTGGGCTCATGACATCCTCCCATGTCAGTCTCCCAAGTAACTGGGGACCACTGGCATATGCCACCACACTTGGCTAATTTTTAAATTTTTTGTAGAGACAGGGTTTCTCTATGTTGCCTAGGCTGGTCTCAAACTCCTCAGCTCAAGCAATCCTCCTACCTTGGCCTCCCAAAGTGCTGGGATTATAGGTGTGAGCCACCGTGTCTGGCCATGTTAACCTTTTTTAGGTGTGCAGTTCAGTATGTTAAATATATTCACATTGTTATGAAACAGATCTCCAGAACTTTTTCGTTTTGCTAATCTGAAACTCTGTACCCATTAGACAATAGCTCCCCCGCCCCGCAGGTAACCATTCTGCTTTTTGATTCTATGATTTTTACTACTTTAGACACTTCATCTAAATGGAATCGTATGGCAGTTGTCTTTCTGTGATTGACTTATACTGCTTAGCATAATGTTACGTTTCATCCAATGTTGTAACATGGATCAGAATTTCATCCCTTTTTATGGCTTGATAATACTCCATTGTATGTATATACCACATTTTGTGGTAGATACAATGTATATTTACATTGCTTCCACCTCTTGGCTATTGTGAATAGTGCTGCTATGAAAATGGGAGTGTAGGTATCTTTTCCAGATCCTCACTTTACTTCCTTCAGATAAATACTTACAGGTGGGACTGCTGGATTATATGATTGTTCTACTTTTAATTATTTAACACTCTTTTACAATTTATTTTCTGCTTTTGTTGTTCTAATAATAGCCATTATTACGTGAGGTATTTCTGTGTCTCTTATAAGGACACCTGTCATTGGATTTAGGGCCCACCTTGTTAATCCAGGATTATCAAGTCTCAAAATCCTGAATTACATCTGCAGAGACTCTTTTTCCATGTAAAGTCACATTCACAGGTTCCAGTGATTCAAACATGAACATATCTTCTGGTCCACCATTAAGTCCACTATACTTTTTTTTTTTTTTTTTTTGGTGACGGAGTCTCGCTGTGTTGCCCAGGCTGAAGCGCAGTGGCGCGATCTCGGCTTACTGCAAGCTCCACCTCCCAGGTTCATACCATTCTCCTGCCTCGGCCTCCCGGGTAGCTGGGACTACAGGCACCCGCCACCATGCCCAGCTAATTTTTTTTGTATTTTTTTAGTAGAGATGGGGTTTCACAGTGTTAGCCAGGATGGTCTCCATCTCCTGACCTTGTGATCCGCCCGCCTCGGCCTCCCAAAGTGCTGGGATTACAGGTGTGAGCCACCACGCCTGGCCTTAGTCCACTATACTTTCTTCTTCCCTACCTTATTTTTCTTCTTGATAATTATCTCCATCTGACATGCTCTATATTTCTTTCTTTATCTTGTTTGGCAGATGACAATCAAGATAAAGCCATGAAGACAAGGATTTTTGTTGTTGTTGTTGTTTTGAGACAGGGCCTCACTCTGTCACCTAGGCCTAGAGTGCAGTGGCACAATCTCGTTCACTGCAACCACTGCCTCCCAGGCTCAAGTGATCCTCCCACCTCAACCTCCAGAGAAGTCAAGTGATCCTCCCACCTCAGCCTCCAGAGAAGCTGGAACTACAGGTGATTGCCACTACACCTGGCTAATTTTTTGTATTTTTGGTAGAGATGGGGTTTCACCATGTTGTCCAAGCTGGTCTCAAACTTCTGAGTTCACATGATCCACCCAAAGTGCTGAGATTACAGGCATGAGCCACCGAGCCTGGCCTAGACAAGGATTTTTGTTTTGGTCACCTATGTTTTTCCATTAGAACAGTGGCTGGCACAAATGGTTGCACAGCACATACTGGCTGAACAAATGAAGGAAGGGGTGGCTGGTCTAGATAAAACATTGCCTCATGGCTTCTGAGCAGAAAAATCTCTCATCTGGGGAATTAGACTCCCTAAGTTAAATTTTCTTTCTTTTTTGGAGATGGGGTCTCACTCTGTTGCCCAGGCTGGAGTGCAGTAGCACCATCACAGCTCACTGCAGCCTCAACCTCCTGGGGGTCAAGCAATCCTCCCACCTCAGCCTCCTGAGTAATTGGGACTACAGACCCACGCCACCACGCCCAGCTAATTTTTTTTTTTTTTTTGGTAGAGACAGGGTGTCACCATGTAGCCCAGACTGATCTTGAACTTCTGGACTCAAGCGATCTTCTTGCCTCGGCCTCCCAAATGCTGGGATTACTGGCATGAGCCACTGTGCCTGACTGCCTAAGTTAAATTTTCTACAGTGGAGAATACAATCTCTTTAATATTATCTCTCAGTTAAGACAAATTTCAGCAATCTCCTTAAAAAAAAAAAAAAAAAAAAAAGAAAATAAGTTTGCCAATATAAATACCATTTCTCACTAATGTGAATTAGAGTTCCTTGGAAAAATAGTTGATATTGTTTCTAGGACAGTAAATGTATAAAACAGAAAGCAAGGAAGTCTAGGGTGTCCAATCTTTTGGCTTTTCTGGGCCACACTGGAAGAATTGTCTTGGGCCACACATAAAATACACTAATGACAGCCGATAAGCTAAAAAAAAAAAAAAAAAAAATCACACACAAAAAATCTCATAAGTTTTAGAAAGTTTATGAATCTGTTTTGGGCTGCATGGGCCACGGGTTGGACAAACTTGACGTAAAGACTACTAGGATTGTAGACTACTAGGATTGTGCCATAAAGACACAGGAGCAACTAAGTATTTGATGAGACAATCCGAACATTTAAAAATGACTGTCATGGATTAATGCACATCAAATATCTAAACATCCATCATTTCATGATAGCACTGCACCTTCTCCCCAAAGAACCTAAATTGGTCCCAGTTAGAGGTTGCTGGGGCATCCATCCATCATTATTATTATTTGAGCAAGGTCACCCATGCTAGAGTGCTGTGGCCCCATCACGGCTCACTGTATCCTCAACTTCCTGGGCTCCAGCCATTTCCCTGCCTCAGCCTCCTAAGTAGCTGGAATTACAGGCATGCACCACCATGCCTGTCTAATTTTTAAATATTTTGTAAAGATGGGGATCTTGCCATTTCCTGGGCTCAAGCAGTCCTCCTGTCTTGGCCTCCCAAAGTGCTGGGATTATAGGCAGAGACACTGCGTCCCGGAAAGAATCAAGCATACATCCTGGCTATCCTGAATGGATTGTATTTCAAAGTAATCAGAGAGATGGGGGAATGCTCACCTTTGTAGAAGAATCTCATCTTATAAATGCAGGAGGAATGAGAGAATTTGAAATCACCACTTTGCACCCCTAAGGAACATAAATCTACACTAGAGTTTCTCAACCTGGGTACTACGGACATTTTGAGCTGGATAATTCTTTGCTATGGGGTGGGGGAGGTGTGCTCTGTTGAATTATACAATGTTTAGCAACCCAGTTGCAACAATCCAAAATATCTCCAGACATTGCCAAATTTTCCCTTAGTAGGACAGGGCAAAATTAACCCTCGTTGAGAACCAGTGGTCTAATGATCATCAATGTTTGCTAGACTATTAGAAGAAAGGCTGATAGTAAACTTCATGGCTAATCAGGATGACAACCCCCAAGTTGAGAGATGAATTACAATATTACTAAGAGAAAACCACGCCTTGTGCCTCAGTAGAAGTACACAGTGCCAGCCATGAAGTGTTATTGCAAACAAAACAAAACCCAAAAAAACCCAAACCTCAACATTACACCTAAACCTAACGAAGCCTCTAGCCAGGGGTAAATCCAAGCTTTTTGGGGCCTTACACTACAGAAATTTCACGGTCCTCTTTAAGAAAAAGACACAAAATTATGTGAAATCAGGTACAGGGGTCTATGCAAGGGAGAGCCTGAATATTAAGCTTCATTAGTTTCACTGTAAACCTCCCCTGACTCTAGAATTAACAATGATTACAGGACATACCAGGGACAAAAAACATTAAATGACACCTGAAGATACAATCAGCAAAACCCAGAAAGTGGAAAATTCTGTTGGTCAAATGATCCAGTTTCTTCAATAAGAAGAAACTTTTTTATATATAGTTCACATGATCCACCCAAAGTGCTGAGATTACAGGTGTGAGCCACTGCGCCCAGCCCTGTTTTTGTTTTTGAGATACAATCTCACTCTGTTGCCCAGGCTGGAGTATAGTGGCACCACCATCTCAGCTCACTGCAACCTCTGCCTCCCTGATTCTAGCGATTCTCCTGCCTCAGCCTCCCAAGTAGCTGGGATTACAAATGTGCACCACCACACCTGGCTAACTTTTGTATTTTTAGTAGAGACAGGGTTTCACCATGTTGGCCAGGCTGGTCTTGAACTCCTGACCTCAAGTGATCCTTCCCCCTCAGCCTCCCAAAGTGCTGGGATTACAGGCATGAGCCACTGTGCCCAGCTGGAATTGTTATATATTAAAAGACATATATTTCTATGAAATGCAGTAAGTAAACCTTGTTTGGACCCTAATTAATCTAATGTACAAAGTTTTTTTAAGGCAATGGGGGAAATTAAACACATACTAGGTATTAAGTGATGTTAAATAATTTTTAAAATTTTGGTGGGTGAGATAATAGTATAAAGTCCTTATCTGTTAGAGACACACATTGACGTATTTATAGGTGAAATGACACGATGTACAGGATTTGCTTTAATATACAGCACTTCAAAAAAAAAATGCAGAAAGGGATAGATGAAATGAGAAAGGCAGCAAACTGACTGTTGTTGAAGTTGGATGATGAGTACAGTCCTCCCTTATGATCCGAGGGGGATAATTCCTGGACTCCCACGGATACCAAAATCCAGGTATGCCCAAGTCTCTTATGAAAGTTCATTGTAACTATTCTACTTCTATATGTTTGGAAATTCTGTTGATAAAATATATTTTTAGTAGAGACGCGGGTTTCACCTTGTTGGCCCAACTGGTCTCGAACTCTTAACCTAAGGTGATCCACCAGCCTTGGCCGCCCAAAGTGCTAGCATTACAGGCTTAAGCCATCGCGACCGCCCGGCCTTGATAAAAATAAAGTTTTAATCTTCCTTTGCTCTGATTCCATGCCTACTAAGTAGCATTCTAGTTTGTTTTTCACTTTCAAAAGGGTGTGCTGTAACTAGGGGATGTAAACAAGCTCCATGACCCTACTTATTCCAAGTTTTCGTTTCACCCTCCACCTTTTTTTTTAAGACAGGGTATCACGCTCGGTCGCCCAGGCTGGAGCACGATCACTGCTTAATGCATACTCGATCTCCTGGGTTCAAGCGATCCTCCTGCCTCAGCCTCCTAAGTAGCTGGGACTGCAGGCGCACACTACCATACCGGTTAATTTTTTTTTTTTTTTTTTGTAGAAATGGGGGTTTCACCATGTTGCCCAGGCTGGTCTGGAACTCGTGGATTCAAGGGATCCGCCCGCCTCAGCCTCCCAGAGTGCTGGGATTACAGGTGTCAGCCACGAAGCCCGGCCCCAGCTTCTTAAAAGAATGATCCGAAACTATGGCAGTACTGGGCTTTTAGTCCCTACCCAAGAAATGCCCGCTCGCAGAGGCTCGGCGCGGCAGGGTCTCCCGACGTGACAGGGTGTGGGTCTGAATTCAGCCTTGGTTCTTACGAGTCAGATAGGTGAACACGCAAAGAAAAACATCACAGGGCTTCCTCATTGTTTTTGGCACAGAAAACACTCGAGAGCCCGCGCTGAGAACCCAAAATGCACGCTTCAGGCCATCGTAGCCACCAAGCCTGGCCAGATTCTGAAACCCAAATCGCTAACTGGGGGCCGAGGGCTGGCGTGACTGCGCAGGCGCGTCTCCCCAGCAAGATGCCGGAGGTAAGTTGTGGCGTAGGGGGTGAGCGATTGAGAGCGGGCGTCATTGCGCATGCGCCCTCTGCTGTCATTGCGGCAGTGGGTGGGTCCCGGACTGTGGCGCGGAGCCCGGCAGTGTTCGGTACGGAAGGGGTTGCAGGAGACGGCGATTGGATATCACTGCGCAGGCGTCCTCTTCCCCTAACTCTCAGGGTCGCTAGGGTGGCGCGCAGGCGCAGAGCGGTGCGCAGATGTGCGCAGGCGCCTAGGGGGTGAGGCGCGATGGCAGGTGTCCGGGCTGGGCTTCTGCGGGCGATGGGGCGGCAAGTACTGCTGCTTCTCGCGCTGTGCGCCACAGGCGCCCGGGGGCTCTACTTCCACATCGGCGAGACCGAGAAGCGCTGTTTCATCGAGGAAATCCCCGACGAGACCATGGTCATCGGTCAGGCGGGCTGAGGGTGGGGAGGCCCTTGGTACCCCGCTCAGCCCTCGGCGGCTCTCTCTCCTCCCGAGCCCAGCCGGGTCGCTGCCCCCGCCCCATACCTAGCCTGAGGGGTGCCCCGAGGACGCAAGGCCCCCTGCCTAGAGCCCCGGACCGCACGTCTGAGGGGGCCGGGCGGAGAGGCGGCCCACTAGGGCCGGGTCGTGACTATGTGTCTGCCCCGCAGGCAACTATCGTACCCAGATGTGGGATAAGCAGAAGGAGGTCTTCCTGCCCTCGACCCCTGGCCTGGGCATGCATGTGGAAGTGAAGGACCCCGACGGCAAAGTAAGGCTGGCGCTGGTCCACGCAGCCGTTCTTCAGTGGAGCTCCCGTGGGGTGTAAAGCACTGCCTGGTCGAGCCCTCAAGGGACAGGAGCTTGAACCTGGACAGGCTGCGGTATAAAGGTGGGGCCTTCACTCACACATGTTGCAGGTGGTGCTATCCCGGCAGTACGGCTCGGAGGGCCGCTTCACGTTCACCTCCCACACGCCCGGTGACCATCAAATCTGTCTGCACTCCAACTCTACCAGGATGGCTCTCTTCGCTGGTGGCAAACTGGTAAGAGGATTCTCTCTTTGGCTTCAGCTTAGAATCTGTCACTTGTTTCCAAATTTTGATTTATCATCATTTTGACACTTTGTAGCACAGTCAGAATCGGGGAGACAGATGTTGCCCTCTGCTCCACAGCCAGGGACAATAGTGGGTTCCATACCCTGGAACAGACAACTGGAGGCCCCACCACTCATACATTCCATGTTTCCTTGTAGCGTGTGCATCTCGACATCCAGGTTGGGGAGCATGCCAACAACTACCCTGAGATTGCTGCAAAAGATAAGCTGACGGAGTTACAGCTCCGCGCCCGCCAGTTGCTTGATCAAGTGGAACAGATTCAGAAGGAGCAGGATTACCAAAGGGTAAGTGCATATCTCCTTGTAATTGGAGAGGTCAGTTGACCTTTATACCCACTATACCTACTCAAGTTTCTGCTTGGGAGATCAGCTCTGCAGAGAATGGAATGAAAGGTATTGGTGTATATAGATTTTTTGTTTGTTTTTGAGATGGAGTTTCACTCTTGTTGCCCAGGCTGGAGTGCAATGGCACAATCTTGGCTCACTGCAACCTCCCCCTCCCCGGGTTCAAGCGATTCTCCTGCCTCAGCCTCCTGAGTAGCTGGGATTACAGGCGTGCGCCACCACGCCTGGTTAATTTTGTACTTCTAGTAGAGACGGGCTTTCTCCATGTTGGTCAGGCTGGTCTCAAACTCCTGACATCAGGTGATCCGCCTGCCTCAGCCTCCCAAAGTGCTGGGATTACAGGTGTGAGCCACTGTGCCCTGCCTGTTTTGCTTTTTTATCAAAACTTTTTGTTGTGGTAAAATACACATAACACCAAATGTGCCATTTTAATTCAGTGGTATTAAGTGCATTCATAATGTTGAGATACCAACACCATCATCCAGCTCCAGAAGTTTTTCGTCTTCTCAAACTAAAAATCTGTACTTGTTTTGTCTTGTTTTTGAGATGGAGTCTCACTTTGTTGCCCAGGCTGGAGCGCAGTGGTGTGATCTCGGCTCACTGCAACCTCCGCCTCCTAGGTTCAAGTGATTTCCCTGCCTCAGCCTCCCGAGTAGCTGCGATTACAGGCGAGTGCCACCATGCCTGGCTCATTTTTGTGTTTTTAGTAGAGACTGGGTTTCACCATGTTGGCCAGGCTGGTCTTGAACTCCTGACCTCAGGCGATCCACTGCCTCAGCCTTCCAAAGTGTTGGGATTACAGGCCTGAGCCACTGCACCCAGCAAATCTGTACTTATTATAAACAATAACTTCCCGTTTCCTTTTCTTCTGATACCCACCATTCTACTTTCTGTCTCTATCATCCCAACTACGCTACTTCATATAAGCAGAATCATTCAGTATTTCTCCTTTTGTGATTGGCTTATTTCACTGAGTATAATGTTCTCACAGTTCATCCATGTGATAGCATGTGTCAGAATTTCTTTCTTTAAGGTTAATATTCCATTGTATGCATGTGCCACATTTCGCTTTCAGTAGTCATTTTTAAGCTCTATAAAATAAAGTGAAGAAAGAATAGTTCACAATCTAGTAATAGCCATTGCCTGTTTCTCTTGCAATCTTGTTGGAAATGATAGGATCATGATTTCAGTCCCAACAGAGATGCTTGTGGAGGAACAGCCCATCCCTTTCTTGGGGCAGCCTCATTAGGGAGACGATAGCACTCCTAATGGAGTCACAGGTAGTATTCCAAAAGGAGTTTGGCCCTGGAGTTGAGTAGTTACATGCAGGGAGGGACCTCACAACAGCCAGGGACTGTTTCTCCTGCTCATTTAACCCTGTGTTGCCCCACACAGTATCGTGAAGAGCGCTTCCGACTGACAAGCGAGAGCACCAACCAGAGGGTCCTATGGTGGTCCATTGCTCAGACTGTCATCCTCATCCTCACTGGCATCTGGCAGATGCGTCACCTCAAGAGCTTCTTTGAGGCCAAGAAGCTGGTGTAGTGCCCTCTTTGTATGACCCTTCCTTTTTACCTCATTTATTTGGTACTTTCCCCACACAGTCCTTTATCCACCTGGATTTTTAGGGAAAAAAAATGAAAAAGAATAAGTCACATTGGTTCCATGGCCACAAACCATTCAGATCAGCCACTTGCCAACCCTGGTTCTTAAGGACACAGGACATTAGTCCAATCTTTCAAAATCTGTCTTAGGGCTTATGAGGAATCAGAACCCAGGACTCAGTCCTGCCTCTTTTGCCTCAAGTGATTTTCCTCTGTTTTTCACTAAATAAGCAAATGAAAACTCTCTCCATTACCTTCTGCTCTCTTTGTCCACTTACGCAGTAGGTGACTGGCATGCGCCACAGAGCAGGCCCTGCCTCACTGTCTGCTAGTCAGTTCTGGGTTCACTCAGTGGCTTTGTGAATGTAAATAAGGGGCAGGTCTTGGCCCTAGAGGATTGAAATGTTTTTCTATATCTTAGAACTATTTTTGGATAAATTATATATTTTCCTTCCTAGTAGAAGTGTTACTGCCTGTGACTAGCTCCAAACACCCATGCAGTTTCTGCATTCTGGGTTTTTTTAATTTATTTTTTTTGAGTTTTGCTCTTGTCGCCCAGGCTGGAGTGCAATGGCATGATTTCAGCTCACTGGCAACCTCTGCCTCCCGGGTTCAAATGATTCTCCTGCCTCAGTCTCCTGAGTAGCTGGGATTACAGGTGCCCGCCACCACGCCCAGCTAATTTTTGTAGTTTTAGTAGAGACGGGGTTTCACCATGTTGGCCAGGCTGGTCTTGGACTCCTGATCTCAGTTGATCCACCTGCCTCAGCCTCTGCATTCAGTTTATTCACACATTTTTAGTTACTCCCATGGCAGCTCCTAGGATTTCAGTGGTCTGTGGGCCAGAAAGCAGGCATTGGGTCTGATCTCAAGGCTGTATCAGAGGGCCAAGCAGAGTTCTTTTGGATACCTGCTTTTCATCCCACAGGGCCTCAGAGTCAGAGGTAAGGTAGCAACAGAGCTAGCATGGGTTAATGCACTCTTACCCTCCTTCTCAACTTTTATTTAAGCTGTGCTAAATGTTTTCTTCGAGGGAACCAGATTTGGTTCTTTGCAGAATTTTCCAGTGAAATAAAACATGTTGTAATAGCTGCGTTTGAGATGAAATAAGAGGTTGTGGGCAGACGGGAGGCACCTAAAGGAAAAGAGGAAAGGTGCCTGGACTGCCTATGCAGATGACCTGGAGTGGACTTCACTATGGACTCGTGGTGCTAAAGCTTGGCTTGAACAGGCAGTCTAGGGGACATGGGAATACACAGGGTGGTTGCTCAGTCATTTGCAAAGGTCAACCAAATAGAACACACATTTGCAAGATATCATCTGAGGAAATTAAGTACCTTCTTAGCCATCTGAATCATAAATTTGAACAAATATACTTCCCTCATGCCCTTCTGTATAAAACTTAATACCATTAGTTCCCCATTCTTGACATTTTATTTCAGTTATTATATATTTATTTGAAATATTAAATTACCTGACCCACAGAACTAAATTCTTCTTTTGTTATTTATGTCCTGTACCATATATATACTTATATATAATTTTTATGTTCATTTGAGACAGTCTTGCTCTGTCACCCAGACTGGAGTGCAGTGGCATGATCTTGGCTCACTGCAACCTCTACCTCCCGGGTTCAAGCAATTCTGCCTCAGCCTCCTGAGTAGCTGGGATTACAGGCACCTACCACCACACCCGGCTACTTTTATATTTTTATTTTATTTTATTTTATTTTATTTATTTATTTGAGATGGAGTCTCACTCTGTCGTCCAGGCTGGAGTGCAGTGGTGTAATCTTGGCTC
>NW_012102565.1:1200146-1221512 GCF_000951045.1 Mandrillus leucophaeus | reverse complement strand
AATTTAGGACCAGGTGGGGTGGCTCACACCTATAATCCCAGCACTTTGGGAGGCCAAGGCAGGTGGATCACCTGAGGTCAGGAGTTTGAGACCAGGCTGGCCAACATGGTGAAACCCTGTCTGTACTAAAAGTATAAAAATTAGCCAGGCTTGGTAGTGTGTGCCTGTAATCCCAGCTATTCAGGAGGCTGAGGCAGGAGAATCGCTTGAACCCAGGAGGAGGTTGCAGTGAGCAGAAATCGAGCTACTGCACTGCAGCCTGGGGGGCAGAGTGAGACTCTGTCTCAAAAAAAAAAAAAAATTTTAGTTCTCTAGGCTTTTCCATTTAATATTTTTATATCCTCATATTTCTAAATCTGGATAACAGTGTTACAGTCCAGTAAGGTGAATTGTGAATTGCTGAAATTCTTCAGATGTTTTAAAGAGTTTTCAGTATTCCTCATGTTGGAATTAATGCAGAGAAAAATCAAGTCCTTTGAACTAGTTACATGTTGTGGAATTCTGGCCTGCAGCTTTTGGGGATTATGTGACATACTGGGAGGGACACATTTCTGCTCTGTGGCTGTTATTAGAAATCTAGTCGGCAAATAGACTAAGCTTGTGAGAAGACAGGAAGGCACAGATTAAGGTTGAGCCGGCCTTCAACAGGTTTGGCTGGCAGTAGACACAATGGAGCACATCTTAACTATTCTGGTAGGTCCTGGGTTTCTCTTGGTAGTTTTTGATAGAAAGGGGAATGGTGTGAGGAAAAAGTGGGCACACATTTCACCTTTCCACTGATGAGACAGGTGGAATTGGGATAGTCAGTGGATGGGCCAATAGCTGGTGGCTGTGAGAAGAATGAGGATTTCCATACTGGTGTGTCATATTTGCAGATAGGTTGTGACCTAAAAAGTTTTTTAAAAAACAGCAGTTAGGGGCCGGGCGCGGTGGCTCATGCCTGTAATCCCAGCACTTTGGGAGGCCGAGGCAGGCGGATCACAAGGTCAGGAGATTGAGACCCTCCTAGCTAACATGGTGAAACCCTGTCTCTACTAAAAATACAAAAAATCAGCCGGGCGTGGTGGCGGGAGCCTGTAGTCCCAGCTACTCAGGAGGCTGAGGCAGGAGAATGGCGTGAACCTGGGAGAAGGAGCTTGCAGTGAGCCGAGATCGTGCCACTGCACTCCAGCTTGGGTGACAGAGTGAGACTCTGTCTAAAACACAAACAAACAAAAAAACAGCAGTTAGGGTACACAAAAATTTTGGTGATTTTCCCCTGAATACTACCCTTGACTCTATTTCGAAATTCCTGCTTTCTCAGAGTTTACAACATCCTTGCCAAACAGCCTTCTCCCTCCTTACCACAAAAAAAGAAAAAAAAGTTCTGGGGTTGGGAGGACACTCTATTCTTAACATCCTCTATATCCCAGCCCAGTTTCCCAGCTCTCGCTGGGACTAGTTGTACCTATCTTCATCATTTGGTCCCAGCATGACTACCCATTGGTGCATGAGCTGATCTGTTAACCTAACAGCCAGATGCTAGTCTCTGGTACTCAGATGCTAGGCTGCATCATATAGGATACACAGGATCACCCTGGAAGCTTGTTGACATAGATTCCTGTGCAACACTCAGATACAGTCTTAATATAGATTTGTGTTGGGTGGTATGGTAGGCAGAATAATGGCCTACCACTCTGAAACATGTGAATATGTTACCTAACATGACAAAAGAGAATTAAATTGCTAATCAGATGACTGTAAAATAGATTATCCTGGATCATCTGGATGGGCCTAATGTAATCACAAAGGTCTGTTTCCTTGCCTCTTCCAGCTTGGCTCTGGCTCCCTTCCTCCTGCAAGGGTGGGTTGAGCCTTCACATGGCACCACTTTGATCTCTTCTGCTTCCCTCTTCTACACTGAAAGACTTGTTGGCCAGGAGGGGTGGCTCGCACCTGTAATCCCAGCACTTTGGTAGGCCGAGGAATGCAGATCACTTAGCCCCAGGAGTTCAAAACCGTCCTGGGCAACATGGCGAAACCCCATCTAGAAAGAAAAGAGAAGGGAGGGGGGAGGGGGACATACATATATATACACACACATATATGTACGTACATACATACACACTAACTGGACGTGGTGGTGCGTGCCTGTAGTCTTAGCTTTCCAGGAGGCTGAGGTGGGAGGATCGCGCCAGCCTGGATAACAGTGAGACCACGTCTCAAAAAAAAAAGATTTGTGATTAGGATTCTTGGTCCTCACCTGTATGTTTCCTATTGCTACTGTAACAAATTATCACAAATTTAGTGGCTTAAAACGACGCAAGTCTGTAGGTCAGAAGTCTGACACGGGTCTTAATTGGCGACCCGAGTCAGACTTGGGACACAAAGAACAGAAACCAAGCTGTGTCTGACAGGCAGCCCGGTTCGGGAGCCCTACAGCAACCCGCCCTTCCTCTCTCTCAGGCAAAGTTGCTGCCATGGCTCATTATTCCAACCGGTTCCCTTCAGCCCAGTCGATCTCAGTGGCTCCATCATAGGGTGGTGTGCCCGGCGGGACCCTAACCCTAACCAAGCAGGGAGACGGTCGTGCCCGTCACGACCTCGGCCCTCGGCCCTCGGCCCTCGGCCCCGGCCGAGGTTTCTCCTGCAGGTCGCGAGAATCAGGTGCGTCAGCGGCGTCCGGGAACGCCGGAGGAGTCTGTGGGGCGGCTCTGCAGTCATAAGGACCCCTTCGACCCCAGCACGGCCGCTCCACCGCCTCCTCCTAGACCCAGTCGCTGGCGCTGCGCAGTCGCAGAGCTCCGCCCGAACACCGGAAGCCTAGGCGCCAGCACTTCCGGGAAGTGACGGTGTCTCCGAAGCTGATTGGTTGTTGCTTTGCCCCCCGCGTCCGTGGCTTTTTTCCTGCAGTGCGTGCGTGCTGTCGCTAGTGAGCGGCGCCATGGAGGACTCAGAAGCACTGGGCTTTGAACACATGGGCCTCGATCCCCGGCTCCTGCAGGTACACGCGAGGGCTGGGGAGCCGGCTTATGGGCTCCGCGGGGCGCGCCATCACTCTTCGCGCCGCTTGAGCCGCACTCCTGGTCTCTCCTAGGCTGTCACCGATATGGGCTGGTCGCGACCTACGCTGATCCAGGAAAAGGCCATCCCACTGGCCCTAGAAGGGAAGGACCTCCTGGCTCGGGCCCGCACGGGCTCCGGCAAGACGGCAGCTTATGCTATTCCGATGCTGCAGCTGTTGCTCCACAGGAAGGCGGTGGGTAACGAGAAAGCTGAGGGGAGGAAGGAGGCGAGCTCCAAAAGCCTGGGAAGGGCTGTTCCCGTTTGTCGGAGGTTTTCTCTTGGTCCTGTACCCGTGCAGGCCGGCCTGAGAACCTGGTGCTGTTGTGGCAGACACTCTGGGCTGTAGTAGTTCAGGTTACCTGGATGCTTGTCCAGGCCCTGCTACCACCAACCTTTGCGTAATCTTCAACAAAGCACTTTATTTTGTTTCTTAACATGAAAAGGGAGCACATCTCTTTTTTCTACTTATAGAATTATTGTGAGAATTTAGCTTCATAACTAGTACGTTTAAAGTAGCTTCATAAACATAGAGTACGTTATTCTTTTTGAGGGTCAGTGCCTGAGGAAACAACTCTCCACTCTGCATTCTGAGGCTGGCAGAGTGATAGATAATCAAAATACTGCTGAGTAGGGTTGCAGCGATGGGTCAGTTAGGCTGGAACGGGTAGAGAAAAGCATCAGGTGGACACAGTGATGTGCACTGCTGGCTAAAGTCTTTAATTCATATTCTTACAGACAGGTCCGGTGGTAGAACAGGCAGTGAGAGGCCTTGTTCTTGTTCCTACCAAGGAACTGGCACGGCAGGCACAGTCCATGATTCAGCAGCTGGCTACCTACTGTGCTCGGGATGTCCGAGTGGCCAATGTCTCAGCTGCCGAAGACTCAGCCTCTCAGAGGTGGGTAAAAGCAGCAAAGCGGTACCTGAATGAAGCCACACAGAGTTGTGGGGTTGGGTTTGTGTGTGGCAAAAAAGAGCAAGTCCAGGGTGAGATCCCAGCTGCTACATTGTCCCTGATATTGATGTCTTGCCCACCTGCAGAGCTATGCTGATGGAGAAGCCAGATGTGGTAGTGGGGACCCCATCTCGCATATTAAGCCACTTGCAGCAAGACAGCCTGAAACTTCGTGACTCCCTGGAGCTTTTGGTGGTGGACGAAGCTGATCTTCTTTTTTCCTTTGGCTTTGAAGAAGAGCTCAAGAGTCTCCTCTGGTAAGGCAGAAGTGGGTGTGATTCCTAGTGGAAACATCTGTGAGTAGGAATTGGGACGAGAGTCAGGTGGCTGGAAGCCAGTTACTACAATTAGTGGCCCTTGGAGCTGGAATCTCACTGGACTCTTTCATTTCAGTCACTTGCCCCGGATTTACCAGGCATTTCTCATGTCGGCAACTTTTAACGAGGACGTACAAGCACTCAAGGAGCTAGTATTACATAACCCGGTAAGAGGCACCATGGAAGTGTCTGGAGCTGCAGGCATGGGGGCACTCAAAGATCTTGATGCTCCTCCTTAGGGGAGCCTTTGGTGTTTTGGGTGGGACAGTTGTCACTTAGTGTCTCGTCCCTGGTCCTGAGGCACTAAAAGTCAGTGGTCTAAAATCACTGTATATTTCCCAGTGTCCACAGGGGATGTCTCCCATTTCAGGCCATACTTTGCCTAAAATCCTGAGCAAGGACCTCCCCTCAGGGGCAGCTTTGAGCAGCAGAGCGAAAATTCTAAGGCCAAGGTTCTCATCTTAAGTAAACTTTACCTTTCAGAAGGCGTGTTGCTGTAGGCCTTCCCTCCTCGATGTAGTCCTTTATTGATGTGTTTCTCTTTGTTCTGTGCTTGGAAGTATTTTATATATGGTTTTGGTGGTATATTCTATATACCACAACAATTAGGGCATTTTGGGGTTTTAGGTTACAAAACTGGAGGAGACTTAGGGTGCCAGGAATCCTTAAATGCATCTCTGCCCTGCACTAAAATGTTGATGCTTTGATTGGTGAGTAAGTGGCCATACCATCTCTGTGTTCTTTTCCTTTCTGACCACAGGCCTGTTTTCTCCCCAGGTTACCCTTAAGTTACAGGAGTCCCAGCTGCCTGGGCCAGACCAGTTACAGCAGTTTCAGGTGGTCTGTGAGACTGAGGAAGACAAATTCCTGCTGCTGTATGCCCTGCTCAAGCTGTCATTGATTCGGGGCAAGTCTCTGCTCTTTGTCAACACTCTAGAGCGGAGTTACCGGCTACGCCTGTTCCTGGAGCAGTTCAGCATTCCCACCTGTGTGCTCAATGGCGAACTTCCACTGCGCTCCAGGTTTGCTACAGCCAACATCTTGGTTGAGATAAGTTGAAGATAGAGATGGAAAGGGGACCCAGTTAATGTTCTGTTTCTTAAGCACTTAGTAGGGGCCAGGTTCGAGATGTAACTTGATACTGACTGACTTCTCCCAACTCCAAAATCCCTCTCATGGCGGGGCGCCGTGGCTCATACCTGTAATCCCAGCACTTTGGGAGGCCAAGGTGGGCGGATTGCCTGAGTTCGGGAGTTCAAGACCAGCCTGGCCAACATGGTGAAACCCCGTCTCTACTAAAAATACAAAAACTAGCCAGGCGTGGTGGCAGGCGCCTGTAATCCCAGCTACTCGGGAAGCTGGAACAGGAGAATTGCTTAAACCCGGGAGGTGGAGGTTGCAGTGAGCTGAGATCGTGCCATTGCACTCCAGCCTGGTGAACAAGAGTGAAACTCTGTCTCAAAAAAAAACAAAACCCGGTCATTATTTTATTTCCAGCTGAGGAAAGTGAGGCACAATGATTAAGTAGGGAAAGAGATTAAGAAGAGGAAAAAGTAGGAAAGGGTGATGGTTACTATGATAGTAGGGATGGCAGAGGGGCCTCAAGCTTGCTCTGCCGAGCTGATTCTCTGTCCACTCTTGGCTGCAGGTGCCACATCATCTCACAGTTCAACCAAGGCTTTTACGACTGTGTCATAGCAACTGATGCCGAAGTCCTGGGGGCCCCGGTCAAGGGCAAGCGTCGGGGCCGAGGACCCAAAGGGGACAAGTGAGTCCATGCCTCTTTTTCCATCCCTCCCCAGAAAGACCGGTTTCTTTTAGCTTTTTGGAAGACTAAAACTGGAGTGCACAGAGCAGGGAGCCAAACCTTCCAGGCCTGGCTGGTAGTGTAGCCCAGAGAACCCCGCAGGTTCTTGCTCAGCTGCCTGGATATAAAGAAGGGAGTGGATGGTGCACACTGCATATGCAGCATGAAGGGCAAGACTGGTGGGGTTGTTGGCATGCAGAGCCCTGCAGGGGAGATGGCCTGTCCTGCATGTGGCTGTGACTTACAGGGAGCATATTTCTGAAGGGAAAAGGAACCCCCCAACTCTCCAGTCTCTCTCCACCTGAAGGCTTGACTAGCTCAGGGTTGGTTCTCAGATCACCATGTAGGGCATTGAGTTCTGCTGTTGTCCCAGAACGGAGGTCAGGCCAGGATTTGGCTCCATGTCAAAGCTCCAGGCTGCCCCAGGAAACCCTGACTCCTGAAACGGTTCCGTTGTTGAAGAGTCCTCTGTATGTCAGGGTCTTATGATCTGCAGGCATTGTTTAGAGGAAGTTTTGCTGATTCAGCTTGTGAATACCTGCCCAGAGGAGAGGAAGGGTCCGACTGACATTGAGTTATCTCTGCAGGGCCTCTGATCCGGAGGCAGGTGTGGCCCGGGGCATAGACTTCCACCATGTGTCTGCTGTGCTCAACTTTGATCTTCCCCCAACCCCTGAGGCCTACATCCATCGAGCCGGCAGGTAGGAGGGCTAGGAGCGTGATGGCCCAGGCACCTGTGTGGTGGGCACGCTGAGGGACTTGGGGTGTACTGTACAGAGCCTGCGGGTTGGAGATGCAAGCTGCACTGTCTCTCCTTGCAGGACAGCACGCGCTAACAACCCAGGCATAGTCTTAACCTTTGTGCTGCCCACGGAGCAGTCCCACTTAGGCAAGATTGAGGAGCTTCTCAGTGGAGGTAAGAGCCTGGCTCTTGTGGGCCTGGGCCAGGGTCAGGCTTCTCGCACAATGCTTTAAAATTCCATGATGATGATGACAGAGGTCACAACATAGTATGACACGCCACTTCCACCATCCATCCTTGTTTTGCCCTGAGTGGCAGGCACTGTTCCCCTTGAGAGATAAACAAATTGAGGTAATTTGTCCAAAGTCATGTTTACTGTCTGCCTCATGAGCGTTGAGTGACCTGACATGCTGCTGTGACAGCTCAGGACACCACCTGACCCCAGGGTGCTGGGTGATCCTAGACTGCTCTCTGTGGCCATCGTCACGGGGTACCTTGACTCCCAAGGAATACTATGGGGTACTCCTTGGGAGAGGAGAAGAGAGTGGGTGACGGGTTCTTGGGCTCGGGGCCACACAGGCCACCCCCATCCACACACAGGGACAGATGGGTCATCACTGTAAGAGGTCCAGGTACAGCTAAGCTACATGTTTGGCATCCCAGGAAGGCGGTGGGTCCCCTGCAGCTTTGCCCCAAGGAGGAGGTGCAGGAGACCTTCATTGAAGACCTTGTCCTAAGGCCTCAGCCTGTGGGACCCTCACTGCTTTCTTCTCCACAGAGAACAGGGGCCCTGTTCTGCTCCCCTACCAGTTCCGGATGGAGGAGATCGAGGGCTTCCGCTATCGCTGCAGGGTGAGCTGCTGTGGTGGGGAGGGGAATGAGAGGGGAGGGACTGTGGCCCAGGGATTGTACCCTGTTGCTGAGCATCCAGGCGTGAGGGAGGATTTGGGGCAGCCTCACTGTCTTGACCTTCAGTGTCCACCCCCAGGATGCCATGCGCTCAGTGACTAAGCAGGCCATTCGGGAGGCGAGATTGAAGGAGATCAAGGAGGAGCTTCTGCACTCTGAGAAGCTTAAGGTGAGGGGATGGGAAGTGAGGAGGGGACAAATCTTAGACGGCTGCCCTTTTTTGGAGACTCGCTGAGCTCCGAGTGGTGAGAAGCAGAGAACTGGGCCGTTTTCTGGCCTTTGGCACAGAAAGGGAGGAAATGGAAGGAAGCCAGTCTGTTCTGCTTGGTGGTAAATTGGCACAACCTTATGGTGGACACTGTCCAGCAGAATTACAAGCTCATGTGTCCTTTCATCCAAAATTCCACTTCTGGAACTTAATCTTGGTCACACTTGTGAATGTGCACGGTCAAGCATGTGTCTGCATTCCTCATGGCATTATCATGGAACCAAAAGATGGAAACAGCCCGGGGCCACCATCGGGGGCTTGCTAGGTAAGCTCAGGTGCATCCAGAGCCGAAAGTTACATGGGAAGGAACGAGGTTGGTTGTGTGTCCATATGAAACAGTCTGTAAGGTGATGCCCAGCAATAAGTGGTGCAGGAGACTGCCGTGTGTGTCGTGGAGAAGGGAAAATAGAAACGTCCACTCCCGGGAGGTGTGAGAAATGTGCAGAAGCAGGTGCCTCATGCCTTTTGAAACACATGACTGTGTTATCCTTTGAAAAGCTCAGTCTGTGAAGTCACACAAGAAAGATGCTCACGCTGTGGCTCTCCCTCTTCCCCCGGCAGACATACTTTGAAGACAACCCCAGGGACCTCCAGCTGCTGCGGCATGACCTACCTTTGCACCCCGCAGTGGTGAAGCCCCACCTGGGCCATGTTCCTGACTACCTGGGTGAGTATGGCCTGACGGGGCAGGAAGTAACAGGCTGGGGAAGTGGCATTAATTTCTCCGCTGCTGGATCAGCCCCTGTGCTTGGTGCTGGGGATGCTCAGGCAGAATGGGACCTGGAGACGCTGGCAGCACGCGGGCATGTAAACAGGCACACCCCTGTGTTTCTAAACTTGTTTGCTTGGTCCCACAGGTTAGCTGTCACTGTCTCCATTTTAGAGATGAGAAAATTGAGGTAGTGCAGAGTGGGTGGCAGACCCAGGATTTCAGGCCAGGTGGTCTCCAGAGCTGGGCCAAATTGCTATCCATGGGTCAAAGGGAGTGAACAGGTTTGGGAGAGAGTCACGGGCAGGAGGCAGAGAAAGCCACCTGAGCTGCAAAAGACTCAAGATTAGCAGCCACTGAAGAGGCATCTGTGGAGTCTCTGGGTAAGAACAGTCAGCAGGGAGACAAACACTATAAGGCCTAAACAGAAAAGGTGGCAAAAGAAGAGCCAGTGGTGGTGGGAGGAATGCGGGGGTAGTGTAGGCATGGGGTCAGGACCCTGGGATTGGTTTCTGTGGTGCAGCCCGGGCTAGAGCTTTATGTGACCTTTAAAGCTGGGGACCTCTCTTCATCTTAGGCAGGCTCTGGGTAATGACTTCTTTCAGTGTCTCATAGGAGATGTTTTTGGTAATGAGTATGTGTGACTTTTATGCCTAAAATGGATTGAAGGAGAAGAGTGGTGGAGATGAGGCTGTGGGCAGCAAGTGCAGGACCCTTCCCAGTGCCACAGGCTCTGCTCAGCCTGGACCTGCAGCCGCCCAGCGGGTGTGGTGTTGCTGCTGTGGAGGTGACAAAGGGTGGAGATGGAATGTTCCAGGGCAGGAAAAACCTGGACACTGGGAAAGGAAGGATCCAGAAGAGATGGGAACATGAAAATGCCAGAGAGAGTGGTGGGGGCCAGGTTCTCACAGGATAGTGAGCTGGAAGAGACCCCAGTTCAGGTCCTGGCCTGAGATGTGAGGAGGGGAGTTGGGAGGGTGGGTAGGGAGGAAGAGGGTAAGGCCAGAGCTTTGGCCTGAGGAACCCAGTCTGCTGCTATAGCGGAGTCACTTGCCAAGGTGTGGCCAGGAGGTTTAGAAGGACCAGGAGAAGGTGGAAAGGTGTCAGGATGTGGGATGTTTGACACTTGAAGAGGAGGGCCCACGTGTGGTTGGCTTGGGGGAGTCCGTGGGGTGGGCGAGTTGAAGATAGAGCCAAGATCAGGTGCAGCTGGGATGTGGGCCCCCTGTATCTGTAGTAATGGGCCACAGGTGAAGAAATTACCTGTTGACTTTTATTTCAGCTACATTTTCTTTCTTTAAGGGTGTCTTTTTCTTTCTTGTTACATGTTTATTGGAACAAATCTAAACAATACAGGAGAGTGATTTAGATAGTGGAAGTCTAAGGTGCTCACATTCTCCTAGCCCTGTGCAGGTGTGATAGTGAACAGGTATATGTCATAGGCTGCCAGTTGGGTCAGAATTGAAGAATTTGCTGCAGAATCAGTGGGAGGGCAGGGATGGGAGCAGTAGTGGTGAGCCCACTGCTCAGGCAAGCATCTCTTGCAGTTCCTCCTGCTCTTCGTGGCCTGGTGCGCCCTCACAAGAAGCGGAAGAAGCTGTCTTCTTGTAGGAAGGCCAAGGTATGGCTCCTGGGGACTTGGGGACAGCTGCAGGACTCCTCCCCACCTGCTCTTTGTCATCACCAGAATGTGTAGGCGCCTTGCCCTAGGGAGGGGGGGAGAGCGCACCCTAGAACCGGGCCCCCAAAATCTGGTGGCTGGGACACAATCTGGTGTAGGATAGGGATACTTTTGCAGCCGCCTGCAGGCCCTGCTTTTCTTTCCCCAGCTGCCTTTCCCCATTTCCTTGTCCGCAGCACCTTCTGGTCGTGTTGGCCAGGTGCCGGCACGGCTCCCTTTGTGTCTTTCTCAGTTGGGTGGGTGGGTTTGTCAGCCTGATTCCCCCAACTAACCTGTGACTTTGCCTCCTTAGAGAGCGAAGTCCCAGAACCCACTGCGCAGCTTCAAGCACAAAGGAAAGAAATTCAGACCCACAGCCAAGCCCTCCTGAGGTTGTTGGGCCTCTCTGGAGCTGAGCACATTGTGGAGCACAGGCTTCCACCCTTCATGGACAGGCGAGGCTCTGGTGCTTACTGCACAGCCTGAACAGACAATTCTGGGGCTGGCAGTGCTGGGCCCTTTAGCTCCTTGGCACTTCCAAGCTGGCATCTTGCCCCTTGACAGCAGAATAAAAATTTTAGCTGCCCCAGTTTGTGCCTCCGGCATATGAAAAGGACTGTTCGAATCCCCAAAACATCAGGAGTCAGGAAACTTCTGGAAGACAGCAGCGCCTGGCTCTGCAGCTGCATGCAGTGCTTCACTTGGCCAGCAGAGGTCAGCTGTGCTGAGCTGCCCCAGCCATGAGAAGAGAAACTTGCCCTTGCCGGCAGGTGGCTATGGCCGGCCCAGAGCCTTCCTGGGCAGCTGCTACAGCCCTGCTGCCTGGGATCAGGCTGGGAGATGGGCCTTCCTGACCGCCACCCTTCCTCTCCCCCAGCACACGCACATGTAGATTCGGGGGGAAGCTGCCTGCTCTTTCTTAGAGGAGCCAGGGCAGTTAATCTGCTGGTCCCTTTCTGAACAACTGTTGATGTGTGAGCTGTGTCTGTGTGTTATGTGCGTAAGCGGTGGTGTAACATGCACACACATGTACTGTTCCTTGTGCCCTGGCTTCAGCTCTCCAGCTGCCTTCTCAGCCTGAAGGCTGGGCTTCTCTGCTGGCTTGAGGCCCTAGATTGCATGTCACCTGCTTACTAGGCGTCACAAGGCCAGGCTGGGGGCATGAGGAGGTTGGGGCAGCGGGAGAGTGGGGAGAAACTAGGGGAGTGCCTGCATATTTTAGAAAGAACCAAGTTTTTTCTTGGCAAAAACTTGTACAGAGACGAGTGAGGCTGGGCCTTTGGTCACGGTGGGACTGAAGCCAGCAGGACCCGAGATTTGGTGCCTCCATGATCCCTGCTCCTCTTCGGTTAATGCCCAAGGATTTCCATAAAGCCAGCGTGTATGATGGGGGCAGGAAGGTGGTATTTTCTGGGCAGGCGTGAACTAGAGCTGCCAGGGAGCTGCAGACAGTATTCTTGCAGTCTGGTGGTTAGGAGTATTCAGAAGGAAAAAGTTAATGGAACTGGCGATAAAGAGCAACCATTTGAGCATCTACTGGGAGACACCTGTCAACTGCACAGACCCTATCAGTGGGCATCACTCCCACCTCTTGGAAGACGAGACAGGGCAGAGAGTGCCTGCAGTGCTGAGGCCTGGTCCTTGCCCTAGGCTGGCCTTCCCACCTGACTTCATGGAGTGCTGAGGCTGGTCCTGAGGACAGTGAGTGCCCTGGATGTTGTGACCAAGCTGTGTTCTAAAGTGATGCACAGCCTGTCTCCACTGTGTTTATCTCTCTGACCCTGTCACTACCAGTCACACCCTACCAAGAGAGCTTGTATCCCAGAGCCACCCTGGATGGAGAGGAGATTGGTTTCCCCAGTGATTTCCTTCTTGAGGGGATGGGGTAGAGGAACATGGAGCTAGCCTTTGCTGTATTCCTGCATGGGGACAGCAGGGTCTGGGCCCGGAGCAGAGGAGCTTGGGTAAAGGTATGGTGGCTGTTTGTTCAAACTGTACATTCAGGCCGGGCGTGGTGGCTCACGCTTGTAATCCCAGCACGCTGGGAGGCTGAGGCAGGTGGATCACGAGGTCAGGAGATCAAGGCCATCCCAGCCAACATGGTGAAACCCTGTCTACTAAAAATACAAAAATTAGCTGGGCGTGGTGGCACGTACCTGTAATCCCAGTTACCCGGGAGGCTGAGGCAGGAGAATCGCTTGAACCCGGGAGTCAGAGTTTGTGGTGAGCCAAGATCGCACCACTGCACTCCAGCCTGGTGACAGAGCGAGACTCCGTCTCAAAAAAAAAAAAAAGTGTACATTCAGGGCCAGGCCCGGTGGCTCACACCTGTAATCCCAGCACTTTGGGAGGCCGAGGCAGGTGGATCACGAGGTCAGGAGATTGAGGCCAGCTTGACCAACGTGGTGAAACCCCATCTCTACTAAAAATACAAAAATTAGCTGGGCAGGATGGTGAGCACTTGTAGTCCTAGCTACTCGGGAGGCTGAGGCAAGAGAATCGCTAGAACCTGGGAGGTGGAGGTTGCAGTGAGCCGAGATTGCGCCACTGCACTCCAGCCTTGGCAACAAAGCGAGACTCCGTCTCAAAAAACAAAAAGTGTACCTACCTTCCTCCTAATGGCATCCCTGGGAGAAGTTATTTCTGCATTTTAAGTGGGAAAGATGAGGCTCAGAAGTTGCCTGGAGTATGAGGTTCTGTGCAGGGTTTGGACTCTGGCCTGTCTACCCTGGTGGAATAGCTGGTACCACGGGGGCTTTTGCTGTGGGGTTAGGCACCATGTGGGTGCTCTGGGGCCCTGGCATTGGATAGAATGGGAGGATTGCTTGAGCCCAGAAGTTCAAGGCTGTATGATCACGCAGCTGCCCTCCATCCTGGGCAACACACTGAGACTCTCTGTTTTTTTTTTTTTTTGTTTTTTGTTTTTTGTTTTGAGACAGAGTCTCGCTTTGTTGACCAGGCTAGAGTGCGTTGGTGCAATCTCAGCTCACTGCAACCTCTGCCTCCTGGGTTTAGACAGTTCTCCCTGCCTCAGCCTCCTGAGTAGCTGGGATTACAGGCGGCCGCCACCATGCCTGGCTATTTTTTGTATTTTTAGTAGAGACAGGCTTTCACTATGTTGGTCAGGCTGGTCTTGAACTCCTGACTTCAGGTGATCCACCTCGGCCTCTCAAAGTGCTGGGATTATAGGTGTGAGCCACCATGCCTGGCCGTGAGACCCCTGTCTTTAAAAAATAAAGGACGGGGGCTGGGTGTGGTGGTTCACATCTGTAATCCCAGCCCTTTGGGAGGCCGAGATGGGCAGATCACTTGAGATCAGGAGTTCGAGACCAGCCTGCCCAACATGGTGAAACCCTGTCTTTACCAACAACAACAAAAAAAGCCAGGTGTGGTGGCCCACGCCTGTAATCCCAACTACTCGGGAGGCTGAGGCAGGAGAATTGCTTGAACTTGGGAGGCGGAGGTTGCAGTGAGCTGAGATCGCTCCACTGCATTCCCGCTTGGGTGGCAGAGCGAGACTCCGTCTCAAAAAAAACAAAACAAAACAAAACAACATCAGACACCACATGGCAGGATCCAGGATCCAATCAGATCAAGCTCTGGCATCACCCCATGGCAGGATCCAGTCAGATGTTACCTCCCAGCATCACCTCATTGTGAGATTCAATTAGATCATGCTTCATTACCCTTTGCTTATAAAACCCAACCCAACCCCTAGCTCAGGAAAAGAGATTGAGCATTCCCTCCTTCCTTGCCAGTTGACTTTAAATAAAGCTTTTCTTATTTCAAAATATAAAAAAGAAAGTATCTCTGCTGGGCATGTTGGCTGGCTCATGCCTGTAATCCCAGCACTTTGAGAGGCAGAAATGGGCAGATCAACTGAGGTCAGGAGTTCAAGACCAGCCTGGCCAACATGGCAAAACCCTGTCTCTACTAAAAATACAAAAATTAGCTGGGCATGGTGCCTGGCTAATTTCCACGCCCGGCTAATTTTTGCATTTTTAGTAGAGACGGGGTTTTGCCATGTTGGTCAGGCTGGTCTTGAACTTCTGACCTTGTGATCCACCTGCCTCGGCCTCCCAAAGTGCTGCAATTATAGGCGTGAGCCACCACCCCCGGCCCTCTTGTTCCTGATTTTAGAGGAAAAACTTTCAGTTCATCATAAAAAAATATATGTTTTTCGAGACAGAGTCTTCCTTTGTTTTCCAAGCTGGAGTGCAGTGATGCAATCGTGGCTCACAGCAGCCTCAAACTCCTAGGCTTAAGTGATCCTCCTATCTCAGCCTCCTGAGTCTAAGACTCAAGGTATGTGCCACCGCACCAAAAATTCTTTTTGGTAGGGTCTTGCTTTGACCTTCCTTTGACCTTGCTTTGACCCTTGGTTTGACCTTGCTTTGACAGGGTTTTGCAATGTTGCCCAGTCTTCTCTTGAACTCCTGGACTCCAGTGATTCTACCACGTTGGCCTCCCAAAGCAGTGGGATTATGAGCATGAATCATTGAGCCTGGCCAGCCTTTTGTCAGTATTATGTAAGCTGTGGGTTTTTTTGTTGTTGTTGTTTTTGTTTTTGAGATGAAATCTCACTCTGTCGCCCAGACTGGAGTGCAATGGCACAATCTTAGCTGACTGCAACCTCTGCCTCCTGGGTTCAAGCGATTCTCCTGTCTCAGCTTCCCAAGTAGATGGGATTACAGGCGTGCGCAACCACACCTAGCTAATTTTTTGTATTTTTAGTAGAGATGGAGTATCAACCATGTTGGCCAGGCTGTTTTCTAACTCCTGACCTCAAGTGATCCACCCTCCTCAGCCTCCCAAAGTGCTGAGATTACAGGTGTGAGCCACTGCACCTGGACTTTTTTTTTTCATGTATGGCCTTTATCATGTTGAGAAAGTTACCTGCATTCCTTGTTTTCTGAGTGGTTTTATTATGAAAGAATGTCGGATATTGTCAGATATCTTTTCTGTATCAGTTGAGAGAATCATGTGATTTTTTTTCCCCTTCATTCTATTAATCTGGTATAGTTCATTAGTTCATTAATTGATTTCCATATGTTGAACCATCCTTATATTCCAGGAATAAAGTCTACCTGGTCATGGTGTATACTTTTTTTTTTTTTTTTTTTGGGAGATGGAGTCTCGCTCTGTGGCCCAGGCTGGAGTGCAGTGGCATGATCTCGGCTCCTTGCAACCTCTGCCTCCCGGGTCCAAGTGATTCTCCTGCCTCAGCCTCCTAAGTAGCTGAGACTATAGGCATGCACCACCCCACCCGGCTAGCTTTTGTATTTTTAGTAGAGAAGGGGTTTCACCATGTTGGCCAGGCTGGTCTCGAACTCCTAACCTCAAGTGATCTGCCTGTCTCGACCTCCCAAAGTATGGGGATTACAGGCTTGAGCCACTGCGCCCAGCCAATGTGTATAATCTTTTTAATACGACGTTCAGCTTGGTTCACTAGTATTTTTACTCAGTATTCATGAAGGATATTGAATATTTTATTCAATATTTATGAGGTCTGTAGTTTTCTTGTAGTGTCTTTGGTTTTGGTGTCAGTATACCATAGGATCAGGATACTATGAACATGCCCTCATAGAGTAAGTTAGGAAGTGTTCTTTCCTCTTCAATTTAGAGAAGAGTTTGAGAAGGATTGATATTAATTAGGGTTTTGTTTTTTTTCTGAGATGGAGTTTTGCTGTTGTTGCCCAGGCTGGAGTGCAATGGCGTGATCTTGGCTCACCACAACCTCTGCTTCCTGGGTTCAAGCGATTCTCCTGCCCCAGCTTCCCGAGTAGCCGGGATTACAGGCATGTGCCACCACGCCCAGCTAATTTTGTATTTTTTAGTGGAGATGGGGTTTCTCCATGTTGGTCAGGCTGGACTCGAACTCCGACCTCAGGTGATCTGCCCGCCTCGGCCTCCTAAAGTGCTGGGATTACAGGTGTGAGCCGCCATGCCCAGCTGATATTAATTCTGCTTTAAACGTTTGCTAGAATTCGCCAGTGAAGCCATCTGGTCCTGGGCTTTTCTTTTGGGGGAGTTTAAAAATTACTGATTCAATTTCCTTAGTTATTTAGATTTTCTGCTTCTTCATGAATTAGTTTTGGTAGTTGAATGTTTAGCAATTTGTCCATTTCTTCTAGATTATCCAGTTTATTATATGTTCATTTGTATTATCTTGTATTTTTTATTTCTGTAAAATTGTAAAGCTCCCACTTTCATTTGTGATTTTGGTAATATCAGTCTTCTTTTTCGTAGTCACCTTACCTAAATGTTTGTTAATTTTGTTGATTTTTTCTTTTAAAATTTGGTTTTCTGTATTATTTTATTTGTATTATAGATTTCTTGAAAAAAATCTTCTGAAGGAGCAATCAACTTTTTGTTTCATAGCTATTCTCTATAGTTTTCTATTCCCTATTTCATTTATCTCAATTCTAGTCTTTATATTTTTAAAAATTCTAGCTTTGAGTTACTTTTTTCTTTTTCTAGCTCCTTGAGGTGTGCAGTTAGAAAATTTCAAAACTTTCTTCTTCTCTTCTTCTATCCCTCCTCCTTCTTCCCCCTCCCCTTTCCTCCTCCTTCCCCTCCTCCTATTGGGGTGATCATACCCAACACCAGGTCGTGGGGGTGACAAAGTGAGTGGAGTCAGAGGATTGAGAAAAAGACAGTTTGAGAGATAAAGGTGGGATGATCAATTGTGGAGGCTGCCAAGGCTCTGAGCGCTGGGAGCCCACGGTATTTATTGCTAATCCAACAAAGAAACAGGTGGTGAGAATGTGGGGATCAAAAGGGCAGGTGCATGATCTACAGCTGTGATGGTTTAGCATGTATATGTAACATGTTCTGCTACTTGAGATAATGGAAATAGGAGCCTATCAGGGCTAGAAGCAAGGAACCAGCAAGTCTAGACACATTCCAGAGGACATTATGCAAGCCCTGCCTCAGTTTCCCTCCCAACACTCAACTTTTTCCCAGCATCCTCCTCCTCCTCCTCCTCCTCCTCCTTCTTCTTTTCTTCTTTCTCTTCCTCTTCCTCTTTCTCTTTTCTCCTTTTTTGTAGAGATGGGGTTTTGCTATGTTTTCCAGGTTGGTCTTGAACTCCTGGCCTAATATAATTCCCCTGCCATGGCCTCCCAAAGTGTTGAGATTACAGGCATGAGCCACCACACCTGGCCCTCTCTTTAAAAAAAAAAAAAAAAAAAATTAAAAATTAAAAAAATTTTTTGAGACAAGGTCTTGCTCTGTTGCCCAAGCTGGAGTGCAGTGGTGTGATCTCAGCTCACCGTAGCCTTGACCTCCTGGGCTCAAGTGATTCTCATCCCTCAGCCTCCCGAGTAACTGGGACTACAGGCACGTGCCACCATGCCCCGCTAATTTTTTGTATCTTTCTTATAGAGACAGGGTTTAGCCATGTTGCCCAGGCTAGTCTCCCTCAATCCTGCCCCCTTGACCTCTCGAAGTGCTGGTACTACAGGCACCGCGCCAGGGTGCTTTCTTCTTTTTCAATTGTGCTTATGGCTAAAAATTTTCCTCTTAGCACAGCTCTGCTTCATCCCGTAAGTTTTGGTATGTTGTGTTTTCATTTTCATTTGTCTCAAGGTATGTTTATATTTCCTTTGTGATTTATGCTTTGGTCCATTGGTTGTTAAGCATGTGTTGTTTAATTTCCAAATATCATGAATTTTCAGGGATTTTTTCCTGTAATTTATTTACTTTTTTTTTTTTTTTTTTTGAGCCAGGATGGAGTGCAGTTGTGTGATCACGGCTCACTGTAGCATTGATCTCCTGGGTTCAAGCAGTTATCTCACCTCAGCCTTCTGAGTAGCTGGTACCACAGGTGTGTGCCACCATGCCTGGCTAATTTTTTTTTTTTTTTTGAAACAGGGTCTCACTCTGTGGCCCAGGCTGGAGTGCAGTGGTGTGATCATGGCTCACTGCAGCCTTGATCTCCTAGGTTCAGGTGATCCTCCCACCTCAGCCTCCTGGGAAGCTGGGACTACAGGTGCACACCAATACACCAGCTAATTTTTTGTGTTTTTAGTAGGGATGGGATTTCACCATGTTGCCCAGGAAGTTCTGAACTCTTGGATTCAGGCAATTCGTTTCCCTCAGCCTCCCAAAGTATTGGGATTACAGGTGTGAACCACCACACCCAGCTTCTTTCTATTTTTAGAGATGGAGTTTCTCTATGTTGCCCAGGCTGATCTTGAACTCCTGGGCCCAGGAGATCCTCCCAACTTGTCCTCCCAAAGTGCTGTGATTACAGATGTGAGCCACCGTGCTCAGCCCCTTCTGTTAATCGAGTTCTAGTTTCATTCCATTGTGACTGGAAAATATACTTTCTATGATTTTAATTATTTAAAATATAACAAGGCTTGTTTTGTCACCTAACATACTGTTTATCCTGAGGAATATTCCATGTGCACTTGAAAGAAATGTGTATCCTGCTGTTGTGGAGTGGAATGTTATATATATACAAGTGTCTTCGTGTTTTATAAATGTTCAAGACTTCTATTTCCTTACTGGTCTTCTGTCTAGTTGTTCCATCAATTATTGAAAATGGAGTATTAAAGTCTCCAACTACTTATTGTTGCATTGTCTATTTCTCCTTTCAATTATGTAATGTTTGCTTTACATATTTTAAGGTCACATTGTTTGGTGCATATATATTATTATTACATATTTTTGATGAATTGACCCTTTTAGTAATGTATAATGTCATACTTGTCTCTTGTAACAATTCTTTATTTAAATTCTATTTTGTGGTCAGATTCAGTGGCTCATGCCTGTAATCCCAGCACTTTGGGAAGCCAAGGTGGGCAGATCACTTGAGGTCAGGAGTTCAAGACCAGTCTGTCCAACATGGCAAAACCCTGTCTCTACTAAAAATACAAAAAATTAGCTGAGCATGGTGGTACACAGGTGTGATTGCACTAATGCACTCCAGTCTGTCTCAAAACAAACAAAAAACAACCTCCCCTCAAAAAACCCCCAAGTTATAATAATTCTGGCTTTTGTATTTACCCATGTAAATACCTTTATTGGGGATTTTTATTTCTTCAAACATCTTTGAGTCACTGTCTGGCATCCTTTAATTTCAACTGAAAGAGTCCCCTTAGCATTTCTTGTAAGGCAGGTCTAGTGGTAATGAATTTTCTCAGCTATTATGTATCTGAAAATGTCTTAATTTCTCATTTATTTTTGAAAGATCATTTTGCTGAAAAAGGACTTTTGGTTGATAATTTTGTTTGTTTCAGCACTGTAAATATATCATGCTCACTGCCTTTTGACCTTCAGCATATCTTGTGAGTAATCAGCTGATAATCTTATTGAGGACACCTTGTATGTGATGAGTCACTTTTCTCTTGTTTTCAATATTCTCTCTTAGTATTTGCCTTTCATTATGTCTCAATATAAGTCTCTTTGTATTTATACTCCTTGGAGTTTATCGGACTTTTTAGATATTTAATATTCATGTCTTTCATCAAATTTGGACAGTTTTAGGCCATTATTTCTTCAAATAATCTGTCTCATTCTCTCTTCTCTTATTGAACTTCCATAATACCCATGTTATTTTGTTTCATGGTGTACCATAAGTAACTTAGTCTCTGTTCACTTTTCCTCACTCTTTTTCACATCTATTCCTCAGACCTGATGATTTCAATTGCCCTACCTTCCAAGTTCACAGATTCTTTCTTCTGCTTTCTCAAATCTGCTCTTGAGCCCCTCTAGTGAAGTTTTTTATTTCAGTTATTATCCTTTTCAGGTCCAGAATTTCTGTGTGGTTCTTTTTTTTATAATTTCTCTTTATTAATAACCTCATTTTGTTCATGCATGGCTTTCCTAATTTACTTTAGTCCTCATCTATTTTTGCTCTTAGCTCTTTAAGATAGCTATTTTAAAGTGTTTTTGTCTAATAAGTCTTATGTTGGGCTGCCTTGGACACAGTTTTTGTCAACTTGTTGTTTTTTTCCTTTGAATAGGCCATCTTTTCCCATTTCTTTATCTGCCTTGTGATTTTGCTATTGCTGTTGCAAACTGGACTTTTGACTATTATAATGTGATAAGTCTGGAAATCAGATTCTCTCTCTTCCTCAGCATTTTTTTAATTGCTGAAGGCTGTAGTAACGTTTGTTTTTATACTTTCCCAAGCTATTTTTGCAAAGACCATTCATTGTTTTTTTGTGGTCACCAAAGTGTCTGTTTCTTCAGCTTGCGTTTAGCCAGTGTTTTGACAGAGAATTCCCTGAATGCCAGGAGCTAAAAACTACACCACCACCACCACCACCACCACCACCACCACACACACACACACACGCACACACACAAGCATACCTCTCCCATCTTTTGCAAATTGGGTTGGGACTCTTTAACACTTATCTAGGCTTGTTCTGAGCCTAGGATCAGCCTGTGACAAAAGTTTCAGGGCTTTTCTGAATATGTGTTTTGCCCTGGACATGCATGTAGCATTCTCAATTTCCTGTATACATAGCTGTTTTATTTTTGTTTGAGTTGGATCTCGCTCTGTCATCTAGGCAGGTGTGCAGTGACATGATCATGGCTCACTGCAGCCTCGCACTCCTGGGCTCAGGTGATCTTCTTGTTTCTGTTTCCCAAGTGGCTAGGACTACAGGAATGCACCACCATGCCCAGCTAAGCTTTCCCTTCCCTTCCCTTTTCTCCCCTCCCTTCCTTTCCCTTCCTCCTTCTTTTCTCTCTTCTTTCTTTCTTTCTTCCTCTCTTCTTTCTTTCTTTCTTTCTTTCTTTCTTTCTTTCTTTCTTTCTTTCTTTCTTTCTTTCTTTCTTTCTTTCTTTCTCTTTCTTTCTTTTTCTTTCTTTCTTTCTTTTCTTTTTTCTCTCTCTCCTTCCTTCCTTTTCTTTTGCTTTTTTCTTTTCT
Organism: Mandrillus leucophaeus; assembly: GCF_000951045.1. Lineage (NCBI taxonomy): Eukaryota > Metazoa > Chordata > Mammalia > Primates > Cercopithecidae > Mandrillus > Mandrillus leucophaeus. The sequence goes on along the minus strand of NW_012102565.1, from coordinate 1,200,214 downwards.
TTCTCTTTCTTTCTCCTTCCTTCCTTCTTTCTCTCCCTCTCTTTCCATCTCTCCCTCCCTCCTTCCCT
>NW_012102565.1:1184319-1199991 GCF_000951045.1 Mandrillus leucophaeus | reverse complement strand
CCCTCCCCTTCCCTCCCATCCCCTCCCCTTCCCTCTCCTCTCCTCTCCTCTCCTGTCCCATCCCGTCCCGTCCCGTCCCGTCCCGTCCTGTCCTGTCCTGTCCTGTGTAAACATAGCTCACAGCAGCCTCAACCCTGAGGGCTCAAGTGATCTTCCTGTGTCCCTCCCAAGTAGCTGGGACAGCAGGTGCCTAACCCCCATCTAATTATTTATTTTTTTTCTGCTCGTCCTCTGTGGGTTGGACCCACTGCCTAACCAGTCCCAATGAGATGAACTGGGTACCTCAGTTGGAAATGCAGAAATCACCCGCCTTCTGCCCTGGTCTCACTGGGAGCTGCAGACCGGAGCTGTTCCTATTCAGCCATCTTGGCCCCTTCCAATTATTTATTTTTTTGTAGAGACAGGGTCTCATCATGTTCTCCAGGCTGGTTTAAAACTCTTGGGATCAGGGCAGGATCCTCCCACCTCAACCTCCCAAATTGCTGAAGATTACAGGTGTGAGCCACCATGCCCAGCCTGCTTTTCTATTTTGTTGTAGAGACAGGCTCTCACTATATTGACCAGGCTTGTCTCAAACTCCTGGCCTCAAGCAGTCCTCTTGCCTTGGCCTTCCAAACTGCTGTGATTACAGGCATGAGCCACTGCACCTGTCGGCCTCTTCTTCTTTTTTTGAGTCAACGTCCAGCCTGGAGTGCAGTGGTGCAATATGGCTCACTGCAGCCTCAAACCCCTAAACTCAGATGATCCTCCCACCTCGGCCTCCCAAATAGCTGGGACTACAGGTATATGCCACCATGCCAGCTAACTTTTTTTAAATTTTATTTTTTGTAGAGATGGGGTCTTGCTATATTGCCCAGGCTGGTCTCAAACTCCTGGCCTCAAGTGATCCTCCCACCTTGGCCTCCAAAAGCATTGGCATTACAGGCATGAGCCACTGTGCTTGGCTCATAGCTGCTTTAAAAATTTATATACACATATATATTTTAAGAGAGGGACTTGCTCTACTGCACTGGCTGGAGTGCAGTGTCACTATCATGGCTCACAACTCAAACTTCTGGGCTCAAGCAATCCTCCCGCCTCAGCCTCCCAAGTAACTGGTACTACAGGTGCATGCCACCACCCCCAGCTAATTTTTAAATTTGTTGTAGAGACAGGGTCTTGCTGTGTTGTCCAGACTGGTCTCAAACTCCTGGGCTCAAGCAATCTGCCTGCCTCAGCATCCCAAAGTGTTGGGGTTACAGACATAAGCCACTGCACCCACAAATTGCTGTTGAATATCCAAATGGTCCAAGCTTCTCCTCTGGGTTTAAAATGGTATGTGGCATGTCTCTACCTATAACCTCTTGCCCCAGGCATCTTTTCTGAACAATGTCCTGATTTTAGGCAAAAGATACAGCATCTTGCATCAGTTCTTCCAGGAGCCACCAGATAAGAACAGATGCACATAATAGATTGCACATAAGGCCTGCTCTCTTTGGAGGGAGGGAACTGAGAACTGTGCTACTGTTGTCTCAATTCCAAAACTGTTGGCTGGGTGCAGTGGCTCATGCCTGTAATCCCAACGTTTTGGGAGGCCAAGGCAGGAGATCACTTGAGGCCAGGAGTTTGAGACCAGCCCAGACAACATAGTGAGAGCCTATGTCTACAAACAATTTAAAACACTAGCTGGGTGTGGTGGCACATACCTGTAATTCTAGCTTCTCAGCAGGCTGAGGTTGGAGGATTGCTTAAGCCCACGAGTTTGAGGCTGCAGTAAGCCATGATTTTACCAGTACACTTCAGCCTGGGCTACAGAATTAAACCGCTCAAAAAAAAAGACCAAGACTGCTGCCATGCTGGGGAAGGGGAGCGGGGGCAAGACTAAGTGAAAACACCGCAAAACTTTCCTACTGTTTTGACGATGGCCTTTTTTAAATTGAATGTTTGCCTGGTTGCTATAGGCCTTTGTTTTCTAGAGTGCCAACAAAGTTGATTCTGACAGTTGGGCTTGTTTATTCAGTGTTTCAGTTTGGAAATGAGAGCTTGGAGCTTCCTAGGCCACCATTTTGCAGATGTTATTTCCAATGGCATTTTTTGCATCTCGACTTTTTCCTCCTTCAGGACCACAAGATGGTTGCTACAGCTACAGACCTTCCATCTTTCTAGCACAGCGAAAAGCGGGGAAGGCTGGAATATCATGCCAGCTGCTTACCTCTCCTTTCACGAGGAAAGAAAAAGCCTTCCCATGGGGATCCCAGGGCCCCTGCTAGCTGCAAAGGGGCCTGGGAGAGCAGGGAGAGCCTCTCTCACCTAAGCAGTAGACACAGTCCTTCACCAGAGTGCAGGTTCTGATGACAAGAAAGACGAAGAGGCCACCAGCAGGCTGGATACCCCAAAGAGCCAGAAGTAGGGGATGTGATTACTCATATCTGTACCGGTCAGAGTGTTGTACACATATCCAGCCAAGGTACCTGTGACCCAGGTCAGGTGACTGGCTTAGCAATGTCACCTACCTTCCTCTCAACCCAGATCCCCAAACTCTTTGAATGCTGTTGGGATGCAGAACAGCAAGTCAGCAAGTGATTTTTTTAAAAAAATAATTTAATTTTTGTGGGTACACAGTAGATTATATATTTATGGGGTACATGAGATATTTTGATACAGATATACGATGTGTCATAATCACATCAGGTTGTAAATGGGGTGACCATCACCTCAAGCATTTGTCACTTCTTTGTGTTACCTCTCTGTAAAAGGATGTTTAATTACACCCTTTCAGTTATTTTTAAATGTACTGCTGATTGTAATTACCCTGTTGTGCTATCAAATACCAGCTTTTATTTATTCTATCTAATTATATTTTTGTACTCATCAACCATCTCCGCTTCTCCCTACCTCCCCACTACTCTTCCCAGCCTCTGGTAACCATCGTACCTACTTTCTATTGCCATGCGTTTGTTTTAATTTTTAGCTCCTACAAATGAGTGAAAAACACGTGAAGTTTGTCTTTCTGTGCCTGGCTTATTTCAGTGAGTGATCCTCATGTCTCCAGGGCTTGTCTCCACATGACTCACCAGGGGAAGCCCCTGCCAGGTGTCACCCCAGAGCCAACCACAGAGGGCTGCTCTGCTGATGGCTGCCTCACCCCCGGCTGCTCCCTCAGTGAACTGGCACAGCTCTGCGCCCCTCTCTGGACGTGCTCAGAGTAGCCACATTTCAGGCATGTCTTATGATTCTAACATCAAGCTTATAATATCAATCTTACTAATACCAAGAAAAAGTGGAAAATGAGGTATTATCTGGCAGTCATTAAATTAGTAAGGTCTAATGACAAACATAATACACGATGAAGGTGAGACTGTGGGGAGATGGTGCCTTTGCGAGTTGCCCGTGTCAGCGGTAAGAGTCACGGCCCTCGGGAAATCACCGAGTCTTCATTACTCAAGACTGGCATCAACCCTTCACCAAATTCCAATAACTGAGGATCTGATAATTACCCGATAAATCCTAGATTAGCCTGAGGAAAGAAATGAGCTGTCCACATAAGAGTCATAAACATTGGGCTGGGGCTGCTGGCTCATGCCTATAATCCCAGCACTTTGGGAGTCCAAGGAGGGCGGATCACAAGATCAAGAAATCAAGACTCTCCTGGCCAACATGATGAAACCCTGTCTCTACTAAAAATACAAAAATTAACCGGGCATGATGGCACGTGCCTGTAGTCCCAGCTACTTGGGAGGCTGAGGCAGGAGAATCGTTTGAACCCAGGAGGCAGAAGTTGCAGTGAGCCAAGATCGTGCCACTGTACTCCAGCCTGGCAACAAAGCAAGACTCTGTCTCAAAAAAAAAAAAAGAATGGTAAACATTGTACTCTGACTCACAAATCTCATCTAGGGGAACTTGTTTTAAGGAAATAAATTTAAAAAATAATAGGAAACATTGTTAGGCACAAAGAAGTCAACCAGAAACATATTTATCAAAAATGATCTATTGGGAACCAGCCCGACAGCACCAGAAGAGGAGAAGATCCATGAGTTCTGTGGACCATAACCTAGTCACAGACATGCTGATCAGAGATTGAAGGCAACAGGGAGGATTTCTGTGAAAAGTCAAGAGAAAAAGCAGGATGCATGTGTACATATCATATGGTCACAACTCGGCATGTGTGTCCAGAGGCACTGGCAGTTGGGTTGGGAGATCAGGTGTGAAATTTTCACTGTCATTCCGAACCGGATTGTGCTGCTGTTACACTGCTTGTGTTTCACAGACGACCCCAGGAGATCACATAGCTGGACTCTATCTCTCTGTGGTGCTAGGCTGGGCACAACTGGGCTCCAGGGGCTTAGCCTAGGTAGCCCCCATGGGAACAAATATATGAAAGACAGGGTGGGCCTTTCATATGCTTGTTCTGACACTCAGCCCCGTGCATGCCAACAGTAACTTCTTGCTGCAAGTGCCCACAGCCCTGCCTAATGCCCTTTGACAGTGAGGGTGCCGGCTACATGCTGGGGCTAAAGCTTCCAGGAGTGTCCTCTACCAGTGACAGAAGAACGTGGTGGAAAGGTGTCTGTGTCCTTATTCCTTGGAGGCGACCCTCTTGGACATGTCCCCACCAGCTCCTGGAGGTCCCTGGGGGCAGGAGAAAGCTCTTGGATGCACTCTGGTCAGCTTCCTTCCATCCCCTGGCTCATTCCCCACTCAACAACTGCTGTCATCTGGGGTCACCTCCCCAATAAACTTTTTGCACTGGGATCCTTGTTTCAGGATCTGTTTCTGGAGGAACTAGATGACAACACCAGGAACAGAGGACCTAGAGAGGCAGCTTCATGGGTGGTGGGGTCTCTGCCTCTGCCGGCCAGGGACTTGGGAGCAGTTCTGGGAAGGTGCTGGATGGGGCTGTCACTCCCAGGGGCAGGCCCTTGGCTGCTGACTGTCTGTCCTCTCCACTATGGCTGTCTTGAGGACTTAGGGGTCAGCCTGACCCTGCCTTGGCCCCCTTCCTCTCAGCCTCTGTCTTCCCCTGCATGAGGCTGGGTGGCTCCCCTGTGAATCAGGCAGGGGTCCACAAAACACTAGAGACAGGTCCCTCCCTGCAGCTGTCTCCAGTGGATGGCACGCAGGTGATGTTCCCAACAAGCTGCGCTTATCTGCAGCTCAGCTTTGGTAATTGGGGCCAAGGTCATGGCCCATCCTGGTGATAGTGACAGCCCAAGGTAGGCCTTGACGATTCCTATCAGGAGGGAGCAGAAAGTGTGTACCACGCCCCTGGGCCCAGGTGGAGCAGGGCTGCTGCTCAAGGCTCCCGGCCATGCTCTGTCCCTTGCTAGGGGTGACTGGTGGGACAGGCCTGGCCAAGGGACAAGAGGGAGAAGGTCAGGGGGAAGTGGGGATGAAAAGCAAAATGAGCAAAGGAGAGTCTTCCGATATCTGGGGTCTCTGTAACTGTCAGGCCCAGGAGTGAGCTATTCTTTCCCTTTGCTTCCTGGAGGAGGGGACTTTTGTCACTGCGTCACTCCACCCTGACTGCCCCTCTGTTATCAGGCTGTTAATATTAATTAACAACAGTTGCTAGGGATGACAGTGCAGAGGGTGCCTCTGAGCCCATAGCTGGCCCTGGTCCCAAGAAGGGGTAGGGCAGATCGGGGGTCTAAGGCTGAGCCAGGGAGGGTGCGGAGGTTCCTCGGCCATGCTGAGTTCCTGAGGCCGGAGCCCAGCCAGTGCCTGGTTTCACCTGTGCCTCCAGGCCCTGGCACCAACTCCAGCAGAAGCTGAGTTAGGGGCTGATAGCGTGGTCTCTCCCCTAACTGGCTCAGCCCTCTGGCTTCGGTCGTTTTGGGAAGTGAGTGGAGACCCTAGCACCCGCATGATGAGGCTCATCTCAAGCGGGGGCCTGTGGACTGGGGCCAAACAGTGGGAGTGGTGGATCATTAACTAGCAGGGCTCAGCCTCATTGGTCCCTAACCCAGTCAGGCCAGGGTTGTCATCGAAGGGGAGGAGGCTGCCTTAATGTGTGTTCAGCCCTTGGCTATCCCTGAGGCCTGGCGCGGCTACCCGCTGACCCCTTCTCGACCTGGGATGGCGGAGGCCGGCCTGAGGGGCTGGCTGCTGTGGGCCCTGCTCCTGCGCTTGGTGAGTCCCAGGGCTTGGCTCCACCTCCCCTACAGCCTCCAGTTAGGGACCCTGGGGCCAGCCGTGTACCAGGCGAGTGTTACTGGGTAACAGCAAGGGAGCCTCAGGGCCTGCAGGCTGGGCCAGTCTCCGGACACATGAGGGATGCCAGGCCCCACAGAGGAGGGGTGCAGGTGGAGGGTTTCCAGGTCACAGAGTTGAATGCACACAGGGGTGAAAGAGGTCGCTGGACTGGGGTGTTCCAAGTCCCTCCTGTCACTGGCCCTACTGGGTGGGGTCCAGGCCTGCAGTTGAGGGAGGTCTGAGGCAAGGAGGTGCTGGGATGGGGTTACCTAGTGAGCATCACCTAGGGAGTCCTGGGAGAAGATCCAGGACTGGTGCCTCTTAAGTTCCTCGCTCCCTTTGTGTCTGGGAGGTGGGTGATGGCTTTCGGCCTCAAGCAGGTGGTGGTGGTGGTGGTGGTGGGAGCCGGGGGGCCTCCTGCACAGACTCTCCACGAGAGACCCTGGCCTCTGGATGTGGTGGGCAGTGTGGGGACTCAGGCTGACTTTGATGTGGGCAGGGCCCGGCACCTTGGAGTCAGCTTTGCCTCCTTACCCATACCTGGCCACTCCAGCAGGACCTTCCTAAACTGCAGGTCTATCAGGCCACACCTAGGAAGAAAGGCCTGGCTGCCCCGCCCACTTGTCACTCCAACACTGGCTGGCTGGCTGGCACATGCCTCCAGGAGGCTTCCCACTCCCCACACTCCCCCCTTCCCTGCCCCTGCTCCATGTCCTTCTTACCCCCACGCCCTCCCTGGCTGCCTGCTGCCTGGATGGCACCCAGCTGTGTCAGGGCCCATGAGTGATGTTGCTGTGTCTGCAGGCCCAGAGCGAGCCTTACACACCCATCCACCAGCCTGGCTACTGCGCCTTCTATGACGAATGTGGGAAGAACCCAGAGCTGTCTGGAGGCCTCATGACACTCTCCAACGTGTCCTGTCTGTCCAACACGCCAGCCCGCAACATCACAGGTGATCACCTGATCCTATTACAGAGGATCTGCCCCCGCCTCTACACCGGCCCCAACACCCAAGCCTGCTGCTCCGCCAAGCAGCTGGTATCATTGGAAGCGAGTCTGTCGATCACCAAGGCCCTCCTCACCCGCTGCCCAGCCTGCTCTGACAATTTCGTGAGCCTGCACTGCCACAACACATGCAGCCCCAACCAGAGCCTCTTCATCAATGTGACCCGCGTGGCTCAGCTAGGGGCTGGACAACTCCCAGCTGTGGTGGCCTATGAGGCCTTCTACCAGCACAGCTTTGCCGAGCAGAGCTATGACTCCTGCAGCCGTGTGCACATCCCTGCGGCTGCCACGCTGGCTGTGGGCAGCATGTGTGGCGTGTATGGCTCTGCCCTTTGCAATGCCCAGCGCTGGCTCAACTTCCAGGGAGACACAGGCAATGGTCTGGCCCCACTGGACATCACCTTCCACCTCTTGGAGCCCGGCCAGGCTGTGGGGAGTGGGATTCAGCCTCTGAATGAGGGGGTTGCACGTTGCAATGAGTCCCAAGGTGACGACGCAGCGGCCTGCTCCTGCCAGGACTGTGCTGCATCCTGTCCTGCTATCGCCCATCCCCAGGCCCTGGACTCCACCTTCCGCCTGGGCCGGATGCCGGGTGGGCTGGTCCTCATCATCATCCTCTGTTCTGTCTTCACTGTGGTCGCCATCCTGCTCGTGGGACTCCGTGTGGCCCCCACCAGGGACAAAAGCAAGACGGTGGACCCCAAGAAGGGCACCAGCCTCTCTGACAAGCTCAGCTTCTCCACCCACACCCTCCTTGGCCAGTTCTTCCAGGGCTGGGGCACCTGGGTGGCTTCGTGGCCTCTGACCATCCTGGTGCTGTCTGTCATCCCGGTGGTGGTCTTGGCAGCGGGCCTGGTCTTTACAGAACTCACTACGGACCCCGTGGAGCTGTGGTCGGCCCCCAACAGCCAAGCCCGGAGTGAGAAGGCTTTTCATGACCAGCATTTCGGCCCCTTCTTCCGAACCAACCAGGTGATCCTGACGGCTCCTAACCGGTCCAGCTACAGATATGACTCCCTGCTGTTGGGGCCCAAGAACTTCAGCGGGATCCTGGACCTGGACTTGCTGCTGGAGCTGCTGGAGTTGCAGGAGAGGCTGCGGCACCTCCAGGTGTGGTCGCCCGAAGCACAGCGCAACATCTCCCTGCAGCACATCTGCTACGCCCCCCTCAATCCGGACAATACCAGTCTCTCCGATTGCTGCATCAACAGCCTCCTGCAGTATTTCCAGAACAACCGCACGCTCCTGTTGCTCACGGCCAACCAGACACTGATGGGGAAGACCTCCCAAGTCGACTGGAAGGACCATTTTCTGTACTGTGCCAAGTGAGTCCGTGGTGGGGCCCAAGCGAGGAGCGGGCTGGGACTGGGCTGCCATGGCCTCCCGGGAACCTGGCCGGGCATACAGCTTGTCCTGAAGGACCAGAGGTAGCTATTCCTATGACTCTGGCCTGGGGCTGCCCAGATGCTTATCTCTGCCCCTTGTCCAGCTGCCATTTCCTTCGGCCAGAGTTCCTGCTCATGGCTGCAGGTTTGTGCATGGCCATCACTGGCCCTTCAACCCTGGGTTCACTCTGTCTTTCTGCAGAGCTCCTGACATGTGGAGCTCCCTGCCACATTCTTGGTTTAAGTCTGACAGAGGAGTCCGACTGGCACAGCACATGTTTATATTTGCCTTGTTTTGCTTCTTGTTTCTGTGCCAGGTGCCGTAGGGCCGTCAGTAGCCTGTGAGGTACCATGGTATGCACTGGAAAAAGTGCCCTCAGGCCAGGGGTCATGGCTGGTCTCAGGCACCTGGGCCCGGTGTCCTGGGGCAGGCCACAGCCACATACACTTCTATTGATTGGGGTTCGGTCCTGGTTCTGTCCACTCTGGTGTGCTGCCAACAAGGCTGCTGGACCAAGGCGCCCAAGAGCCAAGGGCAGCAGCGGGGCGGTGGCAGTGGAGGCTCCTTGAGGTTGGAGTAGAGCAGAGGTCCTCAAAATGAACGTTTAGTACTCCATACTCCAGAGCAAATGAGAGTTAAAAGGGGCAAATAGCATCTTGGTGTTATTATGAAAAGAGTTCTGACCTTACAGACCCTTGAAAGGATCTCCAGGACACCTAAGGGCCCCAGGCCACACTTTGAGAACCACTGGATTGGAAGAGAGTGCTGACACTTTCTGTCCCCCGCTATCTGGCTCTGCATCCCTTGGCTGGGCCCCAAGTTTGGGCTGTTTTGCAGAGTGTCTGTGCCAGGAACCCAAGGGCTGTCTCTTGGAAACAGCGGGAATGAGAGGAGCTATTGTTTGCTCTGGGGAGGCATCGTGGTCTGACCTCCGACTCGTGTCTGATGCTAGCTTTATAGTCCATTATAGGGCATTATCTTTATTTTGACTTGGGTGCTCACAACAACTCTTGGGTGGTCCAATTATCCCCACTTTACAGACATGAAAACTGAGGCTCGCAGGGGTGTGGTAAGCTGCTCAAGGTCACACAGCAACCAGCACTTGCTTGCTGAGAGCTGAGAGAGGGGCGTAGAGAGCTTCACTCTGGTGTCCCACCGCGTCTTCACAATGATGGGCTTTGCAGAAAGGGCTAAGCTGAAGGAACTACAGAATTGCCTGAGGGTACCAGGCTAGTAAACTCTGAAAACATTGGCTCCTGGGCTCCAGGATTCCAAATTTGACCTCAATACCTAGAGGGTTTTGGGGGGCCCTAGGCAGGAGAAGGAGGCTGAGAGGGCAACATTTGAGACAGCCCATGCCAGACCCCACGGCTCGAATCCCAGCTCTTCCGCCCTCATCACACCTGAGGACTTCAGATGTGATGCTCAATCCAGAATCAGATACTGTCAGAGCCAGGAAGGTCAGGCTAGTGTGTGGAGACATGAGAGGCACAGAGGGACATGGCCCGGAGCAGCCCCTGCCTGGCACAGAGGAGGCACCTGGCAGCTCCAACTCACTCGGTGGGTGGGGGCCTGCAGGAGATCTTGCTGGATGGGAGCCATTTAGGACCCACTGGGCTGGGCTATCTGCAGTTATCTGCAGCCAGTGTCCCCCACCCCACCAGCTCACCCTCCGTAGTGCTGTGGGTCTGGGGTGGGAGGGGAAGGGAGGGGCCATAGGGACTGGGCAGGACCAGGAAAGGCCCTTTCCCTTTGTGGTCATCTCCCTCCAGTGCCCCGCTCACCTTCAAGGATGGCACAGCCCTGGCCCTGAGCTGCATGGCTGACTACGGGGCCCCTGTCTTCCCCTTCCTTGCCGTTGGGGGGTACAAAGGTAAGCTAAGTGGGCCCTGAGAGGAGGCCAAGGAAGATGCAGTATTGGGGCAGGAACCATAGACGGGAGGGTGGGGATGGTGCTGGGGGTTCTCACAGCCTGGGGGTGACCTGGTTTCTGGAAGCTATAGGCCGACCCTGTCCTGTCTTCTCTCTGCCATCTCCTTTATCTTCTCATAGTGTTACTCAGGCACTCTGGTTTTTTGCCTGGGCCCAAAGGTCTTACCTTTGCCTGAGAGAAGTGGGGTGTAGGAGGTAAGGCCATGAATCAGATGAAGAAGGAGTGGGGGAGAAGGAGCAAGGGGTGATGGCAGGGGTGAAGCTAGATAGGGGGAGGGAATATAGGGGTGCAGCTGGAGGGGGAGGGAGGCACGGGTGCAGCAGGAAGGGACTGAGCATTTCTTATCCCAGGGAAGGACTATTCTGAGGCGGAGGCCCTGATCATGACGTTCTCCCTTAACAATTACCCTGCCGGGGACCCCCGGCTGGCCCAGACCCAGCTGTGGGAGGAGGCCTTCTTGGAGGAAATGCGAGCCTTCCAGCGTCGGACGGCTGGCAAGTTCCAGGTCACGTTCATGGCTGAGGTAGGGGCTGCAGGGTCCCTGGCTCTGGGGGTGCAACCCAGGTGGTCTTGGGTCAGCTCCTGTGTCCCCAAGCTGGGCAGTGGCTGCCTGCTCGGAACAGGGTGATTGTGATGGCTGTTCTTGTAGCCTCACCAGGGATGATGGGGGGCCATCAGGCCCTGTGACACAACACACAGTTAGTGCCCAGTGACTGAGCTATTGAGAGCCGGCCTGGCTGGAGCAGGCACGGTCAGTGGGGGCTGGTCGGGTGTGTGTCCACAGCGCTCTCTGGAAGATGAGATCAATCGCACCACAGCCGAAGACCTGCCCATCTTTGCCACCAGCTACATTGTCATCTTCCTGTACATCTCCCTGGCCCTGGGCAGCTATTCCAGCTGGAGCCGAGTGATGGTGAGAAGCGGGAGGGACACAGCTAGGTGGGCTAGCCCAGGACCCTAGGCATCTTCAGCAGGCCTTCTACAACTTTCCTAACCACAGCATCTCAGAACAGCAGAATGGACACACCTAAGTGGCTGCCCCAAAGGGTAATACCTCTCGAAGGTGTTCTGTGCTGAAAGTGAAAGGCCAAGAGCAGTTTTCTTTTCTTTTTCTTTCCTTTTCTTTCTTTTCTTTTCTCTTTTCCCTCCTTCCCTCTCTCTTTCGCTTTCTTTTCTTTCTCTCTCTCTCTTTCTCTCTCTGTCTCTCTTTTTTTCTCTTTCTTTCTTTTGAGACAGGGTCTTGCTCTGCTGCCCAGGCTGGAGTGCAGCAGCATGATCTTAGCTTGTTGCAACCTCAAAAATCCTGGGCACAAGTGATCCTCCTGCTTCAGCCTCCCAAGTAGTTGGGACTATAGGCACATGCCATTGCGCCCAGCTTTTTTTTTTTTTAAGACAGAGTTTTGCTGCTGTTGCCCAGGCTGGAGTGCAATGGCGCGATCTTGGCTCACTGTAACCTCTGCCTCCCAGGTTCAAGCAATTCTCCTGCCTCAGCCTCCTGAGTAGCTGGGACTACAGGCATGTGCCACCACACCTGACTAATTTTGTGTTTTTAGTAGAGACAGTGTTTCTCCATGTTGGTCAGGCTGGTCTCGAACTCCTGGCCTCAGGTGATCTGCCCACCCAAAGTGCTGGGATTACAGGCATGAGCTACTGCTCCCGGCCATTTTTTTAAAAAAATTTTTTGTAGAGACGGAGTCTCACTTTGTTGCCTAGGCTGGTCTCAAACTCCTGGGCTCAAGCAATTCTTCCTCGTCAGCCTCCCAAAGTGTTGAGATTACAGGTGTGAGCCACCACACTGACCTAAGAGCAGTTTTCTTTCTGTTACATGCCATACCCTGACTTGCCCAAATGCAAAGCTAATACTTACAATCTCTTGCAATGCGTGCTCAAGGAAGATGGAGCAGGCTAACCTATGCCTTGGGGTTTCATGGACCTGCCCTTGGGAGGATGGCTCTGCAGAGGGGCTTTAATGTGAGATGTGAGCTCCTCACCACCGCGGGCATATCGGGGACCTGCAGGCACGGAGGGTGCCTGCCTGCTGTGGTGTCTCGCCTAGCTGAGGCTGGTGGGCATACTGGGTAGGTGCTAGGTGGCCAGGGGGCTGAGCCTGTTTGCGTTACAGGTGGACTCCAAGGCCACGCTGGGCCTTGGCGGGGTGGCCGTGGTCCTGGGAGCAGTCATGGCTGCCATGGGCTTCTTCTCCTACCTGGGTATCCGCTCCTCCCTGATCATCCTGCAAGTGGTGCCTTTCCTGGTGCTGTCTGTGGGGGCTGATAACATCTTCATCTTTGTTCTCGAGTACCAGGTAAGAAAGGAGGAGCTCTCCATACCCCCAACTGCCCACTCTTCTGCCAACCTCACCTCCTGGCCAGATGGGATTCTGGCGTGAATTTGCTGGGTCTCCCTGCAGACTCTTTCTGTTCATCGACACTCATGTTTACAATATCTGTAGAAACTAGAGTGTGTTGACATAAATGACTTCATCCTGCCTCTACCATCCGGAATTAGCTTTCTGTTAACCCCTTGCAATGTCTAGTAAAACCTCTCCATGTTAGTACATTACAGCCTCCTCCTGTCTTTATGCTGCTACGTAGCATTCCACGGTAAGGATAAATCAGAGTCGATTTCACCTCTCCCTGTTGGTGAACAGGGTTCCAACAATGCTTGGAACAGGGATGCTATAGACATCTCGAAAGCACCAAGCATTTCTCCCAGCCAGACCCTGGAAGAAGAACATTGGCCGTGGAGAGTGTGAGGGTCTTTGATGATTCAGGAAGGTCAGAGCAGCTCCTCAGGCCTGGCTGCAGCTCTGGGCACTTGCCAGCTCCCTGCTGGCCTTTGAGGGATGGTGCCCTTGGAGGTCCCTGGCTCTTATCCCTGCTGTTCCCACCCAGAGGCTGCCCCGGAGGCCTGGGGAGCCGCGAGAGGTTCACATTGGCCGAGCCCTGGGCAGGGTGGCCCCCAGCATGCTGTTGTGCAGCCTCTCTGAGGCCATCTGCTTCTTCCTAGGTGAGCCTGGGGCAGACCCTTCCCACTTGGCATTAGGCCTGCTGGGTTAGTGCCGGGGCCTAGGAGTTCCCAGAGGGCAGTGGGTATAGTGCAGACCCCCTTCCCCCTGCACCTTGTCAATGTCAGCTCCCACTCTGCCCTTGAAGCCAGGGTTCCCTGACAGCCCTCTGCTCCCTCACAGGGGCCCTGACCCCCATGCCAGCTGTGCGGACCTTTGCCCTGACCTCTGGCCTTGCAGTGGTCCTTGACTTCCTCCTGCAGATGTCTGCCTTTGTGGCCCTGCTCTCCCTGGACAGCAAGAGGCAAGAGGTAGGGGCAGCCGGGCCAGTACCAAGGGACCTGCCCCTGGGTTCCCATCATGGCAGGGAGATGGGGTGGCTTTACCACCACAGAGATGGCCCAGAGAATGGGGTGGGGGACAGGGGCATTGTGCCGGGAAGGTAATATTTAGGCCATGTATTCTCCAATTTCCTATAGAAAAATAAATTTGTTTTGACAAATTTTGCAATATAATCGAACCTCTTTAAGTGCATGAGGTTCAGAAATAAAATACAGTTGACCCTTGAACAATGTGGAGATTAGGGGACTGACTGTCTGAGAAGTTGAAAATCTGCATGTAACTTTTTTTTTTTTTTTTTTTGAGATGGAGTTTCGCTCTTCACCTAGGCTAGAGTGCAATGGCGTGATCTCAGCTCACTGCAACCTCTGACTCCTGGGTTCAAGCGATTTTCCTGCCTCAGCCACCCGAGTACTGAGATTACAGGCCCCCACCAGCTCTCCTGGCTAATTTTTGTATTTTTAGTAGAGATGGGGTTTCACCATGTTGGTCAGGCTGGTCTCGAACTCTTGACCTCAAGTGGTCCACCCACCTTGGCCTCCCAAATGCTGGGATTACAGGCGTGAGCTACCACGCCTGGTCTGCAGGTAACATTTGACCCCTCCAAACTTAATTCCTACTAGCCTACTATTACCTGGAAGCCTTAATGATAATATAAGTAGTCGATAACACATCTTTTGCATGTTATATGTATTATAAACTGTATTCTTACAATAAAGGAAGCTAGAAAAAAGAAAATGTTAGTAAGAAAGTCATCAGGAAGAGAAAATCTATTTACTATTCACGAAGTGAAAGTGGATCATCATGAAGGTCTTTATCCTCATTGTCTTCAGGTTGAGTAGGCTGAGGAAGAGGAGGAAGAGGAGGGCTTGGTCTTGCTGTTTTGGGGGCAGCAGAGGTGGAAGAAAATCTAGGGATAAGTGAGCCCAGGCAGTTCAAACTCGTGTTGCTCAAGGGTCAGTTGTATAAATGAGAGATCGACAGGAGTTGATCTGTTGGTTCAAATGATGGCATACAATTTAAAGATATTTTATCAAGATTTAAAAAAAAAAGGCACAGAAAACAGCACACTGGTATGTCTCCATGAGCGGCACTGGCACAGGCCACCCACAGAAGGTGACACTCCCTGGGGGCAGGAAGGTGGTCCCTGGGATCTGGTCTGCTCTGGGACTACCTCGAGGGGCTGCCTCCCGCTCCAGGCCTCCCGATTGGACGTCTGCTGCTGCGTCAAGCCCCGGGAGCTGCCCCTGCCTGGCCAGGGAGAGGGGTTCCTGCTTGGCCTCTTCCGAAAGGCCTATGTCCCCTTCCTGCTGCACTGGATCACTCGAGGGGTTGTGGTGAGTGGGCCTGGAAGCACAGGAGGGCAGGGGGAACTAGGTGGGGACCTCGCCTCAGGGAAAGCAGGGTTGGAGGTGGGGAGGTTGCCTAGGCCCAGGTGCTGATACCTGGGGCTGGCATGCAAGTCTGCTCAACTTCAGAATGTTGCCCATGACGCCCTGACTGACTTAAATTTGTGGGGAGATTGGGGGGCGGCTACTGGGCAGGGTGGTCTCATGCAGCAGGTCCCTTCTCAGCTGCTGCTGTTTCTCGCCCTGTTTGGAGTGAGCCTCTACTACATGTGCCACATCAGTGTTGGACTGGACCAGGAGCTGGCCCTGCCCAAGGTGAGCTCAGGCTCTTCTCAATCCTTAGGCCCTTGGGATTTGGGGAGGGGCAGTAGCAACCAGCAGGGATGGGTTGGGGGTCTCTAGCCAGGGGCTTGGCCAGAGGTGCAGAGCTGCTCACTGCTTTGGAGGCATCTCCAGCAGTCCTGCGGAGTGAAGCCACATTC
>NW_012102565.1:1182353-1184269 GCF_000951045.1 Mandrillus leucophaeus | reverse complement strand
CAATTTAAAGATATTTTATCAAGATTTAAAAAAAAAAGGCACAGAAAACAGCACACTGGTATGTCTCCATGAGCGGCACTGGCACAGGCCACCCACAGAAGGTGACACTCCCTGGGGGCAGGAAGGTGGTCCCTGGGATCTGGTCTGCTCTGGGACTACCTCGAGGGGCTGCCTCCCGCTCCAGGCCTCCCGATTGGACGTCTGCTGCTGCGTCAAGCCCCGGGAGCTGCCCCTGCCTGGCCAGGGAGAGGGGTTCCTGCTTGGCCTCTTCCGAAAGGCCTATGTCCCCTTCCTGCTGCACTGGATCACTCGAGGGGTTGTGGTGAGTGGGCCTGGAAGCACAGGAGGGCAGGGGGAACTAGGTGGGGACCTCGCCTCAGGGAAAGCAGGGTTGGAGGTGGGGAGGTTGCCTAGGCCCAGGTGCTGATACCTGGGGCTGGCATGCAAGTCTGCTCAACTTCAGAATGTTGCCCATGACGCCCTGACTGACTTAAATTTGTGGGGAGATTGGGGGGCGGCTACTGGGCAGGGTGGTCTCATGCAGCAGGTCCCTTCTCAGCTGCTGCTGTTTCTCGCCCTGTTTGGAGTGAGCCTCTACTACATGTGCCACATCAGTGTTGGACTGGACCAGGAGCTGGCCCTGCCCAAGGTGAGCTCAGGCTCTTCTCAATCCTTAGGCCCTTGGGATTTGGGGAGGGGCAGTAGCAACCAGCAGGGATGGGTTGGGGGTCTCTAGCCAGGGGCTTGGCCAGAGGTGCAGAGCTGCTCACTGCTTTGGAGGCATCTCCAGCAGTCCTGCGGAGTGAAGCCACATTCGTGTATGAACAGCACAACAACCAGGTGCCAGCCCCAGGCCACAGTAAGAGAGATGGCCCAGGCACTGGAGGGCTGTCCATGTGAGACAGCAGGCCACAAAGAATGACTGTCACTTTGCTGAGTGCCTGCCCAGTGTCCAGCCCTGTGAATCCTCTGGGCCTGAAGCCCAGGGAGGGCAGGGGTTCAGGGAAAGGAAAGCCCCATGGTTGGAGGGGCCTCCAAGCTCGGATAGGATTTGCAGAGGAAAGTGATGACAGACTGGCCAATGGGGGGCTGGGGTGAGCCCAGGTGTGTTTCCTGGGTGTGGCAGCGACTGTGGGGGTGGGATGAGCTGGAGGCCAAGGGCATGGTTGGGGGGAGGCTGATTGCCCAGCCTGGATCAGTAAGTGTGTGGGCCAACAGGCACAATGTGTCAGCCAAGGCTGGGGACCCGGCTCATCTGGATGTGCACCAGTGGTGGCCATGGACTGGTGGCCAAGAGAAAGCAGCCACAGACAACAAAGTCTGAGACACATGGTCAGACTGCATGAGCAAGCTCTGCGGAGAGGGAGGGCATCAAGGGGACTTGATGTCTAGGACCCATCTGGAGAACTGTGATGGAGATTTGGGCAAGAGTCTGGGCACTGGCAGGAGCCCCAGCGGAAGCAGCGAGGCCCAAGCCCACAGCAGGGCTGAGTGGGGTGCAGCTGGGGTAGATGTGTTAGGCTGTACTGGCCTGGAAGCCAGGTGAGGGAGGACAAGAGCAGACAGCTCAGGACTATACTTTGGGTGACCTTATGGAGGGAGAGCAGGTGGGGAGTCCCAGAATGAACCTGCCACCTGCAGAAGCCCTGGGGGCTATGTCACGGGGCTGAGGTGAAGAGGGTCTTTCGTGCCCTAAGAGCAAGAAGGAAGGACGTGATGGGCCACTAGACCTTGCTGAGGTTTTATGTTGACGTCTTTTGTTTATTTTTCTGTTGGGGGTGTTTGTTTCTTACTGCTTTTAAAATTTTTATCATTTTTTTTCCAGTTTTTTATTGTGGTAAAATACACATAATAGAAAATTACCATTGTAACCTTTTTTAAGTGTACAGTTCAGTGATATTAAGTACACTCATACT
>NW_012102565.1:1175622-1178203 GCF_000951045.1 Mandrillus leucophaeus | reverse complement strand
GCATGAGCCACCATGCCTGACCCTACTACTCTCTTTTGATTGAAGAGTTTAATCCATTTACATTTAGAGTAATTACTGATGAGGAGGGCTTTACTTCTGTCATTTTGCTATTTGTTTTCTGTATGCCTTGTAGCTTTTTTGTTTCTCATTTCCTGCATTACTGACTTCTTTTGTGCTTAGTTGGTTGCTACTAGTGAAATTTTACATTTTCCTTTCATTTCCTTTTGTGCATAGTCTACAGCTAATTTTATTTGTGATTACCATGAGGATTACATTAAATGTGCTGAAGTTATAACACTCTAAATTTATGCCAACTTTCTTTCCATAGCATACAAAAACTCTGCTCCTATAACAACTCCATCTTATCCCCCTTTCAGTTATTGATGTCACAAATTATATTTTGGGCTAGCCATGGTGGCTCATGCCTGTAATCCCAATGCTTTGGGAGGTGGAGGCAAAAGGATTGCTTGAGGCCAGCAATTTGAGACCAGCCTGGCCAACACAGTGAGATCCCATCTCTTGAAAAAATTTAAAATTTAGCTGGGCATGGTAGCACATGCCTGTAGTCCCAGCTATGTGGGAGGCTTGCTTGAGTCCAGGAATTCAAGGATGCAGTCAGTTATGATCATGCCACTGCACACCTGCCTGAGCAAGAGAGAGAGACCTTGTCTCAAAAAATTATATTTTTCAGCTGGGTGCAGTGGCTCACGGCTGTAATCCCAGCACTTTGTGAGGTGGTTGGATCACCTGAGGCCAGGAGTTCGAGATCAGCCTAGCCAACATGACAAAACTCCGTCTCTACTAAAAATACAAAAATTAGCCAGGCATGGTGGCACATGACTGTAAACCTAGCTACTTAGGAGGCTGAGACATGAGAATTGCTTGAATCTAGGAGGTAGAGGTTGCAGTGAGCTGAGATTGTGCCACTGTACTCCAGCTTGGGCAATAGAGTGAAACTGTGTCTCAAAAACTTTTGTATTTTTAGGCATTATGTATCCAAAATCATAGGCTAATGATTTTTTTTTTTGCATTAGTCTCTTCAATCATGTACAAAAAGGCGGAGTTACAAATCATAACATTTATAACTGCCCATTTATTTACCCTTGCTTGGGATTTATTTATTTATTTATTTAGGCAGAGTCTTGCTCTGTTGCCCAGGCTGAAATGCAGTGGTGTGATCATAGCTCACTATAACCTCAAACTCCTGGCCTCAAAAGATCCTCCCACCTCAGCCAGCTGAGGTACTGGGATTACAGGTGTAAGCCACCGTGGGGATTTTTATTTCTTCATACATCTTTGAGTTACTGTCTGATGTCTTTTTTTTTTTTTTTTTTGAGACATTGTTTCGCTCTTATTGCCCACCCAGGCTGGAGTGCAATCGTGTGATCTCAGCTTACCGCAACCTCCGCCTCCTGGGTTCAAGTTATTCTCCTGCCTCAGCCTCCTGAGTACTGGGATTACAGGCATGTGCCACCACATTGGGCTAATTTTGTATTTTTAGTAGAGATGAGGTTTCTCCATGTTGGTCAGGCTGGTCTCGAACTCCCAACCTCAGGTGATCTGCCTGCCTTGGCCTCCCAAAGTGCTGGGATTACAGGCATGAGCCGCCACGCCTGGCCTGTCTAACGTCTTTTTATTTCAACCTACAGGATTCCTTTTAGCATTTCTTTCAGTGAAGGACTAGTGATAACAAATTCCTTCTGCTTTTGTTTATCTGAGAATGTCTTAATTTCACCTTCATTTTAATTTTTTTAAAATTTTTTATTTATTTTGAGATGGAGTTTCGCTCTTGTCGCCCAGACTGGAGTACAATGGTGTGATCTCAGCTCACTGCAACCTCCGCCTCCTGAGTTCAAGCAATTCTCCTGCCTCAGCCTCCTGAGTAGCTGAGATTACAGGTGCACGCCACCATGCCAGGCTAATTTTTGTATTTTTAATAGAGACGGGGTTTTACCATGTTGGCCAGGCTGGTCGTGAACTCCTGACCTCAGGTGATCCACCCGCCTTGGCCTCCCAAAGTGCTGGGATTACAGGCATGAGCCACCATGCCCGGCCCATTTTTACTTTTTAATTAAAACAATTTTTTTGAGATGGGGGTCTCACTATGTTACTCAGACTGGTCTCGAACTTTTGAGCTCAAGCGATCCTCCTGTCTCAGCCTCCTAAAGTATTCGGATTATAGGATGAATCACTTCATCTGGCTTCTCCCTCATTTTTACTTTTTATTTTTATTTATTTTTTTGAGATGGAGTCTCACTGTGTCGCCCAGAGTGGAGTGCAGTGGTGTGATCTCGGCTCATTGCAACCTCCACCTCCGAGGTTCAAGAGATTCTACTACCTCAGCCTCCAAAGTAGCTGGAATTAACAGGTGCATGCCTCCATGCCTGGCTAATTTTTGTATTTTTAGCAGATATGGGGTCTCACCATGTTAGTCAAGCTGGTCTCAAACTCCTAGCCTCAAATGATCTGTCTACCTCGGCGTCCCAAAGTGCTGGGATTACAGGCATGAGCCACCATGCCCGGCCTTCTCCCTCATTTTTAAGTGACAGTTTTGCTGGAATTAGGATTTTTCATTGACAAT
>NW_012102565.1:1171199-1172285 GCF_000951045.1 Mandrillus leucophaeus | reverse complement strand
GGATTACAGGCGGCCACCACCACACCCAGCTAATTTTTGTATTTTTAGTAGAGACGAGGTTTCACCATGTTGGCCTGGCTGGTCTTGAACTCCTGACCTCAGGTGATCCACCTGCCTCGGCCTCCCAAAGTGCTGGGATTACAGGTATGAGCCACCGCACCTGGCCTCTACTTTTTCTTTTTTGTTTTGAGATGGAGTCTTGCTCTGTCGCTCAGGCTGGAGTGCAATGGTACGAACTCGGCTTACTGCAGCCTCTGCCTCCCAGGTTCAAGCGATTCTCCTGCCTCAGCCTCCTGAGTAGCTGGGACTACAGGCATGTGCCACCACACCCAGCTAATTTTTGTATTTTTAGTAGAGATAGGGTTTTGCCATGTTGGCCAGGCTGGTCTCGAACTCCTGACCTTGTGATCGGCCCGCCTTGGTCTCCTGAAGTGCTGGGATTACAGGCATGAACCACTGTGTCTGGCCCATTTACTTTCTGTTCTATGAGTTTGACCACTCTAGGCACCTCATATAAGTGAACTCAAACAATATTTATTTTTTTGGCTGGAAGTGGTGGCTCACTCCTGTAATCCCAGCACTTTGGGAGGCTGAGGTGGATGGATCACCTGAGGTTAGGAGTTTGAGACCAGCCTGACCAGCATTGAGAAACCCTGTCTCTACTAAAAATATAAAATTAACTGGGCATGGTGACACATGCCTGTAATCCCAGCTACTTGGGAGGCTGAGGCAGGAGACTCGCTTGAACCTGGGAGGCGGATGTTGCGGTGAGCTGAGATCATGCCATTGCACTCCAGCCTGGGAAACAGAGTAAGGATTCGTCTCAAAATAAATAAATAAATAAAAATAAGTCTATTTTGTCTGATATTAGTATAGCTATCCCTATTCTCTTTTGGTTCCTATTTACATGGAATATCTTTTTTTCTGTTCTTTCACTTTTGACCTATTTGTGTTTTTGGATCTAAGGTGAGTCTCTTGGAGAGAGCATATAGTTAGATCACGTTTTGTTGTTTTTTAGCAGATGGGGGCTGCCTAGGGCACAGTATGCCAACTCTCACAATCTTGATCGTGTGTTTAATCCATTCT
>NW_012102565.1:1167616-1170631 GCF_000951045.1 Mandrillus leucophaeus | reverse complement strand
ATGTGATCTGCCTGCCTTGGCCTTCTAAAGTTCTGGGATTACAGGCATGAGCCACTGCACCCAGCTGAGACAATTGTTTTGAAGTCTTTGTCTAGTAAGTCTGCTGTCTGGTCTTACCCAGGGACAGTTTCCATTGCTTAATATTTTCCCTTTGAATGGGCCATGTTTTTCTTTTTCTTGGTGTGTTTTTGGTTGAAAAACGGACATTTGATTCTTATAATGTAGTAGCTCTGGAGATCAGATTCTCCTTCTTTCCCAGGGCTTGCTTTATTTTATTTATTGCTGTTGGTGTTTCTGTGCTGGGGATCAGCCAAAGGCACAGGTATTTTATGAGCCTGCATATTTCTCTGGGCATTTATGCAGTGTGGTGACTGTCTAAATATCCCTATATTTATGGTTGCTTTTGAATGTCCTTGTCCTTATATGTATGGTTCCCAAAAGGAAAACGAGGGAAAAATGAAGGGGTGGGGGATAGGTGCTTACTCTTTAAATCTCCTGAAAGTCACTTTAGTAAGATGTGGACGCAGTTGCAACAATGGTGGTGGGAGTTGCAATAGTGGCTGCCTGCCTGTGTATCTGTACCACCAATATCAGAAGTAATGATCAATGATCAGAACTCAGATATCAGAACTTGATATTTGGATTTATTTATTTATTTATTAGAGACAGGGTCTGGCTCTCTTGCCCAGGCTGGAGTGCAGTGGTGCAATCATAGCTCAGTGCAGCATCAAACTTCCAGGCTCAAATGATTCTCCTACCTCAGCCTCCTGAGTAGCTGGGACTACAGGCATGTGCCACCACACCCAGCTAACTTTTGTATATTTTTTTTGTAGAGACAGGGTGTCACTGTGTGTCCAGATCAGTCTCCCACTCATGGGTTCAAGTGACCCTCCTGCTTCACCTCCCAAAGTTCTGAAATTACAAGTGTAAGCCATCATGCCCAGCTGATATTTGGTGGATGGTGTCCTTGCCTACCCTGGCTCCTGCAAGCTGTGTACAAGCTGCTTCTGGAAAGCATACACAGCTGCATGCCTTGAAGCTGGGAGTGGCAAATGGGTAGCTGCTACTGTACTAAAAGCTGAGATTGCCTGAAATTAACCACAATTTACTGTCCAAGACTTATCCTAGAAGCTTCCAGCCCTCAATAGACTCCAGAGTTCCAAAATAATTACACCAGGGCTGGTGTGGTGGCTCACACCTGTAATCCCAGCTGTTTGGGAGGCTGAGGCGGGTGGATCGCTTGAGGTCAGGAGTTTGAGACCAGCCTGGCCAACATGGTAAAACCCCATCTCTATTAAAAATACAAAAATCAGCCGGGAGTGGTGGCACGTGTCTGTAATCCCAGCTACTCAGGAGGCTGAGGCACAAGAATCGCTTGAACCCAGGAGGTGGAGGTTGCAGTGAGCAGAGATCACACCACTGCACTCCAGCTTGGGAAGACTCTGTCTCAAAAAAAAAAAAAGGAAAAAAAAGAAAAAAAATAGTTATACCAGACAAGTTGTTTTCTAGGCGGGGAGAGAGATTCCTGACACTTCCTACTGTGCCATTTTCCCTAATGTCACTCTGAGCCTTTATGTTATAGAAGGGAGCAGACCATGAGGATGCCTGGTGCATGGCTTTGAGGGTGTATACACTGACATTTATGTGTGCACACAAATACGGGCCGTTGTCACAGGCCAGCTTGTTAGACTGTGGCTGTGCCAAATTGGGGGTGACAGGAAGGGATACAATTATGTGTATGTGCATGTTTGTGTGTGTCAGTGTGTGTTCATGTGAGGTGATATGAGTTGCTCTGTGCTTGCACCCCCGTAAGTGTACTTCTGTTTGCACCTGTGATTATACCTATTCTGTGAACCTTGGAGTATATTCATTTGTGGGTACACCTAAAACCGTGTTCCGGTGTAACTGTACAGTGCACATACATCTTGAAGGTACCCCTGAGTGTGTGTGTCTGTGAATGTCCTTCTCTATATGTACCTTGTGTGTGACCTCTGAGCATGTACTTCTCGGTGTATATTTTGTGTACGTGTGTGCATGTACCTCTGTGTACCTCTAGGCATGTATCTGTGTGTACACCTCTGAGTGTCCCACTGACACATCCCTTTGAGTGTGTAACTGCATGTGGATCTCTGAACATGTTCCTCTGTGTGTGTTTCTCTGATCATGGACCTCTGAGCATGTGCCTTTTAGCATGTACTTCTGTGTGTACCTTCGAGAGTGTGAGCTGGAGTGAGCCCTTTAGGGGTGTGCATAGTAAACTGAAGCTTACTGACCCTCCTCCACTCCTAGGACTCGTACCTGCTTGACTATTTCCTCTTTTTGAACCGCTACTTCGAGACGGGGGCCCCGGTGTACTTTGTTACCACCTCGGGCTACAACTTCTCCAGTGAGGCTGGGATGAATGCCATCTGCTCCAGTGCAGGCTGCAACAACTTCTCCTTCACCCAGAAGATCCAGTATGCCACAGAGTTCCCTGAGCAGTGAGTGCCTGGCCGCCCCACACCCCGGCCTACTCCCTGTTTGAGTCCCCCAAGTCCTCACCAGTCCTTTCTTCCTGCCTGTTGTACCCCTGTCCTGCTGTCCTGCTGCCGTATGCCTGGGGAAGGCTGCGTGGGGGTTGGGCCATGAGAAGAATCCACCACCCTGCTCAGCTGGCCTTGTCACCCTTCCTCCCACCTGCCCCTTAGGTCTTACCTTGCCATCCCTGCCTCCTCCTGGGTGGATGACTTCATTGACTGGCTGACCCCATCCTCCTGCTGCCGCCTTTATATATCTGGCCCCAATAAGGACCAGTTCTGCCCCTCGACCGTCAGTGAGTTTGGGGCCATAGGGGCTCACTGCCTACCATAGCTCAGGCAAACTGAGGCAACAGAAAGGAGAGGACTGGAGAGGCTCCTTCAACATCTTGACCTGTCTTGTGGGGTCCATTGGGGGCATGGATGCAGATGTGGCCTGAGGGACAGGCACTCTGTGAGGAGCACCTATGTGGGTGGCTGTGCTGGCCCGTGGGCATCA
>NW_012102565.1:1162836-1165286 GCF_000951045.1 Mandrillus leucophaeus | reverse complement strand
AATTATGTGTATGTGCATGTTTGTGTGTGTCAGTGTGTGTTCATGTGAGGTGATATGAGTTGCTCTGTGCTTGCACCCCCGTAAGTGTACTTCTGTTTGCACCTGTGATTATACCTATTCTGTGAACCTTGGAGTATATTCATTTGTGGGTACACCTAAAACCGTGTTCCGGTGTAACTGTACAGTGCACATACATCTTGAAGGTACCCCTGAGTGTGTGTGTCTGTGCATGTCCTTCTCTATATGTACCTTGTGTGTGACCTCTGAGCATGTACTTCTCGGTGTATATTTTGTGTACGTGTGTGCATGTACCTCTGTGTACCTCTAGGCATGTATCTGTGTGTACACCTCTGAGTGTCCCACTGACACATCCCTTTGAGTGTGTAACTGCATGTGGATCTCTGAACATGTTCCTCTGTGTGTGTTTCTCTGATCATGGACCTCTGAGCATGTGCCTTTTAGCATGTACTTCTGTGTGTACCTTCGAGAGTGTGAGCTGGAGTGAGCCCTTTAGGGGTGTGCATAGTAAACTGAAGCTTACTGACCCTCCTCCACTCCTAGGACTCGTACCTGCTTGACTATTTCCTCTTTTTGAACCGCTACTTCGAGACGGGGGCCCCGGTGTACTTTGTTACCACCTCGGGCTACAACTTCTCCAGTGAGGCTGGGATGAATGCCATCTGCTCCAGTGCAGGCTGCAACAACTTCTCCTTCACCCAGAAGATCCAGTATGCCACAGAGTTCCCTGAGCAGTGAGTGCCTGGCCGCCCCACACCCCGGCCTACTCCCTGTTTGAGTCCCCCAAGTCCTCACCAGTCCTTTCTTCCTGCCTGTTGTACCCCTGTCCTGCTGTCCTGCTGCCGTATGCCTGGGGAAGGCTGCGTGGGGGTTGGGCCATGAGAAGAATCCACCACCCTGCTCAGCTGGCCTTGTCACCCTTCCTCCCACCTGCCCCTTAGGTCTTACCTTGCCATCCCTGCCTCCTCCTGGGTGGATGACTTCATTGACTGGCTGACCCCATCCTCCTGCTGCCGCCTTTATATATCTGGCCCCAATAAGGACCAGTTCTGCCCCTCGACCGTCAGTGAGTTTGGGGCCATAGGGGCTCACTGCCTACCATAGCTCAGGCAAACTGAGGCAACAGAAAGGAGAGGACTGGAGAGGCTCCTTCAACATCTTGACCTGTCTTGTGGGGTCCATTGGGGGCATGGATGCAGATGTGGCCTGAGGGACAGGCACTCTGTGAGGAGCACCTATGTGGGTGGCTGTGCTGGCCCGTGGGCATCACACACGTATGCTGCTGTGTACCGTGCCCCACTTTCAGAGCATGTGGCACTCCTGGGTGGCAGGGCACTGGGGAGTCAGGAGTGGAGAGATGCTGAGGTTGGCACGTGGCCCTGCCGCACAAAGCAGTGGCATTTGTAGGTGGAGAGGACTTTGTGGGGCCTGTTTTTCTGCCCCAAATTTCCTTTCCCCTTCTGCCTGTAGGTGCCCACAGTTTCTATAGCCAAGAGGAGAACTTCTCCCACAAATAACAAAAGCAAATCCCCCTAGAAGTGACTAGTTGAGGCTGGAGTGCCTGGGACCTCTGATGGGATTGTTGGGGAAGGAGGGGCACACAGCAGTTGCTGCTGGCCCTGGGGTGTCACTGCCCAGACCCCTGCTTTCTCTGCAGACTCCCTGAACTGCCTAAAGAACTGCCTGAGCATCACGATGGGCTCTGTGAGGCCCTCAGTGGAGCAGTTCTATAAGTATCTTCCCTGGTTCCTGAATGACCAGCCCAACATCAAATGTCCCAAAGGGTAAGCTTGGGAGGGCCTTCTGCTGGGGAGGACAGACATGTGGGACCTAGGACGGGGGTGAACATAGAGAGGCAGGAGGAAGCTATCAGGGGCCTCTCTGGAGTGGCTGTGGGCTGGGCAGATGAAAGGAGCTTTGTTCCTGGCTAAGCCTTTGCCCTGACCTCACAGCGGCCTGGGAGCATACAGCACCTCTGTGAACTTGACTTCAGATGGCCAGGTTTTAGGTAAGCATGGCCTTGCCTGGAGGGGAGGACATAATCAGTTGCTCTGGAGGGCCCCTGAGAACCCCAGGGAATAGCCTGTCACGTGTTGTCTCCCTCCTGTGTCAGGAGCTTCTAACTGCCGTGGCCCTGTCAGCAGGGGTCTTGTTTCCCAACTCCACATCCTCAGACTTCACCCCTTCTCTCACTCCCAAGTCAATGGTCAGCGTTAAGTTTGTGGAATTCATTCAGCAGTTGATACCATACTTGGGAGTTCTCCACACCCTGGCTAAGTACCTTTCTTACCAGCACAAATTACACCCAAAGGGCAGCTGGCTAAATGAATTAGGATGCTTGGCACAGCACAATCCTAGCAGTCATTAAAAGTAACAAGAGGCTGGGTGCGGTGGCTCATGCCTGTAATCTTAGCACTCCAGGAGGCCGAGGC
>NW_012102565.1:1140835-1161621 GCF_000951045.1 Mandrillus leucophaeus | reverse complement strand
AGATGAGGTCTTGCTCTGTTGCCCAGGCTGGAGTGCAGTAGCACAATCTCGGCTCACTGCAGCCTCTACCTCCCGGGTTCAAGCAATTCTCCCGCCTCAGCCCCCCAAGTAGCTGGGATTACAGGGGTGTGCCACCACGTCCGGCTAATTCTTGCATTTTTAGTAGAGACAGGGTTTCACCATGTTGGGCAGGCTGGTCTCGAACTCCTGACCTCAGGTGATTGGCCTGCCTTAGCCTCCCAAAGTGCTGGGATTACAGGTGTGAGCCACCGCGCCTGGCCAATAACCTTAATTTCTTAAAATGTCATTAAGAAATAACCTTTAGCTGGCAGGAGCCCTAAGCCACAGTTCTAATAATTCAACTGTTCTCATTTTTCTGTCTTCCTTTCTAGTTCTTTCCTATAGGAATATGCAAATTAAAAACCAATTAAGTTAATTTTTAAAATCCAATGCATATCTTGAAACCATATAGAGAAGAATCTGGGTTCACTAGAGAGATCTCTATAGGCTTCATTCATCAAAGGTCAGGCCTGGGTCTCCCACAGCAGTGGGGCCAGCTATGGAGTTTGCAGGGCTGGTGCAAAACAAAAATATGGACCTCTTGCACAAAATTTACTAAGAATTTCAAATGGTGGTGGCAGAGCCCTGAACCCAGCTTGATCACATGCCTGTGCCACTGTGTCTGGGGTGTTCTGAAGGTGTCCTGGAAAGGGCTCTGACCTTTGCCCTTCCATCTTCCGTGTGCCATGGCTGTCCAGCCTCCAGGTTCATGGCCTATCACAAGGCCCTGAAAAACTCACAGGATTACACAGAAGCTCTGCGGGCAGCTCGGGAGCTGGCAGCCAACATCACTGCTGACCTGCGGAAGGTGCCTGGGACAGACCCAGCTTTTGAGGTCTTCCCCTACACGTGAGGACCTGAGTGGCTGAGCTAGAGGGAGGTGGGGGATGGTTGCTGGAGATTGGAGGTTAGGGCGGAGGGCTTGCAAGGAGTTGCATGAGATGAGCACCAGTTTTAGGTCAGGAGGCTCTGGCTGCAGACTTGGGCCTATTTCTTATGCTGGTTTGTACCCCAATATAAGCCTGCCTGACCCTCAGCATTCTCCTTCTGAAGTGGGGTGTCCCACCCACCTTGAGGGCCCCAGAGGCCTGAGCTTGTGACCATGCTCTGTACTCTGGCAGGGTCACCAATGTGTTTTATGAGCAGTACCTGACCATTCTCCCTGAGGGGCTCTTCATGCTCAGCCTCTGCCTGGTGCCCACCTTCGCTGTCTGCTGCCTCCTGCTGGGCCTAGACCTGCGCTCCGGCCTCCTCAACCTGCTGTCCATCATCATGATCCTCGTGGACACCGTTGGCTTCATGGCCCTGTGGGGCATCAGTTACAATGCTGTGTCCCTCATCAACCTGGTCTCGGTAACCCAGCAGACACAGGCACCAGGGGGCCCTGGAGGGGTGGTTGGGGATCCAGCCTCATAGAATACTCCCAGTTCCTTTTTTTTTTCTTTCTTTTTTTTTTAGAGGCAGGGTCTTGCTCTGTTTCTCAGGCTTGTGCAGTGACATGATCACAGCTCACTGTAGCCTCGAACTCTTGGGCTCAAGCGATCCTCTGACCTCAGCCTCCCAAGTAGCTGGGACTACAGGCACGTGCCGCTGTGTCCAGCTAATATTTTAATTTTTGTTGTAGAGACAGGGTCTCACTTTGTTGCCCAGAATGGTCCCAAACTCCTGGGCTCAAGTGATCTTCTCACCTGAGCCTCCCAGTGTTGGGATTATAGGTATGAGCCACTATAATGGCTCATTGGGATTATAGGCACGAGCCACTTGGCACCCGGCCAAATACTCTGTCTAGAATTTAATGCCTGCCCCGCGCTGGTCCTGGTGGAGGCCTCATCTCCCCAGTTCCTTCCCTACCTCTGCCTTTCTTGGCTTATGCCCCCTCTCTGCCCATAGGCGGTGGGCATGTCTGTGGAGTTCGTGTCCCACATTACCCGCTCCTTTGCCATCAGCACCAAGCCCACCCGGCTGGAGAGGGCCAAAGAGGCCACCATCTCTATGGGAAGTGCGGTGAGTGGGGAGGAGTGGGCCACCCTGTGCCCCACTCGACACCCTGTGCCCTGCTTGATGCCCTGTGCCCTGCCTGACACCTGGTTCTGACCCCCCAGGTGTTTGCAGGTGTGGCCATGACCAACCTCCCTGGCATCCTGGTCCTGGGCCTTGCCAAGGCCCAGCTCATTCAGATCTTCTTCTTCCGCCTCAACCTCCTGATTACTCTGCTGGGTCTGCTGCATGGCTTGGTCTTCCTGCCTGTCATCCTCAGCTATGTGGGTGAGTGCCCCGGCCTGTTCCTACCAGGCTGTCATGATTATCATGACGACAACAGTAACAGTGCATGCTTACCACGGAAGCTCAGGAAGTGCACACAAGCCATGGGCAGACGTCAGAAGCCAGGACCATGACCATGTGGCACTTCTAGTCTTTGAAGCTTCTGTTGTTCATTTAATGTGCTGTGAACATCTTTCTTTTGTCAGCAATGTATGTCTCAAACAACGTTTCTGTGGCCCTGTACACTCTGGATCTTCACGGCACTGCTGTTGGACTTTTAAGCATGCCCTTCAGCAAGAAATATGTTTTATACCCAGAGGTGACACGCACAAGCACACACAGACATGCCTGCCTGAAACAGATGCTTCACTAAATAATATTAATACTTCTCTTATACATGTGAAGCATTCTGATATTTCTGGTTCCATTCTATTATTATTATTATTGTTTTTGGAGACAGGGTCTTGCTCTGACACCCAGGCTGGAGTGCCGTAGCATGATCACAGCTCACTGCAGCCTTGACTTCCCAGGCTCAAGTGATCCTCCCACCTCAGCCTCCCGAGTAGCTGGGACCCCAGGTGCACATCACCATGCCAGCTAATTTTTTATTTTTTTTGTAGAGGTGGGGTCTCCCTGTGTTGCCCAGGCTGGTCTCAAACTCCTGAGCTCGTGATCCACCTTGGCCTTCCATAGTATTAGGATTACAGGTGTGAGCCACTGTGCTTGGCTTTTATTTTAATTTAAATTTATTATTTATTTTATTTTAATTGATTGAGATGGAGTCTCACTCTGTCGCCCAAGCTGGAGTGCAGTGGTGTGATCTCAGCTTCTTGCAACCCCTGCCTCACAAGTTCAAGCCATTCTCCTGCTTTAGCCTCCCAAGCAGCTGGGATTACAGGTGCGGACCACTACGCCTGGCTAATTTTTTTAATTCATTTTTTATTTTTAGTAGAGATGGGGTTTCACCATGTTGGCCAGGCTGGTCTCGAACTCCTGACCTCAGGTGATTTGACTGCCAAGGCCTCCCAAAGTGCTGGGATTACAGGCATGAGCCACTGTGCCCCAGCCCTATCATTAATTTTTTTTTTTTTTTCTTTAAGACAAGAGCTTCGCTCTGTTGCCCAGGCTGGAGTGTGGTGGTGCGATCTCAGTTCACTGCAACCTCTGCTTTCTGCGTTCAAGCAATTCTCCTGTCTTAGCCTCCTGAGTAGCTAGGATATCAGTGCACACCACCATGCCTGGCCAATTTTTGTATTTTTTTTAGAGACAGGGTTTCACCATGTTGGTCAGGCTGGTCTCGAACTCCTGACCTCAGGTGATCCCTCTGCCTTGGCCTCCCAAAGTGCGGGCCTCCCAAAGTGCGGGGATTACAGGCGTGGGCCACCGCACCCAGTCTCATTAATTTTTTGAAATGCTGGCCAGGAGTGGTGGCTCATGCCTGTAATCCGAGCACTTTGGGAGGCTGAGGCGCATGGAGGCTCAAATTAAGCCTCCCAGGATGAAGGTGTTTCTGGCTCTCCGGGTGGGCAAGCTGGGAGGAGTTCAATTTTACCCCCCACCAGATGGTAATAATAATATTACTAGAGGACATTTATAGAGGGGTGTGTTTGTGCATCAACATATGTGTCTGTAATTCTCTTAACTACCCCCCCGAGGTAGGCATCATTATCCTTCCCTTTTTACAGATGAGGGAACTGAGACACCTGCCCCAGGTTACAGACGTGGTCAAAGGTAGCAGGGGTTGGAGCCCACGCAGCTCCATGGTTCCTAAACATGTCTCTTGTGGGGACTCCCTGACCCTCTTGGAAGGAGTAGAGTGTGTGTGCTAGGGGTGGTGGGTGAGACATAAGAGAGGGGCAAGGAGGAGCAGTTGTGGGGTGTGCTTGGACGAGGGGTATCCAGGGCCTTGGAGCTGCACGTGGTGGCTGTTCCTCGGAGGCTCCCAACATGCTTGGGGGATGGGGGACCAGGACATCCCTGAAGCTTGGGCTGCAAATGTAGTGACCCCAGAAGGCACATGGCACAGAGCCCCCCTGGGACCCTTCCTGCCTTGGGTTTGTTGTACAGAACCAGGAGTAGCTTCTCACCTGTGTCCCCTGCCCACCTCTCTGACTGTGGTTCTCTGTCTCACTGCAGGGCCTGACATCAACCCAGCTCTGGCACTGGAGCAGAAGCTGGCTGAGGAGGCAGCAGCGGCAGCCATAGCGGCCTCCTACCCAAATCACCCCTCCCGAGTCTCCACAGCTGACAACATCTATGTCAACCACGGCTTTGAAGGTTCTATCAAAGGTGCTGGTGCCGTCAGCAACTTCTTGCCCAACAATGGGCGGCAGTTCTGATACAGCCAGAGGCCCTGTCTAGGCTCTATGGCCCTGAACCGAAGGGTTATGAGGGTCTTCCCTGTGACTGTCCCTTGACACATGCCCTTCTCAAATCCTAGGGGAGGCCGTTCCCATGAGACTACCTGTCACTGGAGGATGGCCTGCTCTTGAGGCATCCAAGCAGCACCACTGATGGCTCCTCTGCTCCCACAGTGGGTCCCCAGTTTCCAAGTCACTAGGCCTTGGGCAGTGCCTCCTCCTTCTGGGCCTGGGTCTGGAAGTTGGCAGGAACAGACACACTCCATGTTTGTCCCACACTCACTCACTTTCCTAGGAGCCCACTTCTCATCCAACTTTTCCCTTCTCAGTTTCTCTGTCAAAAGTCTTAATTCTGTGTCAGTAAGTCTTTAACACGTACTAGTGTCCCTGAGAACACAGACAGTGACCACTGCCCTGGGTTGTGATATCACAGGAGGCCAGGGAGGGGCAAAGGCTCAGGCCAAGAGTCAACGCTGTGGGAGGCCGGTCAGTAGCCACTCCCTCCAGAGCGCACCTGCAGGTCTGCCATCTACGGCCCTTTCTGGCAAGAGAAGGGCCCAGGAAGGATGTTCCCATAAGCACGTTGGTCATGGATTAGCCCCTCCTGGGAAACGGTGTTGGGTTTGGTCTCCAGCTCCGACTCTTATTAAGGCTGTTGCTGCCAGTCAAGGCCACCCAGGATTCTGAAGGCTGGGAGCTCTTGGGGCTGGGCTGGTCCTCCCACCTTCACCTCAGGCCTGGAGCCCAGGCCTCAAACCAGCCCAATCCGAGCTCTTGGACAGCTCTCCAGAAGCATGAACTGCAGTTGAGATGAAGATTCTGGCTTGGTACTGTGCACATGGGTGTTTAATAAACATTTGTTGGCAGAAATGGTGTTTTATGTCACATGTCCTACCCTGGCTGCCTCTTGGCTTAAGATAATTTTTGTGAATGACACAAATAATATATGTGTGGGAGAGTGATTTGTGGAGATACTAGTGTGTTTTGTTCTATTTCTCCCCCCTCTTTTCAAGAAAGTAGTCAGGCCATTGTGTGCTCATGCTTTACAAGGGCCTTTGAGGAGTGGGAGTAATTTCCCTTCAAACTGGGAGGGCACAGAGCCTGAGAGTCAGTCAGGAGTAGGATGTGCAGCCCCTTCCTTTCTGGAACAGCCTGTGAGGTAGGCAACACCTGGAGGAGCTAGAGGAGAACCACGGTGCACTCAGGGAGGGAAGAACCCACCATCCAAATGACCAGCTCCCAGGAGGGCCCCAGGCCAGGGCAGTGGGTAGAAATGTCAAGGAATATTCCAGATCCCCTCGAGTCTTTCTGCTCCCCGCTGGGTCCAGCCCTTGTTTGGCTGAGGGGCTGTTGTTGCTCTGAGGCTCAGAGGGACTGTTGGCATGTAAAGGGAAGACAAGCAAAAAGGGGTGGAAAGGAACTGGCGTTTCTAGAGCCTACTATCTACTCTCGGGTCCTCATAAGAGCTCCATGTGCCAGCATCAATGGCCCACCTTTGGGAGGGTTGCTGGCTGGCCATGATGGACAGGAGGTCTGGTGAAGGGACAGCTACCAGGGAATAGAGGCTGAGGAGAAATCGCACAAGTCACCCTGTTAAAAACTCCACGGGTGCAGAATAAACAGATAGATCTGAGGAACAAAATAGCTTTTGACAGCAGACATTTCAAATCAGAGGAAAGGGTAGACCCTTCAGTAAATGGCATGAGAGTAGTGAGCAAATTATTTGGATCAAAATAAAGTTATATCTATACCTCACACAATACACAAGATAAAAGTACAGACAGATTAAATAACTAAATACAAAAATGAAACTATACAACTATCAGAAGGAAACACAGAAGAGTATGTTATAATCTTGGGGTGGGAAAAGTTTCCAAACACAAAGTCCAGAAGCCATAAAGGTAAACACTAAGGTATTACCATATAATAATGGAAAACGTCTGTAAACACACAAACAAAAAAATTAAAGAAAGTTGAAAGACACATATGAGCTCAGAAAAATAGTTGCAACGTATTTAACATCAAATAAAATCAAGAAAACACAGAGTGCCAGTAGCGCTCCTGCAAACATGGTGAACATTCCTAAAACTCACTGGACTTTCTGTAAGAAGTGTGGGAAGCACCAGCTCCACAGAGTGACACAGGATACATTTCCCTGTATGCCTAGGGAAAGCCATGTTATGACAGGAAGCAGAGGGGCTACAGTGGGGAGACTCAGCCAATTTTCCAGAAAAAGGCTAAAACTACAAAGAAGATTGTGTGAAGGCTTGAGTGCGTGGAGTCCAACTGCAGATCTAAGAGAATGCTGGCTATTAAGAGATACAAGCATTTTGAACTGGGAGGAGGTAAGAAAAGAAAGGGTCAAGCGACCCAGTTCCAAGTGTCATCTTTTGTTTTATTATGAAGACAATAAAATCTTGAGTTTATGTTAAAAAAAAAAAAAAAGAATACATAAAGAGAGTCCAGGTATGGTGGCTCATGCCTGTAATCTCAGCACTTTGGGAGGCTGAGGCAGGAGAATTGCTTGAGGCCAGGAGTTCAAGACCAGCCTAGGCAACATAGCGAGATACTGTCTCTACAAAAAGTTTAAAAGTTAGCCAGGCTAGCTACTTGGGAGGCTGAGGTGGGAGGATTGCTTGAGCACAAGAGTTTGAGGCTGAGGTCAGTTAGGATGGCACCACTGTACTCCAGCCTGAGTGAAAGAGTGAGCTTCTGTCTCAAAAAGAAAAAAAAAAAAAGAATATACAAAGAAAGGCAGGAGTGGGGAGGGGTCTGGGTTATGTGGCTAACCCTCCCATTAGAAATAACAGAAATTCTAGCTAAAATAAATCTTAGCCGTGTGTGTGTGTGTGTGTATGTGTCTGTGTATGTGTCTGTGTGTGTGTATGATGCATACAAGTTTAGAGTGTTTTAACCTTCTTGATAAATTGAGATTTTTATAGTTTGAAATGACTCTAAAAAATCCCTCTTTATCTCTAGTATTTATTTTTGTCTGTTTGTTTAAGAGATGGGGCTCTCACTTTGTTGCCCAGGCTGGTCTTGAACACTTGGCCTCAAGGTATCCTCCTACCTCAGCCTCCCAAGTAGCTGGAATTACAGGTATGAGTCACCATGCTCAGTCCTATCTGTAGTATTTGTTCAACTGTATAACGTTATTTTATATGTGCGTATGTATATATATATACACACACATATATAAAATAACATACAGTTGAACAAATTTTATACTTAATAGTCAAACATTGAAACCCTTTCCCCTGAGATTGGGAATGAGACAAAGTTGACCACCTTTACCCACTATTGTACTGGAGGTCTTAGCCATTGTAATAAGGCAAGAAAAATAAATTAAGGTCACAGGCTGGGCACGGTGGCTCACGCCTGTAATCCCAGCACTTTGAGAGGCCGAGGCGGGAGGATCACGAGGTCAGGAGATCGAGACCATCCTCGCTAACAGGGTGAAACCCCATCTCTACTAAAAATACAAAAAAATTAGCTGGGCGTGGTGGCAGGCACCTGTAGTCCCAGCTACTCGGGAGGCTGAGGCAGGAGAATGGCGTGAACTCGGGAGGTGGAGCTTGCAGTGAGCCGAGATTGCACCACTGGACTCCAGCCTGGGCAACAGAGTGAGACTCTGTCTCAAAAAAAAAAAAAAAAAATAAGGTTATAAGGGTTAAAAATAAGTAAAATTGACATCATTCACAGATACATAAATGTGTATAAAAAAGGTTCAGGCTAGGTGCAGTGGCTCATGCCTGTAATTCCAGCAATTTCTGAGGCCAAGGCAGGAGGATCACTTGAGGCCAGGAGTTCAAGACATAGCAAGACCCCACCTCCACAAAAACTTTTTTTAAAAAGATCCAAAAGAATCTATATATAAACTATTGGAATTACTCTAACAAAAGATGGTCAAGAAAACTATGAAAAATAACCAATTTGTAATTTAATTTGTGTAATATTCAGAGAAATTAACTGTCAAAAGAAATGGAGGAATATACCATGAACTGAGGGCTCTATACTACAGAGATGTCAATTCTCTTCAAATTAATTACTAGTTTCACCATAATTTCAATCATAACCCCAGAAAATTTTTATGGAAACTGATAAGCTGATTCAAAAATTCATATAGAACCACAAAAGATGAAAATTCACCAAGGCAATCTTGAAGAAAAACAAAGTCAGAGAACTTACACTACCAGAACTCAAGATATTATAAATATACAGAAATAAAGATAGTGAGATTTTGGCACAAGGAAGGACAAATAGAATAATGGAAAGAATACAAGGTCCAGAAACAGATGATATCCACAAGGACACAAGATTTATGATGGAGGAGGCATGCACAGCATTGGGTAAAGGAGGTTTTTCAATGCATGATGCTGACCTAGTTGGGTATCCATACAGAAAGAAATGAATCATGATCCTCCTCCCCAAGATACACAAAAATCAGTTTCTGATAGATTGTTGATCTAAATGTGCAAGATAAAATGATAGAATTCTAAAAGATAGCATAAGAGAGTATCCCCAAGACTGAAATAGGAGAAACTTTTCTTAAGAAACAAAAGCCTTACTTACAGAGAAAAAGATTGATAAATTGAACTGTATTGAAATTAAAAAAAAAAAAAAAAACCTGTTCAACAAAACACATCCTTAGGAGAGATAAAATTCAAACCATAGAGAGGAAAATATATTTGCACATATCTGAAATACGTGCATATCTGAGAAAGGGCTTACGTTTAGAATGTATAAACAAACTCCTACAACTCAGTAAGAAAAAGACAGACAACTGAAAGAAAAGCTAGGCTGGCTACTTAAACAAGCAAATGGCCAATACAAGTTCCTCAACTTTGTTAGTCACCAGAACAAGGCTGAGTAAAAGCACAGTGGGAGTTCTTCCTCTTCCCTTCCCTCACAATTTGGCCTACAGGCCATGGGGTAAGGTGGGGCCAGGCAGCACATGTGGGGTGTCAGAATCCAGGTGGTGTGGAGAGGGATTCCACTTTGGATCTGAGGGAGGACAGGAGGGCATTCCACACAGAATAGGAGCTACATAGGCCCAGTATGGGGCTAAGATGTCAGAACTGAGCTCTGATGTGCCTTTCTCCATGAGCAGAGGGGCTGAATGTGGGAGATGGAGGGTGGAGGAAAGGTTCAGAGCCATCTAGAGATGGCAATTCAGAGGAAAAGGGAGGGCAGATAATCTCACTCCTCACAGTGAGGCAGAGTTTCCAAGCTGGTTTTGTCACTCCTCTGTTGGGCCCCTTTGGGTAATATATTTGACTTACCTTGGCTTTAGTTTCTTTTTTTTTTTTTTTTTTTTGACAGAGTCTCACTCTGTTGCCCAGGCTGGAGTGCACTGGTGTGATCTTGGCTCACTGCAACCTCTGCCTCCCAGGTTCGAGTGATTCTCCTGCCTCAGCCTCTCGAGTAGCTGCAACTACAGGCACCTGCCACCATGCCTGGCTAATTTTTGTATTTTTAATAGAGACAGGGTTTTGCCATGTTGACCAGGCTTGAACTCCTGACCTCAGGTGATACACCTGCCTCAGCCTCCCAAATTGCTGGGATTACAGGTGTGAGCCACCACACCCAGCCTGGGTTTGGTTTCTTTATCTGTAAAAACGGGGATAGTTTAGCTGGGCACAGTGATGCTGTAGTCCCAGCTACTTGAGAGGCTGAGATGGGAGGATCTCTTGAGCCTAAGAATCGCAGGTCAGTCTGGGCAACATAGCAAGACCCCATCTGAGAAAAAAAAAATTAGTGGCTGAGCACAGTGGCTCACTCCAGCAATCCCAGAACTTTGGGAGGCTAAGGTGGGAAGACTGCTTGAGCCCAGGAGTTTGAAACCAGCCTGGGAAACACAGAGAGACCACAATCTCTGCATTAAAAGAAAATTAGCTGGGTATGGTGGCACTCACCTGTTGTCCCAGCTACTTGGGAGGGTGAGGTGGGAGGATCACTTGATCCCAGAAGTGGAGGCTGCAGACTGCAGTGAGCTGTGATTGTGCTACTATACTCCAGCCTGGGTCACAGAGTGAGACCCTGTCTCAAAAAAAAAAAAAAAAAAGAAAAGAAAAAAAGAAAAAGAAAAAGAAAAAATTAGGAAAATTTTCCCTGACTCCCCATAGATTTTTTTTAAAGGATGAAATGAGATATTATATGTGAAAGCATCTAGTACTTGTGACATAGTACATGCTTACTAAGTGTTTCCACTTCACTTCTGCCTAAAACTCAGTTCAGTTCTTGACTTCCAGATACCTAACTGTGATAAGAGATGCAGCCAGAGGTACCTTAAGGATAACAATACCCTCCTCCATCCTGATACCTGATGTACTAAAGTCAGAAATTTTTTAAAGCCTTGTTCTTCCTTCAGTTTTAAGTTCAGTATACTGATGAACTATCGGTCACATTTCAGTTTACTTTAAAAATAAACGGGCTTCCAAATTAACCTGCTTACATGGTTTGGCTGTGTCCCCACCCAAATCTCATCTCGTATTCCCACCTGTTGTGGGATGGACCCGGTTGGAGGTAATTGAATCACGGGCGCAGGTCCTTCCTGTGCTGTTCTCGTGATATCGAATAAGTCTCACGAGATCTGATGGTTTTAAAAAGAGGAGTTCCCTTGCACAAGCTCTCTCTCTTTGCCTGCTCCCATCCATGTAGGATGTGACTTGCTGTTCCTTGCCTTCCACCATGATTGTGAGGCTTCCCCAGCCACATGGAACTGTAACTCCAATTAAACCTCTTTCTCTTGTAAATTGCCCAGTCTAGGGTATGTCTTCATCTGCAGTGTGAAAACGGACTAATATATCTACCTTGGAAAGGCCTTGTGATCCATGGTGACATCTTGTCCCTAAGGTAAGAATCTTACCATGAGTTCCTCAAATTGTTGATGTACTGATTAACGTGTAACCCTCTAACACTGGGAAGAACGCTGATTTATTTCTGAATCATCAAGCTTTACTGATTGTCTTGCATGTAGACATTTTAGCCTGTATGTTGCAATAGGTATCCAATAATTGTAACCTCTGTATTTTACCCTCCAATGAAAGAGGAAACAACTCCTGTATGAGTCGTCCCCTCCCTTATCCTAAACTTTCCTATAAAAGCCTTCTACCTTGTAACAGACTGGAACATTCCTAACATTGTTAGTGTGTTTCCTAAGTGGATTCTCACATTTGGCTTCAAATAAACCTTGATCAAATTAGTTCTGCCTCAGCAGCCTTAATTTCAGTCAATAGTACAAGCCTCTGTTTTTCTATTTAATCACTACTTTAAAGGTAACCTTTGGAAAATGTTTAGCCTGTTTACAAATGTAATTAATTGAACATATTTTAACTGCATTTATAAAGGTAATATTCTCCATTTTCTTTCTAAATACTCTATACATCAGAAAAAAATCTTCCCATATACTTAACTCTTTTAAACCTAATAAATTAAATTTATGGAATATCATTAATATAAAGTTCTTATAGATGTTGTAACACTGCACATACATTTAGCAACATTTCAATTTAAAATCTTAAGCTTATATGAAATACCATTTTAAATTGGAGTTATACAATTCTTACACTAATAGACCAAATATTTTAAAATGTTAAAAGCATATAAAACATGAAATATACAAAAATTTCCCCCATCACACAAATATTCTTACTAAGGTTTTGCTTCTTTGAAACCTCTCTATACCCATTGTATTAGTCTGTTTTCATGCTGCTAATAAAGACATATCCAAGACTGGGTAATTTATAAAGGAAAGAGTTTTAATTGACTCATAGTTCAACAAGGCTGGGGAGGCCTCAGGAAACTTACAATCATGGCAGAAGGGGAAGCAAACATGCCCTACTTCATATGGCACCAGGGGAGAGAAGAATCAGTGCCCAGTGAAAGGGGAAGCCCCTTATAAAACCAGCAGATCTCCTGAGAACTAAATCATTATCAGAACAGGATAGGGGAAACCACTCTCATGATTCAATGATCTCCACCTGGTCCCTCCCACAACACATGGGGATTATGGGAACTGAAATTCAAGATGAGATTTGGGTAGGGACACAGCCAAACCCTATTACCCTTTTCCCTCCCTCCCTCCCTTCCTTCCTTTTTCTTCAGAGTCTCTCTGTCACGTAGGCTGGAGTGCAGTGGTGAAATATTGGCTCACTGCAACCTCTGCCTCCCAGGGTTAAGCTATCCTCCCACCTCAGCCTCCTGAGTAGCTGGTGGGACTACAGGCGTACGACACCACACCCAGCTGATTGTTTTGTATTTTTAGTGGAGATGGGGTTTCATCATGTTGTCCAGGCTGTCCATAACCATTTTTTAAGTGAGTTATAAATGGGGTTCATAGGTCATACCCCTCTCCTGAGGAAGACAATCATCATCTCAGATAACCAAGGTTGCCTATGCAGTAAGGAAGAAGTCAGTCATCATTCTGGGTAACTAAATGTACCTAAGACCATAGACATCAGCTGAGAGTGAGACCTGGAGTCTCAGGCATCTGGAGTAGTTATCTCATTGCCAACTAAGCTTACATGGTGAGTCAAAAGACCCAGAATACCCAACACAATATTGAAGGAAAATAAAGTCAGAGGACTAACACTATCTGACTTCTAGACTTACTATAAAGTAATGAAGACAGTGAAAGAACTGGTGAAAGAACAGATAAATAGATCACTGTAACAGAATACAGAGTCTAGAAATAGACCCAAATAAATATAGTGAAGCAAAGGTAGACTTTTTTTTCTTTTTTTGAGACAGAGTCTCGCTCTCTCACCCAGGCTGGAGTGCAGTGGCACGATCTTGGTTCACTGGAACCTTTGCCTTCTGGGTTCAAGTGATTCTCATGCCTCAGCATAGCTGGGACTACAGGCCCGCAAATATGCCTGGCTAATTTTTGTATTTTTAGTAGAGATGGGGTTTCACCATGTTGGCTAGGCTGGTCTCAAACTCCTGACCTCAGGCGATCTGCCTGCCTTGGCTTCCCAAAGTGCTGGGATTACAGGTGTGAGCCACCACACCTAGCCAAAACGTAGTCTTTTCAACAAATGATACAGGTACAACTGGACATCCATGTGCAAAAACATAAATCTAGACACAGACTTTGCACCCTTCACAAAATTAACTGAAAATGGATCATAGACTTCAATGTAAAATTCAAAACTATAAAACTCCTAAAAGATAACACCGGGTAAAACCTAGATGACCTTGGGTGTAGCGACCTTTTGATACAACACCAAAGGCATAATTCATGAAAGAAATAATTGATAAACTATAATTAACAAATTTTTTTAGCAGTAATAGAACGATGAGTGTATTTCATTGAAATTTAAAACTTCTGCTCTGCAAAAGACAATGTCAACAAGGAGAAGACAATGGCCAGGTGCGGTGGCTCATGCCTTTAATCCTAGCACTTTGGAAGGCACAGGCGGGTGGATCACTTCAGGTCAGGAGTTTGAGACCAGCCTGGTTAACATGGCGAAAACCCGTCTCTACTGAAAATAGAAAAATTAGCTGGGTGCAGTGGTGCACACCTGTAATCCCAGCTACTTGAGAGGATGATGCACAAGAATCATTTGAAACCAGGAGGTAGAGGTTGCAGCGAGCCGAAATTGCGCCACTGTACTCCAGCTTGGGCGACAGAGCGAGACTCTGTCTCAAAAAATATATAAATAAATAAGATTTTAAAAGGATGAGAAGACAAGCCACTGCCTGGGAGAAGATACTAGCGAAAGACACATCTGTGCTGGCTTCAGCAGCACACATACTAAAATTACAATGGTACAGAGAAGATTACCATGGTCTGTGCACAAGGATGACATGCACATTTGTGAAGTGCTTCAGATTGTAAAAAAGAAAAAGATCTATCCAATAAAGAACTTTTATTTAAAATCTAAATGGACTATCCAATACAAAAATAAGAAAGCAAATAACTCAGTTAAAAACTTAGCCTTACCAAAGAAGATGTACAGATGGCAAACAAGCATATGAAAAGATGCTACATGTCATATATCATCAGGGAAATGATAATTAAAACAATAACGAGACACTACTACACATCTATTAGAACATCCAAAATCTGGAACACTGACACCACCAAATGCTGGGAGGGATGTGGAGAAGCAGCAACTCTCCTTCATTCCTGATAGGAATGCAAAATGGTACAGCCATTTTGGAAGACAGTTCTGCAGTTTCTTCTAAAACTAAATATATCTTACCATATGATCCAGCAATCACATTTCTTGGTATGTACCCAATGGAGTTGAAAACTTATGTCTACA
The DNA here is from genome assembly GCF_000951045.1 of Mandrillus leucophaeus. NCBI lineage: Eukaryota > Metazoa > Chordata > Mammalia > Primates > Cercopithecidae > Mandrillus > Mandrillus leucophaeus. The sequence continues at coordinate 1,146,668 of NW_012102565.1, read as the reverse complement.
CAAAAACCAACACATGGATGTTTATGGCAGCTTTATTCATAATTGTCAAAACTTGGAAGTAACCAAGATGTCCTTCAGTAGGTGAATGGGTTAATCCACACAATGGAATATTATTCAGCATTAAAAAGAAATGAGCTATTAAGCTATGAAAAGACATGGGGGGCTAGGCGCGGTGGCTCACGTCTGTAATCCTAGCACTTTGGGAGGCCGAGGTGGGCAGATCACAAGGTCAGGAGTTTGAGAACAGCCTGGCCAATATGGTGAAATCCTGTCTCTACTAAAAATACAAAAATTCACTGGGTGTGGTGGCAGGTGCCTGTATTCCCAGCTACTTGGATGACTGAGGCAGGAGAGTTGCTTGAACCCAGGAGGCAGAGGTTGTAGTGAGCCAAGATCATGCTATCGCACTCCAGCCTAGGCAACAAGAGCGAAACTCCATCTTGGAAAAAAAAAAAAAAAAAAAGGAAAGAAAGAAAGACAGACAGAAAGAAAGACAAAGAAAAGACACGGAGGAACTTCAAACATATACTACTAAGTGAAAAAAGCTAATCTAAAAAGTCTACATCTGTCTGATTCCAACTATATGACATTCTGTAAAAGACAAAGCTATAAAGACAATAAAATGATCAGTAGTCGCTATGGTTTGGGATTAGGGGAGTTCAATCAGCAGAGCACAAAAGATTTTTAGGGCAGGGACACTACTCTATATGATACTATAATCATGGAGGCATATCATTGTACATCTGTCCAAACCCATAGAATGTACAACACCAGAGTAAGCCCTAATGTAAACTAAGGATTCTGGGTGATATTGTAGCAAATGTACCATTAGTTGTAACAAATGTACCATTTTGTACATTCTGATGGGGAATGCTGAGAATGAGAGAGGCTATGCATGTGCGGAGGCAGGAGTGAGTATATGGGATATCTCTGTACCTTCTTCTCAATTTTGCAGTGAACCTGTAACTACTCTAAAAAAGTCTTTTAGAAAGCCCAGTAGTTTTTTGCTTCTCTTTATGGGTTGGTTTCCTTCTCTCAAGTAAAAAATGGGCTTCCTCCATGTAGCAGATGATAAGGATTCCCTCATCCCAGAGAAGAGAGTTCTTTCTTGTCAATTATAGCCAGAAAAATCTCCAAGAAGGATTTAGATGGTCCTGGTTTGCTCCCTCCCATCCCTCTTCCTTTGGATCTCAGATCAGAAGTGACTTCTGGGATACTGCCCTGTTACCCATCTTGGTCAGGTCCCTGTTACGTGCTCCCGCTATACCATATCCTACTCCCTTCTAGTCCCCATCACAGTTTGAAGACAAAAATTCACTGGTGGGGTTACACGGCTCCCCCATGTCTGATTCCTCTTCTAAACTGTAAGCTATAGAAGGCAATGACTTTATCTTTTTGCTTACCATTTTATTTCCAGCACCTAGCACCTGGCACACAGGCACATAATAAATATCCATTAAATAAATGACTGAAATAAACAGAGGGCTCTTTTGCTCTCATTACTCTGAAAAGCAATGATTACATAGCAGTGACAGCTTAGTGTATTCTCAGCAAATATTCTTTTGTTTTAAAACCATTTATTTTTCTGGCCAGGTGTGGTGGCTTACGCCTGTAATCCTAGCACTTTGGGAGGCCGAGGCAGGTGGATCACAAGGTCAGGAGATCAAGACCATCTTGGCTAACATGGCGAAACCCCGTCTCTACTAAAAATACAAAAAAATGAGCCAGACATGGTGGCGGGCACCCTGTAGTCCCAGCTACTTGGGAGGCTGAGGCAGGAGAATGGCATGAACCCAGGAGGTAGAGGTTGCAGTGAGCTGAGATTGCCCCACTGCACTCCAGCCTGGGCGACAGATTAAGACTCCATCTCAAAAAAATTTATTTTTCTGATAATAAACACAACAGGCTGGGCACAGTGGCTCATACCTGTAATCCTGGTACTTTGGGAGGCCAAGGTGAGAGGGTTGCTTGAGTCCAGGAGTTCGAGATCAGCCTGGGCAACATTGTGAGACATCATCTCTATTTAAAAACAAACAAACAAACACACAAACAAACACTCCTCAAATCCCCATAAACTTATGATAGAATAATTGTAAGACAAAGAAAAGTACAGTTAAGAAAACAAAAAACAAAAATTACTTATATCTGTAACCCAGAGATAACCACTGTGTGTGTATGTACACAGTCTTTCTAGCCTTTCAAAATATACATTCTGTCACTTATAGTTAACATTTTATTTTTACTGGTTTAAACATAGTATACCTTTTGCCACTTAGGTTTTTTTTTTTTTTTTTTTTTTCTTGAAGACAGGGTCTTGCTATTTTGCCCAGACTGGTTTTGGACTGCTGGCCTCAAATAATCCTCTCACCTTGGCCTCCCAAAGTGCTAGGATTACAGGTGTGAACCACTGTGCCCAACCTAGTTTTAATGTATTTCACTTTACATTTAAAGTGAGTTTCATTTAAGCAGCATACAGTTGGGTCTTGCTTTTTTAGTCAATCAATCTCTTCTAATTGAAAGGTTTATTTACATTTAATGTTATTGTTATTTTAAATATATTTTCCATATTCAGAAGCAGCACTGTCATAGTCTGGCTTCCATTAAAAAAAAAAAGTTTTCAGATATTTCTTTGCTTTCACAAGGTGCTCCAGCCCCTTGTCTGTCTTCTGGGCCACCATCTCCAGAGTCCAGTCTCTGATGTGGAGGGTGAGAGTGCCTTTTCCTTTTGATCCCAAAAGAGATTTTCTGAGTAGGCTGTGATTATCAATATGGCTTTAAATCTGTAATTGGGTTATTGTTCTGCTTTTTCTGCCTGCTTTTGAATTTATTGAGTGGTTTGTATGATTCCACTTTATCTCCTTTGTTGCCTTATGTGACCACTCTGTTTTTTTAATTTTTATTTTTAGAGCTTTCTTTACAGTTTATAGATAATCTCTAACTTACCACAGTCTACCTTCAAATAAATTATATAACTTCACATGCAGTATACGAATCTTACAACTGTATCCTTTCACTCAATCCCTCTTGGCCTTTGTGTTACTTCCATACACTATAAACCTTAGGATGTCATGTTATTAATTCTTTTGCTTTAAGCAGTCAAGTATATTTTAAAGAGATTTTCAAATTAATAAAAATGGTATTTCATATTTGCTCACTTAAAAAAATTTTCCAGTGCTCTGTATTTCATTGTGTAGATCAGAATTTTCATCTAATGTAATTTTCCTTCTCACTGAAAGACATTTAACTTGTTTTTTTTGTAGTTCAGGTCTACTAGTGATGACTTATTTCAACTTTCGTATGTCTGAGAAAGTCTATTTTTCATTCATTTTGGTAATATGTTTTTGCTCAGGGCAGAAGTCTAGGTTGACATTTTCTTTAAACATTTTACAGATGTTTCTACATTATCTTTTGACTCACATTGGTTTGAGAGGTCTGCTGTTATTCTTATATAATCCTTTGTACATAATTTATCTTTTTTCTCTGGCTACTTTTAAGATTTATCTTTATCAGTGCTTTTAAGCAATTTGACTATTATATTCCTCAGTGTAGTTTTATTTATGTTTCTTATTATTGGGGGTTCACTGAGCATCTTGGCTCATGGGTTTTTAGTTTTAATTAATTTGGAAACAGTTCAGCCATCAATTCTTCAAACATTTTTTCTGTTCCCCACCCCAGCCTTTAGGAACTCAGCTACATGTAAATTAGACAAGATGAAGTTGTCCCACAACTCACTGATGCGCTTTTTTTTTTTTTTTTTTTGAGTCCTTTTTATCTCTTTTTCAATTTAGGTGGTTTCTGTTGCTATTTTTTCAAGTTCAATAATACTTTATCTATTTATTTCTTTTTGTCTTTTTTTTTCTTTTTATTTTTTTTGAGATGGAGTTTCACTCTTGTTGCCGAGGTTGGAGTGCAACGGCACGATCTCAGCTCACTGCAACCTCTGCCTCCCAGGTTCAAGTGACTCTCCTACTTCGGCCTCCCAAGTAGCTGGTACTACAGGGGTGTGCCACCATGCATGGCTAATTTTTGTATTTTTAGTAGAGACAGGGTTTCACCATGTTGGTCATGCTGGTCTTTAACTCCTGACCTCAAATGATCCTCCCGCCTTGGCCTCCCAAAGTGCTTGGATTACAGGTGTGGGCCACTGCTCCCGGCTGTATTTCTAATCTGTGGTACATCTCATCTGGTGTATTTTTCATCGAATACATCATATTTTCACTACTAAATGATTTCATTTTTTAAATGTCTTTTCTTTAGTTAACATGCTTGCTATGGTTGAAATGTGTCTCCCAAATTCATGTGCTGGAAATGTAAGCCCCAATGAAACAATGTTGGGAGGTAGGGCCTAATAAAAGATGATTGGATCATGCGGGTAGAGCCCTCATTAATGAATTAATGTTATTACTACAGTGAGTTAGTTACCATAAAAGTGGGTTGTTATAAAGTGACGCTGGCCCCTGGTGCATCTATCTTGTGTACTCACTTGCCCCTTCTGCCTTTTGCTTTCTGCCAAGGGATGACTAAACAAGAAGGCCCTCAACAGATGCTGGCATCAAGTTCCTGAACTTTCCAGCCTCCAGAACCATGAGCTAAATAAAGGCCTGTTATTTATAGATTATCTGGTCTGTGGTATTGTTATGGCAACAGTAAATGGACTAAGATAGAAAATTGGCACTGAGAAGTGGGTCTATTGCTATAACAAATATCTGAAAACATAAAAGTAGCTTTGGAACTGGATAATGGGTAGAGACTGGAAGAATTTTGAGAAGCATGCTAGAAAGAGCCTATATTGCCATAAATGGAGACCTAAGGGTGAAGTCTCAGAAGAGAAGAGATATAGGGAAAGTCAGAATCTTCTTAAAGATTACTTCAGTGGTCACGATTGTTGATAGAGATATGGACACAGTCTCTGATGTGGACAGTAAATGGCCTTTACTGTCTACATCTCTACCAACATTAACAGTAAATGGCCTTTACTGTCTATATCTCTACCAACATTAACAGTAAATGGCCTTTACTGGCAATATATCTACCAGGATTATATTTAATATTGGTAGAGGCCATTCTGATGAGGTCTCAGACAGAAATGAGAAACAAGGTATTGGAAACTTGAATAAAGGGCATCTTTGTTATAAAGTAGTAATGGTGGAACTGTGTCCATGCCTGACGGCTTTATGGAAAGTGGAATTTGAATGACAAACTAGGATATCTGGTGGAAGAAATACCTAAGCAGTTAAGCATTCAGGCTGCTACATGGCCATTTTTAATCACATATAGTGAGATACAAGAACAAAGGAATGACTTAAAGACAGAATTTATAATTTAAAAAGAAGCAGAGTGAAAGATTTGGAAAATTTATAGCCTAGCCATGTAAAATATAAAAAGGTACATTTAGGAGACTGAACTCAGAGCGTGGCCCAGAGACTGCTTGCTGAAGAGATTAGCATGAATGGAAGGGAGCCAGATGCTATTCACCAAGGCAATGGGAGAATGACCTCAAAGCTATTTCAGAGATTTTCGAGGCTGCCCCTCCCATCACAGGTCCAGAGCTCTAGGAGGGCAGAATGATTCTGGAGGACAGGCCTGGGGTAACGTCCATAGGCTCACTGCCCAGAGCTGCCTTGGAACCCTGCTCCCTGCATTCCAGTGCAGCATTCCTCAGCTGCCCCAGGCACAGCTCATGTGGGACCAGGTTGGTTTGGATTGCTGTTTTGGAGGGCACAAGCAGTAACCCTTGGCAATGTCTACATGGTGCTAACTCTGCAGGGATGAGTGCATGGGTGGTGGGGTCATGGCAGCTTCCACTTAGTTTTCAAAAGATACATCAAACAGC
>NW_012102565.1:1083303-1140785 GCF_000951045.1 Mandrillus leucophaeus | reverse complement strand
TCTATCGCTTGCTGCGCCACCCGTCGGACCGCATGGGCTTCCCACCCGGGGCCGCGCAGGCCCTGGTGCTGCAGGTGAGGCGGGCGGGCCTGCGGCTGTCTCTTATACACATCTAGATGTGTATAAGAGACAGGCTCCCTGCATTCCAGTGCAGCATTCCTCAGCTGCCCCAGGCACAGCTCATGTGGGACCAGGTTGGTTTGGATTGCTGTTTTGGAGGGCACAAGCAGTAACCCTTGGCAATGTCTACATGGTGCTAACTCTGCAGGGATGAGTGCATGGGTGGTGGGGTCATGGCAGCTTCCACTTAGTTTTCAAAAGATACATCAAACAGCTTGAGGCCCAGGAAGAAACTTATTGCAGGGGAAGAGCCACCACAGAGAGTCCCTACTAAGGCAATGCGTAGCAGGAATGTGTGGTCAGAGCTGTTACAGAGAGTTCCCACCAGGGCAGCACCTAGTAGAGCCCAAAACTCTAGAGCTACCCTTGTGTAACCCCAGCCTGGGAGAGCTGCAGTCATGAGACTCCAAACCAAGAGAAAGCCATGGGGACCTGGCTGCCTGAGGCCTTGGGGGCCCAATCCCCAAACCAGTGTGCCCAGGATTTAGAACATGGAGTCAAAGGAGATTATTCTCCAGCTTTAGGACTAAATACAGGTTTTTCTCTGCTGGGTTTTGGACTTACTTGGGGCCTGTTGCTGCCATATATTCCATTCTGCAATGTGTTGTATTCACTTCATAAATTCATACCCACGGATTCTCAGTAAATACATGTTGTGTGTGAATAAAAACTATGGATCACTATTTATTCAGCCACCTATGGTTGGGCGTTTAACTCTAGCTTTTCACAATTATAAATAATGTTGTAATGAATGTCCTCCTATAAATAAATCCATACAGTCGCTTGAATATAGTTAAAAGGTAAATTTCTCTTTTTTTTTTTTTTTTTTGAGATGGAGTTTCGCTATTGTTGCCCAGGCTGGAGTGCAATGGCATGATCTCGGCTCACCGCAACCTCTGCCTCCTGGGTTCAAGTGATTCTCCTGCCTCAGCCTCCTGAGTAGCTGGGATTACAGGCATGTGCCACCATGCCTGGCTAGTTTTGTATTTTTAGTAGAGATGGGGTTTCTCCATGTTGGTCAGGCTGGTCTCGAACTCCCAACCTTAAGTGATCTGCCCGTCTTGGCCTCCCAAAAGTGGTGGGATAACAGGCGTCAGTCACCGCGCCCAGCTGGTAAATTTCTAGTAGTGAAATCGCTTGGCCAATATCTATGTACATTTTGATTTTCAATAGTGTACTGGATTTCTTTTTCTTGCCTTTTCTGATCTGCTCTCCACCTTCTTCCAACCTACTTTCCTCCCTGGAAGGCTGATCCAGATGAAAAGGGTTAGCCTGTTCATCTTAACTTCTGGCTTCAAAATGGATGTGACCATTAGTCACTACCAGCAGAAAGTCAGAGGGCAAGGAGTTAGAGGTCAGGTGGGCTTCTCCACTAGCAACTATTCATCTTGATTTTATAAGCCACTTTCTTCCAGGCCCTCCAGGCCCAGGGGTGGGAACAGCTCTCTGCTGTTACTAGTCCCATGGTCCCATTCTATCTCATGTGAGGTTTCAAAAACCTTGCCCCTATCTTTGTAAACAGTCCCTTTTAAAAGCCCCCTTCAAACTACCCAGCTTGGGAGGGCCATCTGTTTCCCACCAAGATCCTGACTGATAAAGCGAGATTTTGCCAAACTGCCTTAAAAAATGTCTGTATATTCTTATACTTCCACCAGCAGTGTCTACAAGTGTCTGCTCCCCCACATCTTTTTATTATAGTGTATAATGAATCTTCTTAAAACATTACATTTTAATTATAAAATATTTATTAATAAAATGCAGAAATCCTTTAGATTTACAGAGGGCAATATTTGACATCCCCAACTTCGATCTCCTTTATTCTGTTTATTCTTTATTCTTATTTTTAGCTGAGGTATTTTGTTTCATTAAATCATAGTTTAGTTTCTTTTTTTCTTTTTTTTTTTGAGACAGTCTCACTTTGTTGCCCAGGCTGGATGGCAGTGGCATGATCTAGGCTCACTGCAACCTCCACCTCCCAGGTTCAAGCGATTCTCCAGCCTCAGTCTCCTGCGTAGCTGGGAGTACAGATGCGTGCCACCATGCCCCGCTAATTTTTGTATTTTTAGTAGAGACAGGGTTTTACTGTGTTGTCCAGGCTGGTCTCGAACTCCTGACCTCGTGATTCTCCCGCCTCAGCCTCCCAAAGTTCTGGGATTACAAGCGTGAGCTACCTTGCCGGCGGAATCTTGCTGTCTTCTAGTAAGCTCATTAAAGAGATTTGCAAAAATGTAAAACTATGTTACTCCTCTCGCTGAGCTTTTATTGCTTTGAAGAACATTATTTTTTGCATAAAAGTATGTTAACATGTAATGTGTTTTATCGTCATTTAAAAATGGATATTTAAATATTTTCTAAGTTTTAATTTCTAATGTGGTAAATATTGATAAGTATAACCCATATCAACAAATGTTCTTTGGAGTGTTCAACAAATTTTAAGAGCATCAATGGTTCCTAAATCAAGAGTTTCAGAATCACTGTTCTAGGGCAATTTACCTGAGTTTGATTTTACTTACAATTCATTAAAGTGTAGACACTATGAAGACGTGTTAACCTGCATGTTTTATTCTAGAAGAGGTGTAAATCATTTATATCCACTATAAATTATAACCTATGGTTTTATCATCTTGTACAACACCAGCCAGCTTTGTATCCAACCTAATCTTACTCTAATGCTTTGTCAAAATGTTTAAAGTCCACTTCCTCAAAATGCTTTTGAACCACTTTGACAGACACTAACAACATATACATACATGACGTATATATGCATATACATACTATACACACACACGTGCATATTTCACAACGATGGCATACGGATTCCCTATTCTGAATCTAGCTCTTTCCACTTAATATACGTGAACGCACTCACTCTTTTCTTCGTCGTCTTGACTTTCTTCTGATGCAACGCCCTGAGTTTAACTCACAGCTCTGTTATTAATAAGAAACCCATAGATCCCACATATATGCATTTTCCCGTATCTGGCTCACTAACAAAAAGCTTACCGCAGCCCCAGCTTTAACCACAGGTTCCGAATACCCAGGCGGGAATTGAACACAGAAATAAGAAAGGCTCCACAGACAATGTGACAAAAATCCGAGCAGTCACGTGACACTGCACGCCCCATAATTTTTTTTCGCCCTCTTCAAACATGGCGGCCAAGCGACCGCAGCGCAACAGCAGCCACGGGCCTCCTTCCGCGTAGGAACCTCAATGCTGACTTTATCGGGCTCTTTTGTCAAAGACCACCTCAGGGCAAAGCCCGTGGGGCAGCCGGGCCCGGGGAAAACAGCCCGGGGGTCTCAGGGGCCGAACAAGCACGGACCGGAAGTTCTGCAGCCACGCCGTCCGGCGGAGCCGTTGGCTGCGGACGCCGGAAGTGGCCAGTCGGCAGGTCTGAGGCGGCGCTCTGTGTGTGAAGCGTACCTAGGGCGGGAGGCGACATGGAGCCCGGGGCGGCCGAGCTGTATGACCAGGCCCTTCTGGGCATCCTGCAGCACGTGGGCAACGTCCAGGATTTCCTCCGCGTTCTCTTTGGCTTCCTGTACCGCAAGACAGACTTCTATCGCTTGCTGCGCCACCCGTCGGACCGCATGGGCTTCCCACCCGGGGCCGCGCAGGCCCTGGTGCTGCAGGTGAGGCGGGCGGGCCTGCGGTCTGGGGAGCCGCCGCCCCCGGCTTGCCTTGACTCTTGGCGCCCGCTCCTCCAAGCTCTCCCAGCCTGTTTCCTCCTTTTCCTGGTGTCCTGGGGTTGAGCTTTCGAGAATGGCTTCAGTAATTTGAAGCGCGGATTGGATGTCAGTTTATTCCGCTGAGGGAGCCGCCGGGGTTCGCTCCGGACGTCCTGAGGTTTCAGAAGTAGTAAGCCGACTGTTAAGAGCCCTCCTCAGCACCCGGCAGCGCGTACCCCTCACGGTGCTGGGGGCTGCTAGTCAGGGAGTGAAATCCATGCAGGCCAGACAGAAGGAAGGACATTTACAGCAACAGAAACGTGCATGCCCCAGAACTACCAAAGACTTGAGCTGGCGGTGATGACGGAGGCATTGTGTGAATCAATGGGTGTGGCCGCTTGTTTGAAATGTGATTTCCCAGGTCAAAGACTGTCATTGTAGTGATTATTAAAATTTCATTTGAACTTAATTCTGTACCTTCCAGGTTAAGTTTATTGTATGTTGGAAGCGCTGTCAGTACTCATTCAGTAAAGTTGACTGGGCACTTTTGAATGTACTAAGCAACCGTTTGCTGAATGTAGTTTACACTCTTAGGTACGGGTGATAGGGGTGTTTAAGTAGTTGTTTCTCTCTGTTTGTGACACTTACAGTTAAAGAGGGAAAACCCAGAAAGTAATAGAAGACTTTGTAAGGGCAATTATTTGATGGAGCCCATTGTAAAGAAAGGAGATAGAAATGATGGTTGAGAAGTGAAGAAGGTTTTATAGGAGAGATGGGACTTCTGATGAGATTGAAAGAAACTATTCAGCCAAGCATTCAGCCTGTTTGTAGAAACCCAAGAAGACAGAAATGCTGACGATACCTCCCCCAGTTCTCTAGATGTTACAATTTATAAAATGCTTCAGATGTTTCCTCCTGAAATCTTAATGCATGCTGCAGGTTGATCGGATGTTACTTTCCTCAGTAGAAGCCAAAGCTTTGACTGTCTTGGTAACTACCAGGGTAATAGGGCCAAATGAAGAATGGGGTTCCATTAGGGTTCAATTTCAGAACTTAAGGCTATTCCTCATCCTTGTCAGTGGCATAAGTGCCATCTTAGTGATCAGAGAGCTGTTGGAGGTGGCCTTTAGCAGGACCTTACGGCAGGTTAATGAAGTCTTGCCATTTGATCTTCAGTGTCTCTGTGAAATAGGTAAATTTCAAGTTTAAATACCAATTCAGCAAGGTTAAGTGATTTGACCGAGAACACACAGCCATTCACCGTAGAGCTGGAACTAAAAATTTCATTTTGTGAATTCCAAATCTTCCTGTTCTATTATTTAACCATTCCATAGTAGCATGAGAACACTTTTGTCCAGGATGATTGTAGTTTGCAGAAAGGTGTGGAGGAGAAAGGAGTATATACTAATATGTATAGTGTCAGATGTTTTATATTCTGGAGTTGTCTTACTTAACCCTTAACATAACCTGAGAGGTTGATCTTTGTTTCGCAGATGAACTGACAGAGGTAGTGCACTCATTTACCTGGTAACTCATTTACCTGGTAACACCTCTTATAAGACACTTCCATAGGTTAGGGTTTGGTGACCAGTCTAATGAAGTAGTGGACATGGGGAGCAGGGATGGAGGAAGGGGAGGGATGGGTCAATGATGATCCAAGGTTTAAACTTGGGTGACTGGAATAGTGATAATGCATTAACTGAACTGTCACCTGGGTTTAGGGGAAAAAGTTCAGTTTTAGACAGGTTGAACTTGAAGTTCCTGGTAGGAGTCCCTGCCCATAGGCTATTGGAATTACTGGACTAGATCTTTTGGGAGCTAGAGCAACTGGAGTGGTTTGAGGGAGAGAGAAGAGCCAAAGGTGAAGAACAGATCTTGGGGAATAATCTTGGTGGAGAGCAGTAAGTTTCACAGAAACCCAAGAGGACAGTCTTCAGCAAATGGTTAAGAGAGGTGTCATGTTTTCTGGAAGTGGTTCTCAACCATCAGCATCGCTTAAGGAACTTTTTTTTTTTCCCCGGAGACAGAGTCTCACTTTCACCCAGGCTAGAGTGCAGTGGCATGATCTTGGCTCACCGCAACCTCCACCTCCTGGGTTCAAGCAATTCTCCTGCCTCAGCCTCTTGAGTACCTGGGATTGCAGGCATGCACCACCACGCTCGGCTAATTTTTGTATTTTTAGTAGAGATGTGGTTTCACCATGTTGGCCAGGCTGGTCTCAAACTCCTGACCTCGTGGTGTGCCTGCCTCAGCCTCCCAAAGTGCTGGGATTACAGGTGTGAGCCGCTGCACCTGGCCAAGGAACTTTTAAAAACACATATTCCTGGATATTTTGGTTGGGTAGATCAGGGTGAATCCTGGGAACCTGTTCTTTTTTGTGTGTGTGTGTGAGATGGAGTCTTATTCTGTTGCCCAGGCTGGAGTGCTGTGGCGCAATCTTGGCTCACTGCACCTCCACCTCCCGGGTTCAAGTGATTCTCCTGCCTCAGCCTCCCGAGTAGCTGGGATTACAGGCATGCGCCACTATGCCCGGCTAATTTTTGTATTTTCGGTAGTAGAGATGGGATTTCACTACATTGGCCAGGCTGGTCTTGAACTCCTGACCTCAGGTGATCACCCACCTCGGCCTCCCAAAGTGCTGGGATTACAGACATGAGCCACCATGCCCGGCCGGAACCTGTTCTTTTATCCACAAAACCTCATTTGGCAGGAGGCTTGTAAAGGTGATTTCAGTATTGACAAGGATTTTGTTGTGGGGTAGGACAACACTGAATGAGACTGAGTGACTTGGTACCAGCATAACATTATTTCTGTGTGGTAGTAGGTGATCTCCTGACCTCCCCACTCCTACTCATCTGCCTCTTAGGATTTTTTTTTTTTTTTTTCTGTCCCTAACTTGATGGCATAAAACTGCTTCCTGTGGTCTGCCCCTCTACCCCGACCAGAAGTGGGATGCTTGGTGTCTCTGCTGAATATAGGCAGAGAAGAATTTGGATGGGAGTGCTGGGCTGCATCATTGTGGAACTTGAAAGTGTTCCCTTAATATTTTGGGGAGTGCAGTGTTGGTGTAGAGTTAGGCAGCTCATACGTTTCCTCCTAAGAGTTTGCATAGCCTGAATACGCAGCTTGAAGAACCTCAGTAGGAATGATGTATGTGAAAATTGCATTCCACTTTATAATACATTAGTATGTTTTAAGACAAAAATAGTTTAGACCGACAAGCCATTCATTGTAATCGATAATGCTGTTTTTTTTTCTTTTGGAGTCCACTTTGAGAAGTGCTCCTTTGTAGAAGTCCTTGAAACTAGAATCAGGAAAGCTAGCTACATCCTGTTCCTCACATAAATTGTTGGGAAATCTTGGGAGAGTCACTTCACCTCTTGTCAGCTGAGAAGATTGATTGGAGGTCACAGATTGGAGTTCTCTTCCAGCTCCATGTTCTGTGACTCTGGAATGAATACTGAGAACACGTGATGGTTGGGAGGTTGGCAGTGGTAGCACTTCCTGGTGGTGTGAATGGGTAGGTCAGAGAAGGCTGGATGTACTGAGTGAGCAGAGGCAGTGGCATGGTGAGGACTATCAAGTCTGGGGATTCTGTGTTAGAAGTCTCAGGTGTTAGGAGAGAGAGTTCTTGTTGCTTTGCTTTTGTGGAGTTAAGATGAGCTGGAGTATCAGGAGGATGAGCAACTCTGACAGCAGTGGACTCAAAGCGGTAGAAACATGAATGTTAGAATGTAGTCAGGGCTTCAGGTTATCTGCAGAAGTAAAAGTAGTTCTGGTGTTGTTTCCAGTTTTTAACCTTTTAGGATTTTATTGATTTTTTTTTTCCCCTCTGCGTACATCATCATCTCCTTGCACTGTGTGGTGCGTGCTGCGTAATTTTTTACTTCTTTTGCCAGCAGGAGCTGGGGCAAGTTACTTAACCTTTCCAAGCCCTATTTTTTCTCATTTTTGAAATGTTGATGCTGTCTTCTTCACAGGATTTTTGTGAGGGTTTTGAGAGAATGTTTGTAGAATCATTTGACACAGTCTGTTAGCACCCTTTTGACTGCCTGTGCAGTGCACACAACATTGTTATTTAATACCTGTCCACATTCTAGCCCTTTAGAATCTGACTCCCACCCATGTCCCAGGTTGCTCTCTCAGCCTTTCCTCCCTCCAGTTGTTGCAAGAGTTTTTGCCATTCCTTGACAAGCCTATTCTTGGAGCTATGGCGTTTCCTCCAATGGTTCCCTGTGGAAGATGTGCCTCTCATTCAAGGTCTAACTGGAATCCTCCTTGTTCCAAGAAGTCTCCCTAGATTTCTTTTGCTCATTCCCACCCATACTCTGACAGGGAATTAAGGGCTCTATCACGCCCCCTCTTGTATCAGAGTTTTCATGTGTGGGTATGTCTTCACTGTACTTTTTTGGTAGAGAGGTCCCAGCACCTTCATGGGTGTGACTGTGTCCCAGAAAATGTTAAGAACTTATTTACACACCAGAATTTTGAGTTCTTAGGAGGCAGCAGAAATCATTTTCATGTGTTTTTTTTTTTTGTTTGTGTGTTTCTTGCACACTGTAGGCACATAGTAGATGTTTGTTGAATTGAATGTCCATGCAGTGTGGTGAAAAATAGCAGCAGTCCAGTAAACCTGGTTGCATTTGGAGAATTGAAGTTCAGCCATATTTTCATGTTTCTTTTGTGAGTCTGAATTTTGGATCCTTTATAACCCACAGTTGTACCAGGACCGTGTATTCTTTGCATTGTGAACAAAACTGGGGTCTGTAAAAATAATGACAACAAAGACCATCTAACTGTGCATATTTTAGGTTTGTAAATATTGTTAGCCTTGGTTTGTAAGTTTTTGATTTTGTTGATTTTGGAATCCTCCTGTTAAACACTGTTTACCTGTCAGCTTTTGGTGAAGTGGCAGTGCATTTCCATTTTTCAAGTGGGAAAACTTGTCAGTTTATGACTTTTAGTTCTCTCCTTAACAGATTTTACCACATTTCTACAAGATATGTGGTACAGTATTGGGCAGATGAACTGATTGCTGGGTTGCTGTTTGATTTTAGGTATTCAAAACCTTTGACCACATGGCCCGTCAGGATGATGAGAAGAGAAGGCAGGAACTTGAAGAGAAAATCAGAAGAAAGGAAGAAGAAGAGGCCAAGACTGTGTCATCCGCTGCAGCTGAGAAGGAGCCAGTCCCAGTTCCAGTCCAGGAAATAGAGATTGACTCCACCACAGAATTGGGTGGGCGTCAGGAAGTAGAGAAAGTGCAGCCTCCAGGCCCACAGGACCCTGTGAAGGAAATGGCCCATGGCTCACAGGAGGCAGAAGCTCCAGGAGCAGTTGCTGGTGCTGCTGAAGTCCCTAGGGAACCACCAGCTCTTCCCAGGTGGGAATTTCTACTTTGCAGCTTCCTTCTTTCTTGCTTGACATCTGGTGTTTGTGTTTGTCCATAATTCATTCTTTGTAACACATCAATTCTTGATGTCAGTGTTTATTTAGCTCTTCATATTTGCAAACTGCTGCATTACAGTCTTTCAGTTACGTAGGATGGGAGGTCAGTTGGCTTAAGGTCAGTTCCCTCATTAGGTAAGGTCAGTAGTCATACAACCATTTGAGATACAGAGCCAAAATTAGAGCCTTGACTCCTCTCACAAAGACCTAACTTTATCTGTGTTTAGAGGCTTAGCCTCATCAGCTCTATTGTTTGTGTTTTTCTCTCTGCAGGAGCACTGCTAGGATGTGCTCATAGTGCCTGAGGTATAATGGACACCTGAAATGGCAGTCTGTTTTAGGTGACTGGATTCACATCGTGGCTATGCTGCTTCCTGAAATGTATTACCTTGAGCAAGCAGTATAATCTTTCTGTGTCTCAGTTTTCTCCTCTGTAAAATGTCGGTGATAATAATAGTACTTGTCTTATAGAGCTGTTGTGAATTTTAAATGAGCCGATAGTCAAGCAGCTAATGAGCAGTAGAGCTTGAATGTGACATAAGGTTTCCCTGAATCAAGCCTCATGCTGTACTTGTACTCACTTTTTAGGAGTTATGTTTCGTGGGTGCTCTAAACTTAGTTATACAGTCCTTCCTTGCAGTCTGAGTGAGAGGAGCTGATCCCTTCTTGTGTGGGAGTTGTAGCAGTGTCTGCAAGACAGCCATGAGCCTCTTGGCCTGCTTTGTTTTTTGGAAAATTCACTCTCTTCCCTCTTTGATAGGATGGGTCACCTGTGTCCCCCCGAATCCCTGCCACCTTGAGTTCTCTTCTGTTTTTCTTACTCCTGTGCTCTCTTTCTGACCTGTTTTGGGGGAGATTGTGTGTGTGCATGCACATTTTTAAATAGAAACCGGATCTTACTCTGTTGCCCAGGCTGGAGTGCAGTGGTGTGATCATAGCGCAATATATGAATTGAACTCTTGGACTCCAGCAATCCTCTCGCCTCAGCCTCCTGAGTAGCTGGGACCGTAGGCATGCACCACCACATCTGGTTAATTTTATAATTTTTTGTAGAGATGTCTGCCATTATACCTGGCTAAATTTTTAAAAGATTTTCTTGCTGTATTGCCTAGGCTGTGGGGGAGTTTTTGAATTTTTTTTTTCTAGTTAGTGAAGCAAAGTGAACAACTTGGAACGGCTTATAAAATATGGAGTAAGAGAAAATAAGTTTTGTAAAGACAGGAGGGGCAAGATTGCAGAGTCTTAAAGGCCGGGCTAACTAATGAAGTTCAGAGAAAACAATTGTTTGATGGTGGAACCAAATTGATGGAGAAGGGGAGCAGTTCTTGAATATGGAGCTCTGGATGAGAAGGGGTGAAATAAAGATTTAGAGATTGGAAGTGGGAAATATAGGGTGGAAGGCAGACATCTGATATTTCCTTGCAGATCTTTTAAAAATATTTTTTGTAGTACAAATCTGCTGATAGTGAATTCTTTCAGCTTTTTTGTCTGAAAATGCCTTTATTTCATCTTGCATGTCTGAGGATAATTTTGCTGGATATAGAATTGCAGTTGACACTTTTTTTTGTTTTTGGTTTTCTTTAAACATTTTAAAGACTGTAATTCCATTGTCTTCTAGCTTGCACTGTTTCTGATGAGAAGTGAGTAGACATTCTTTGTTCCCCTGTATGTGAAATATCCTCATTCTTTTGTTATATCAGCTGCTTTTAAGTTATTATCATTAGTTTGAGCAGTTTAAGATTTACTCAGGCATGATTTTCGTTGTGTTTATACTATTTGGGGACTTTTGTGCCCACCCCTCAACCCCAACACACACACACACACACACACTCAGACACACACACACACACACACACACACACACACATACACACACACACACACACTCTCTTAGGAGGTCTGTTTTCTCTTTGTCCTTCCTTTGGAATATTTTCTGTTGACCTGCCTTCAACTTTACTGTCTTTTCTCCTTTAGTGTCCAATCTTTAGTTAAACTCATCTAGTAACTTCTTAATTTCAGATAGTTTATTTTTCAGCCCTGCTGGTTCCCTTTGATTGTTTTTTATGGCTTCGATTCCTACCTTGGTTTTCCTTTAAATCCTTCAGTATACTTACAATAGTTTAAAGTCTTTATCTGCTAATTCCGTTATCTCTGTGATTTCTTGGTTTATTTCTATGGATTGAGTTTTCTCCTGATTTTGGGTCACATTTTCTTTTTCTTTCAAATGTCTGATAATTTTTGATTGGATGCTAGACATTAACAAATGTTATGCTGTCGAGTCTCTGGGTTTTGGTTTCTTCTGTTGAGTGTTGAGTTTTGTTCTTGCAGGCAATTAATTTATTTGCTGATCAGAATGATCTTTTTGAAGCTTGGTTTTTATTTGTATTGATTGATCAATTGATTGTAGAGATGGAGTCTTAATGTTACCCAAGCTGATCTGGAACTCCTGGTCCCAAATGATCTTCTCACCTTGGCTTACCAAAGTGCTGGGATTATAAGTGTGCACCAATGTGTCTGGCCTTGTTTTTCAGTTTTGTTAAGCTGTGTCTAGGGTACTTTTATTTTAAAGCTAGCTTAGTCTTCTAAGACATGCCTTTTTGGGGCTTCTGAGTGCTCCAGCTGTTTAGTGAGGTCTTTCCATTCTGGCTGGTTGAGGCTTGAACATCTCCCAGCTCCAGGGATTGTCCATCAGTTACCCAGTTCCCTACTTGTCTCATGGAGTTGCACTTTACACGTGTGCAGTTTTGTATTCAGCCAAAGACTCAAGGGGATCCTATGAGGTTTTCTAGAGTTCTATATGTAGCCCCTCCTTACTAGTAGTCTTTCTGTAAAATAATCAGATGTGAGAATGAAGATTGAATATACAAAGTTGTTTGTCATAGTCCACTTATGCTGCTATAACAAAATAATATAGCCCGGGTGGCTTATAGACTACAGAAATTTATTGCTTACAGTTCTAGAGACTAGAAGTCTAAGGTCAAGACTGGCCGATTCAATGTCTGGTGAGAGCCCACTTTCTGATTCATAGTTACCTCACTGTGTCCTCAAATGCTGAAAGAGGTGAGAGAATGCTCTCAAGTCTTTTATGAGGGCACTAATTCCAGTCATGAAGGCAGAGCCGTAATCACCTCGCGAAGTACTAATCCCAATATCTTGGGATTAAGATTTAGCATAGGAATTTTGGGACACAAACATTCAGTCTATAGCATTGTTCACTTCAGTTCTATTTATTCCAACATTACTTATATTAGCAAAATTTTGGAAGAATGCTGAATTTCTATAGTAAGGGAATGGATAAATACATTTATAAAATGCTTTTAAAGATTACTGACACGGTTATTGTGATGGTCAGTTTCATTTGTCAGTTTGGCTAAGTTACAGTCCTGGTTATTCAGTCAAACACTCATCTTGGCATTGCTGTCACGGTATTTTGTGGATGTGATACAAGTTAATAATTGGTTGACTTTAAGTAAGGGTGATTGTCCTAGGTGATCTGAGTGGGCTTGATCTATCAGCTGAAAGCCTGAAGAACACAGCAGAGCTCCCCTGACGTAGAAGAAATTTCTCCGATGGACAGCAGCTGCACTCAGTGTCTGGAGAGTTCCACATTGGCCTGCTATGTGGATTTCAGACTGGCCTAGCCAGCCCCCACAATCATGTAAGCCAATTTCTTGCAGTAACTCTCTTAATAAATACATTTATCCCTTGGTATCTGCAGGGGATTGGTTCCAGGTCCCTCGTGGATACCAAAATTCATGGATGGTTAGGTCTCTTACATAAAACAGTATAATATTTGTGTATAACCTATGCACATTCTCCCGTATACTTTAAATCATCTCTAGATTACTTACAATCCCTAATACAATGTAAATGCTATGTAAATACTTGTTACACTGTATTATTTAGGGAATAATGACAAGAAGTTTGTACATGTTCAGCACAGACAAAACAATCCTTTTTTTTTTTTTTTTGAATTTTATTTTATATTTTTTGATACTGCGTCTTGCTCTGTTTGCAGTGACTTGATCTTGTTTCACTCTAGCCTCTGCCTTCTGAGCTCAAGCGATCCTCCCACCTCAGCCTCCCAAGTAGCTGGGACTACAGGTGTGCACCACCTTGCCCAGCTGATTTTTGTGTTTTTTGTAGAGATAGGGTCTTACTATGTTGCCCAGGCTGGGGTCGAACTCCTGAACTCAAGTGATTCACTCGCCTCAGCCTCCTAAAGTGCTGGGATTACAAGTGTGAGCCACCATGCCTGGCCTTTTTTTGGGAGTATTTTTGATCTGCAGCAAATATTTTGATCAATA
Source organism: Mandrillus leucophaeus (assembly GCF_000951045.1). NCBI lineage: Eukaryota > Metazoa > Chordata > Mammalia > Primates > Cercopithecidae > Mandrillus > Mandrillus leucophaeus. Next base: position 1,127,241 of record NW_012102565.1, on the reverse strand, counting down.
TTTTTTGGGAATATTTTGATTTGGGATATGGAACCCATGGATAGCGAGGACTGACTATATCTGCTGCTTCTGTTTCTTTGGTGGAACCTTGACTTATACAGATATTTTCATGATATAATGTTAAGTGAGAAGGGGAGAATTCAAACTATATAGTCTAACATCAAATTTGAAAACTTTAAAAATTATATATGTAGAAAAAAAGGCTGGAAGAAAATAATAGTAGTAATCCCAGAGTGGTGGAATTGTGTTCTTCATTTTTATCTTTGTCGCTTACTATATTTTCTAATTTTTCTGTAATGACCATTTATTTTGTTTCATTAATTTTTTTGTGTGCCTTTTATGATCTCTAAAAAATGAAAAGAGGGGATTGGTTTTGATTTCTGAGTAATAGACTAGAATAGCTACTTTGTTGTTTTATAGAGACCCTATTTTAAAATTCTTGAACCAATGAATTATGTTCTGGGTTAGAATTAGAGTTAGTTTTGTGAGTTCTACCTTAAAAATAAGTATAGAGTGAAGACTTGCATATGTTTCCGGAAAGGTAACCTTTCTACTTGGTAGCTCTTTGTTCAGAATAGACTGGTATTGCGAGAATCCTAATCAAACATTTCCAAGGACTGGAACATTCTCAGCTTCAGTTACTTGTTTTCCTCTAACAAAACAGGAAGTTGTGGCACTGATCTCTGGTTATACCTAAAATGTAGTATTTTAGCAGATTTGAAAGTAGAATATGAAAGACCATCCTTTTCCTTGTTCTACCTTTAGCAGTACCCCCAGTCCTCCCACCAGTGTTCAGGATGGTTTATCCTATAAACTGTAGATCTACAGTTCTTTTAATTGAGTAAGTTAAGGTAGTTATTCTTTAGAAGATCACACAGAAGCACCGCCTTTTGTGGGCACTCTGTCTAAAATCAGTTACCTAGAATCTAAGTCTTAGATTGCTGATTTCTGCTGACTCCTGCTTGACATGTTTTTTGGTTCTAACCAGTATTAGGCAATAGCTCCCTTTTTGTATGCTACAGTAAAGTCACATCACATACTTATTTAATTTAAATAAATTCAGTGTAAGTTCTGGGAAAAAAGAAATTATTAAAAATAATGTATTTATATTTTGTATGTATGTATTTTGAGTTTTATTTTTTTAGAGACAGGGTCTTGCTGTGTTGTCCAGGCTGAACTCAAACTTCTGGGCTCAAGTAATCCTCCTGCCTCTATATATGCATTTTTATTATAAGGTGTTCATTACTGTATACAGACAATTGTTTTGTGTTTTAGTAGAGTATAATTTATGTAACAATACAATTCATTCCTTGTAGAATACAGTTTATGACTTTGGACAAATATAGTCTTGTAACCACAGCAGTCAAGATAGATGACCGGTATGGTTTAGCTGTGTCCCCACCCAAATCTCATCTTGAATTGCAATTCCCATAATCCCCACATGTCATGGGAGGGACCCGGTGGGAGGCAATGAATCATGGGGGCGGTTATATCCATGTGGTTCTCGTGATAGTGAGTTCTCATGAGACGGTTTTATGAGGGGCTTTCCCCCCTTTGCTTGGCACTTCTTCCTGCTGCTGTGTGAAGAAGGATATGTTTACTTCCCCTTCTGTCATGATTGTAAAGTTTCCTGAGGCCTCCCCAGCCATGCTGAACTGTGAGTCAATTAAAGCTCTTTTCTTTATAAATTACCCCGTCTTGGGTATGTCCTTATAGCAGTGTTAGAATGGACTAATACAATGACATTTCCATTGGTGCCAGACTCCCAGATCCTGGCAACCTTGTGCCTGTGTTCTGCCTTAAAGCTGTTGCAGCATACATTGTTATTTATACATAATAATGTACAGGTTTCATTTACAGTATTTTCAGGGTGATTTGGGGGAAATTTTATTTTGACCTAATTTTACCATCACTCTGATTTTAGCATCTCCCTGACTAATAACCTACAACTGGTCTGAATTTCATTCTTGCTCCTGCCCTGCTGTTGCTGCCAGGACATGTCAAATGAAGATCAGAAATACTCCCACCCTAGTGCTTAAAATAACCTATCTTTTTTTTTTTTTTTTGAGACGGAGTTTTGCTCTTGTTGCCCAGGCTGGAGTACAATGGCGTGATCTTGGCCTACTGCAGCTTCCACCTCCCAGGTTCAAGCGATTCTCCTGCCTCAGCCTCCCAAGTAGCTGGGTGTGCAGGTGCCTGCCACCATGCCTGGCTAATTTTTGTATTTTTTTAGTAGAGACAGGGTTTCACCATGTTGGCCAGACTGGTCTCGAACTCCTGACCTTGGATGATCCACCCGCCTCAGTCTCCCAAAGTGCTGGAATTACAGGCGTGAGCCACCGTGCCCGGCCCAAAGTAAATAACCCATCTTATTCCTCAGAGAAGAGTGAGAATTTGAGCACACAGATATTACCCTATTTGTACAAGATAGCATCAGAGAATGTGCTTATATTCTGTAAGGATACTTTACAGTTGTAGTAGTTGTTCAGGCTGGGCGTGGTGGCTTATGCCTCTAATCTCAGCACTGTTAGAGGCCGAGGCGGGCTGATCATTTGAAGTTAGGAGTTTCAGACCAGCCTCATCAACATGGTGAAACTCCATCTCTACTAAAAATACAAAAAATTAACCAGATGTGGTGCGTGCCTGTAATCCCAGTTACACAGGAGGCTGAGGCAGCAGAATTGCTTGAACCCGGGATGTGGAGGTTGCAGTGACTTGAGATCGTGCCACTGCACTCCAGCCTTGGTGACAGAGCAGAGCAAGACTACATCTCAAAAAAAAAAAAAAAAAAAAAAGTTCACAGTAAAGACTTTGTAAAAAGTGAAAAGTGCCATTTGAGCTTCAGTGTTTGTGTAATACTAGACTGAGTGACCAGTGCCTGCAGACATAATTAGGACTGTGGAAGAGAGGGGCGCAAAGTCTGCAGCATCTTATGACATAGTCACTAATCAGGCATTTATCAAGAGCTGCCTGTTAGAGTTTGCCTCTTGGATGACATCACAATAGGGTTTGGTGTTGGTTTTCTGGGCACGGGCTGTCAGTGTCAACTTTCATAGCACCTGCAGTTCAGACTCTTGACCTGCAGGTGTTGCTGTAGGCAGTGGGATGGTAACTTTGCCTTTGCTAGTGCTGGGATGCTGACAAAAATCTCCAAAAGGCTGTGTCAGTTCTGGGCTTTTCTCTTTAAAAATCACGAGCAGAGGCCGGGCGCGGTGGCTCAAGCCTGTAATCCCAGCACTTTGGGAGGCCGAGACGGGCGGATCACGAGGTCAGGAGATCGAGACCATCCTGGCTAGCACAGTGAAACCCCGTCTCTACTAAAAAATACAAAAAATTAGCCGGGCGAGGTGGCGGGCGCCTGTAGTCCCAGCTACTCGGGAGGCTGAGGCAGGAGAATGGCGGGAACCCGGGAGGCGGAGCTTGCAGTGAGCTGAGATCCGGCCACTGCACTCCAGCCCGGGCGACAGAGCGAGACTCCGTCTCAAAAAAAAAAAAAAAAAAAAAATCACGAGCAGAATTCTTTAACAAAGAAGAAGGAAAATATGGTAGCACTAAGAATGTCAGTTACTGCCTAGAAACTGTTGTCTTTGTCCCGTGTGCTTGGACTCGGTGTCTTCTTGTCCTTTGGATGAGGAACAGAGTGCTCCAACACTGTTGGTGTGCACTGGGCAGTGACAGGGCCCTGGGTCCAACCAGGCCATTCCTCCTGCCCTGGACAGAGAAGCAGAGTACTGGCAGTGTACCAAGAGGGTGTCATGGAACAATTTGACATATTAACCCCTTCTAGGACAAGCCCATTAGAACATAAAACCTGAGAAAACTGTTCAGTACTTTCTCTTGCTTTGGGTAGTGTGGCCTTTGTGTGCAGTTACAGGGACCTCAGTGCTTCTTGGGAGGGGAATGGCATCATTTGGAAAATAAGTTTCAGGTTTCCTAATAGTGTCCTTGGCAGATACTTCATCATCATCAGACTGCTCCCTCCTGACCTGGTCCCCGTAGGTATGGGCGCTCTTTACTCCTCTCATCAGCAAAGTCTTTCCAGTAGTTCATCCCTCTGCTTTCCCCAGCAGGTAACCCTGCCTCTTTGGAGTTTGTGCTTTGTTTTACGTTATTCCTTTATGGCTGACTGTGCCCACATTTTCAGTGATACAGGACAGAGACTTACTTAGCCTTTCTCACTTCCTGGCCCTTTATGAGGTGACCCCCAGTGCATGCCGAATTCCATTTCTTACTACCTCTTTTTTGGTTTTGCTTACTGTTTTTGCTCAGTCTGTTATAACAAAAGTACTGTAGCCTGGGTGGCTTATAAACAACAGACATTTATTGCTGACAGCCTCTAAAGGAGGCTAGAAGTCCAAAATCAAAGTGCCAGCAGGTTCAGTGGTGAGGGCCCACTTCTTGATTCATAGACCTGTCTTCTCATTGAGTTGTCACGTGGTGAAAAGGGCAAATGAACTCCCTTAGGCCTCTTTTATAAGGCCACGACTCACATTCACTACGGCTCTGCCCTTATGACCTACTTGCCTCCCAAAGGCCCCACCTCCAAATAACATTACTTTGGAGGTTAGGTCTTCAACATGAATTTTGGAGGGACACAAACATTCCTTCTATAGCATTCACCCACCTATCATGACATCTGTGGCTCTTGATGTCCCTCGGGTGGGCTGTCAGGAGAATAGAAAGGTGCCTGTGCTCCAGGCCTGAGACTTCTTTCTGTGTGTAGGTGCACACTGCCTGAGAAAGTTGGGTTCCTTGTTTTGTCTTTAAACAGCTTCTCCTTTACTATTCAAGGCTTTTTCAGGTGCCCATTGCAGGAGACCCCTTTGTAGAGTCATGGGGGCTTAATCAGAATCCCCTTCTCTCCATATACCCAACTCCATAGGCTCTGGTGAGGATTGAATGAGATCTGCTTAGCATGATTCCTGACAGAGTGTGAACTCAAGTAGATAACTAGCTATTATTGTTACTATTATTTCTCTTGAAAAAGCTTTTCATTTTTCTTTCTGATTATTTATACTCAGTGTACAATGTTTGGAAAGTACAGGTAAGTATATAAAGAACATTCCTTCACTTCCTATTAACTTTTTGGGATATTTTCTATGGCTTTTCTTTCCTTTCTTCTTCCTTTTCCTCTTCTTTTTTCTTTTTTGAGACAGAGTCTTACTCTGTTGCCCAGGCTGGAAGATAGTGGAGCACAGTGCAATTGTAACTCAGTGCAACCTCGACTTCCTGGGCTCAAGCTGCCTTCCTACCTCAGCCTCCTGAGTAGCTGGGTTCACAGATGTGTACCACCATGCCTGGCTAAGTTTTAAAAAATTTTTTGTAGAGACGAAACTCCCTGGTATTGCCCAGGCTGGTCTCTCAAACTCCTGGGCTTAAGTTATGCTCCTGCCTGAGCCTCCCAAAGTGCTGGAATTACAGGCGTGAGTGTCTGTGCCCAGCCTGTTTTTTTCTTAATGTAAACATATACATAAATACATGTATGTATATTTATAAAATTTTATTACACTTTATCTTCTTTTATGCTAAACAGAGTATCCTGAGCATTTCCTGGTATTCCTTTTGCTGATTTTGAATTCATGATGTAGACTAGCCTGGCCAGTATGGTGACAGCCCGTCTCTACTAAAAATACAAAAATGAGCTGGGTGTGGTGGTGCGTACCTGTAGGAGGCTGAGGCAGAAGAGTTGCTTGAACCCAGGAGGCGGAGGTTGCAGTGAGCTGAGATGACGCGACTGCACTCCAGCCAGGGTGACAGAGCGAGACTTCGAATAAAATAAATAAATAAATAAATAAAATAAAATAAATGAATTCGTGATATACACTGTTGAGTGTTGTCTGCCTGAAGTGGCTCTTGTCCTTGGATGAGGGCGTATGCTGCATAGTATGCACCGAGAGAGAATAATGAATTGAAAGCCAGGGGTTGAGGGATGTCTGTCTGTTTCTCGTCAGATTCAGCTTATGCACTGAGAGAGAATAATGAATAGAAAGCCAGGGGTTGAGGGATGTCTGTCTGTTTCCCCTCAGATTCAACTATCTGTGGACCCCACCTGGGGATAGAGCCTTGGGCCACCTGGCTCAGTCTCATCTTGTGTCCTAGCTGCTATTTCACCTTTCCAGCGATTCACCCTGAAACTGCACCTTCTTTAAGAAAGCTCAGGCATAAGAAGCCTCCAGGCGATTTGACTTAAATTACAAGTCAGGAAAACCTGATTTAAGTTGTTAGGAGGACTTTAAAAAAATTATCACAAGAAACATTGCATTTTTATTTTTTATTTTGCAATTTATTTTTATTTTGCAGTGAAGGTTATATGCTTCATTTTTAGAAAGCGGTATTGAGTTTGCTGGATATTGAAGTTATATCAGAAAATAACCTGGTATCTTAACTTTTCAGAGTTGGATGGGTTTGAGGAGCATGTGGTCAGGGAGGAGGAAGAGAAGTGTTAGAATCATCTATGAAGTCTTTCCCCTGGAAAAATATATATTTCCAAAAATTGAGAACCAATGATCTGCTTCCTTTTTACAGATGAGGAAATTGAGATGTACAATGATCAAGTGCTTTGCTTAAAATCATACATTTAGAAGGTAGGGCCAAAGAGTTATTGGGGATTGAAGCAGAACTACCTCGTGGACTAACTGAGGATTTATTTGCATTGCCGTGTTAGAAAAAAGTGACTAATTACCATACTATCTGAGAGATACTTTTTAAAAACTAGCCAATTTCTTTTAAAATAACCAACTTCTATTTGAATATTTTTCTATAATAATAGTTCTACTTTTTACGCTAGCTTGGTTTGTTTTGATGTTGGAAAGGTAATGTACGTACTTCACAAAATGTTTATTAGGTAGAATTTGAAATTCAAAAGACAGTAGACAGAAGAACATGACTCCTCATGTGCTCATTGCCCAGTTCCAACAGCAGCCTGCTTTTCTCCCTCCTGGGTTATTTTGAAACAGATTCTGCCTTGTGTCATTTCATCTGTAAATATTTTCAGCCACTGTTTAAACTTCCAGTTTTCTTATAGTGTCTTAATTAAAAGAAAGTTCTGTTTGAATCAGGCTATTAATAAGTCAACCAGTGCCTCATAGTTGACCTTCCATTTTTCTCTCTCTCTTTTTTTTTTCCCTCAAAATTTATTTGGTAAAGTAAATCAGGTTGTTTGTTTCTATTTCCCACTGGCTGGATTTTGCTGATTGTTACCCACGTGTGGTTTAGCATGTCCTCTGTCCTATTTCCTGTAAGTTGGAGTTGGATTTAGGGTAACATTTTTGAAAGTTATGAGAGTATGTAATAGAAACAGGTTCTTCCTAGAGGTGACTGTTGTCAATATCGTCTTTTGCAAAATTTTTATATTTTATGTGTATGTATATATTTTCCATATTATATGTAGTACACATGCACACACAAAAGCACATCTGTGAGTGTTGCCTTTGTCATATCCCTGGAATGTGCTGTGAACCTTTGCACTAGATAAGCAGCTGACACTGACTGAATACTTCCTATTGCCAGGTAGCTTCTCCTTAGTGTTCACATAGGTTTTTTACTGTCTTCACAACTCTTTGAGGCCAGTCTCTTGCCTTCCCATTTTGTAGTTTAGGAAACTGACCCAGGCTCATGTTGTTGAGCAGTGGAACCCAGTTTGCCTTTGGGTGGTTTGCCCTGAGATTCTCCGCTATTTTAAAATGCTGATTCCTTATGTTCATATTGTTTGGTCCATAAAACATAAAATAAAATAAAATGCTTGGACCGTTGCTCTAGAGATCTGATTTAATTGGTCTGAGTGTGGCCTCTTCTGTGTCATGTCTGGATTTTCAGAAGCTTTCCAGGTGACTCTGATGTGTGGCCAAGATGTTTATAAGCTGCCGTATAGTATTCTGCTATGTAGATCTTATTATTTAATGAGTCCCCAAGGAGTGTGTACTTGTTTCCAGTGTGCCAGCATCACAAATGATGTTGCAATGAATATGTGTTTTAAGTGTCTCTTGGAACATGTGTATGAACATCAGCTAAATGAATTCCCAGAACAGGAATTACTGGGTCAAAGGGTATGGCGTTTGTAATTTTGATGGATGTTGCTAAGTTGGCCTCAGGGAGTTTGTGTCAGTTTGTTCTCTCACTGCTAGGTTGTCTGAGGGTACCCGACCCCATCCTAGGTGTCAGCCGGAGTCCCTAAATCCTTTCTGGGCTACTGTTACCTTTTCTTCTTTGGTTTTCTTTGAAATGTCATTCACTTTTGAAGTATCTTGGATTTAACTTTATATATGTTTCTGTATTTTTTTCCATTCTGTGTATTTACAAATACTAAACCATTTGTTCAGTTTGTTAGTACCACGCTATTTTGTTTATCATAGCTTTATAATACATTTTAGCACTTGGTAGAACTAGTGTGTAATCTTTTTACCCCCAGATTTTTCTCAAATATTCCCGTAAATTAATTTTTGCATATGAAATATTCATTGAGAATACATTAAATTTATGTTTTGCATCTTTACATTGTTAAGTCTTTTGGTCTAAGAAAAAGTTATGTCTTATTTACTCAAGTCTGTAGAATTTTAATCTTTTTATTCAGTAAGTCCTATACACCAATATTGAATTCTGTTACTGATTTCTAATAGTTTCTCAGTTGATTTTCTTGGATTTTCTAGGAGTGCAGACTATTTCTTGTTTATTGTAGTATTTTAGTAACAACTGTATTTAGTAATAAGTCATATATGTATTTGTCACATTTAGAATTCTAAATGTAATTGTGTTTTTTTCCTCCCCCTCAAAATTTGTTGCTGAGCAACTGGAAGGATGGAGCTGGCAGCCACTAAAGCACTGGAGTGGAAGCTTCTCAGGGGTGACTGGGGTTGGTCACGGCTGCCATCAATCTGAAAAGCTGGCCAGTGGTCGAGGTGGCATTACTGAGTAGGCAGTAGACACACGAGTCTGGAGTTCTGAGAAGAGTGGGAACTGGGATGGGCATTTGGAAAGCATTAGCATTTAGATGCATTTAACCATAGACTGGGTAAGATCACCAAGGCAGTGAGGGTGGATAGAGGAGACCAACCTGAGAGCATTCCAGGAGCCCCTGTGACTGGTACAGTAACCCCTCCTTTAGACCTGTTGCTTCATCTCTGGTTTGTTCATGGAGTCTGGATGAGCACCTAAAATCTTGTGTCACTTTTGTGAGCTTTTGTTACCCCTTGCTTCTAAGAGGTATATCTAAAGTCTCTGTGTCATCTCTACTCTGTAGTGGGTGGCTTCAGTGTGTCCCTGGGTAGGTGATTCTCTATTCTCTGTCCCATGAGTGGTGGCTATAAACACTTCTGTGTGTTTACATACTCCTATGTGTTTACAAAAAATCTTTATGTGCTTTTCCTGTGCAAACTGTCCTTTGTGTATCTTTTCTTGTGGCCACTCATGCTTGCCTGCTCATTCTGTCAGCAGAGAAGTCAGGAGGAGGAGAGTGGGACTGACCTAGATCACCTGGCCCTGAGCTGGTCGTTACCATGTGCAGTTGACCCTCTGTATCCTTTGGTTCCATATCTGCAGATCCAACCAACCTTGGATTGAAAATACTAAAAAAGCTCAAAATCATAAAAAATAATACAACGATAAAAAAATGCAAATAAAACATTTAACAACTATTTACATAGCATTTACATTGTATTAACTATTATGAAGCTAAAGATGATTTAAAGTATACATGAGGACGTGCATATGCAAATACTACACCATTTGATATCAGGATATCAGGGACTTGAGCATCTTTAGATTTTGGTATCCTCAGGGCTCTTGGAACCAGCACTCTGTGAATACCAAAGGACAATTGCATATCTACTCGCTGGGTATTATTTGTCATTACCATGCAAGGCAGAGAGTTTGTTCGTTGTGGATTCTACTGCCTGGCACATAGTTGGCACTCAGTAAACAGCTGAACAAATAATGATTGAAGTTAAAAGTCACATTGAAGATGATCAACCTTTGAATTTTAACATATTAATGCTACTCCTCAGTAACATTTAGTTTTTCTCATATTTTCACATTTGTGTATGTTCCCTGTCTTATGAGGGCAACTCAGAGTTGTGCTTTAAACTTGCTAGTAGTTTGAACTCTTGGTTTGGTCAAAGTAAAGATAAATAAAAAATAGTTAAAAGTTAAACTTGCTAGTAGAGTCCTGAGGCCACTTTTTTGTCTTCCAGCAATTATGCTGAGCCATCAGGCTGTCAGCTGCCCCTTCTGGTTTTGTTGTTTGTGCTCTTGCCCTTCTTTCCCTTCCCTTGTGGACTGCTTCCGTTGCAGCCCCTGAGTTACAGATGCCCAGGACCATGCAGAGCCCGGTCCACGCAGGCCTCGTGCTCTCTGAGCCACGCTGTGAGGGAATTGGAGTAACCTGAGTGTTTATATCTTCTTTAATTAAGCCAAGGAATTTGCTGTGGAAGCAGCATCTGAGTGACAGGCTGACATTGGGGGGACCTCAAACTGAGCCTGAACGTGTGGGCAGCTCTGTCCTGTAGAATTGGCTTTGAGACCCTCTGTAAGTCATCTCAAATGACTTGGCTCTGAGTTCTGTGAGCTGAGAAATCAGATTTGGAGCATGTTATCTGGTCTTTAAAGTAGCAGCTGTGGGATTCTGAAGAGTGAGGGTCAGATCTGTGGTCTGGCTGCTGGCTGCTGTGGTATGGAGTCAATCTGTTCTTAGTAACCAAAGACTAGCATATTCTCTCTCTCATATAACTGTTAATGTCTGTTTATTTTTTGGTCTTTTAAAAAAGTCTTTGAATTTTAGATAATTCACATCTACCAAAAAAATTGCAGAAGTCATGCAAATAATTCTCAAATAATGCTCTTCACCCAGCTTCACCAAATGTTAGAGTCTTTTATAATAAGGGATTACCATTAGCTCATCTGTAGACCTTGTTTAAATTCCGCCTGTTGAATGATGTCCTTTATCCTTGGCTCAGGGTTCAATTTGTTATTGTCATTATATTCGTGGTTGTGTCTCTTTTCAGTCTCCTTTATCTGGGACAGTGACAGTTTCTTGGTCTTTTCATGACCTTGACACTTTTGAAGAGAACTGGTCTTTTTTTTTTTTTTTTTCTTTTTTCTTCGTTGCCTTTTTTGTTTCTTTTTGGGTGGAATGTCCCTCATTATAGTTTTGTCCAATGCTTCCTTATGACTGTATTTGTGTTACATATTTTTGGCAAGGATACCACAGAAGAATACCACAGTGGGCCCTTAGTGTGTCATGCCAGGATTTGCCCCATTCCTTCTGATGTTAATTGTGATCATAACTGTGATCATTTGGCTGAATGGATGACTGAACATTTCTTCCACTGTGGAGTTATTATGTTCCTTTTTGTAATTAATAAGTATCTTGTGGGGAGATACTTTGAGACTAGATAAATATCTTGTTTCTCAGGATACTTTTACCACTAATCTTAGCAACCACTGATTATTCTTGCCTGAAACAATTATTACTGTACTGTTTGCTAAATGATTTTCTATTTTTATCATTCTTTCTCCCTTTATTATTTAGAATTATACTTGTCAAAAGACAATATTATAACAAATTTAGTTTAAAGATCTAGTTGGCTTTTGTGTTTCTAGAATTGGGCAACATTTTATTCTATAAAATAGAATGAGTATTCCTATGAGCTGACCAAAGGAGTCAGGTTTTATAGGCAGAAAAGGGCTGAGAAAAGCAGACAGAGAGAACAAAAAGCAGATCGTTTCAAAGTCACTTCCTCATAGGGTTGAAATAGAGAGGTCTTCCTTACCTGCTGACTCAAGTTGACTGAAATCTGTTTTTGTTTGTTTGTTTGTGTTTGGTTTGTTTGTTTGTTTGAAAACTGGCCCTTTTTAAAGTACATTTTGATTATCTCCATTCTGGTTTGGTCTGGTGTGCTGGGGCCTTGTGCAGGAGCTCAGTCCAAAACAAATGGACTGTAAGGACTGTAAGTTTCACATGCTGTAAGGAAGAGCTTTTCTTTCTCCTCTACTTGTTTATTAGTTGTTGGTGTATGTCAGTGTGTATTCATGGACAGTTTTTTTTTTTTTTTTTTTTTTGAGACGGAGTCTTGCTCTGTCTCCCGGGCTGGAGTTGCAGTGGCCGGATCTCAGCTCACTGCAAGCTCCGCCTCCCGGGTTCATGCCATTCTCCTGCCTCAGCCTCCCGAGTAGCTGGGACTACAGGCGCCGCCACCTCGTCCGGCTAGTTTTTTGTATTTTTTAGTAGAGACGGGGTTTCACCATGTTCGCCAGGATGGTCTCGATCTCCTGATCCACCCGTCTCGGCCTCCCAAAGTGCTGGGATTACAGGCTTGAGCCACCGCGCCCGGCCATGGACAGTTATTTTATAGGTTATGGTCCATTACTATTGTTTAATTCCTCAAGTGGCTTCTTCCAGTTGTCTTTTCCTGTTAACATGTTTGCATCATTTTTCAAGCACTTCTTTACTTTCTTGAACACTACAGGAAGTTCCAGGTTTGAGTTCTTTTCCTGCCCTGGCTGTGGAATGGACCCCTTCTCCAAGAAGTCCTTGGGTTTTGCTAAGAGATTGGGATTACAAGCCAGGAACTGGGCCTGCTGTGTTAGTCGGTGCTGTGGTGTCAGGCTTCTAGACTCTGCCAGTGGATGAGCAAGGAGGATACCCGTCTCCTACCTTGTGGTTTGCTGCTTTGATCTCTGAAACTGTTACATTTATCTTTTTACTTCCTGACTCTAGTCTTTTCCCCCCTTTAAAAAAAGTTAGGGTATGGAATGAGAGTGTGAATCTTGGAGTCTAGAAACCATGCATTCAGTTGCTAGTTCTGACACTGATAAGCTGTCTGGCATTGAGCAGATTCTTTTGTCTCACTGGGCCTTAGTTTTCTTTTCTTTTTCTTTCTTTTTTTCTTATATACAGTAGGGTGATAACAATTAGAGGGCTGTTGTAAGGATTAAATGAGATAGTATAATTAAAGCTTTCAGTATAAGCTAAGTACTAGGTTTGGTTCTTGTTTTCAGCAAGTATATATGGAATAATTTTTTTTTTTTTTCAGGGCCTTGGGGCAAATGGTGTTTAAGATTGCCAGCCTGCCCCAATCTTCTGCCCTGTCCCTGCTGGGCCTCATTGGGGACCTTGGTCTCTAACCTGCCCCTTGATCGAAGAGCTCCACCTCTGACTTGTCCCTTGATCTGGGAGCTTGGGCTCTAACTTGGCAGCCTGGATCAGGGGATTGGCCGCTGACTGATGCAGAGGAACCTCTGGCTTCTCTTTCTTCCCTTGAGCAGTTGTACAATTTGAGTCAGTAAGGGAGAGAGGATGGCTCCTTTCTGGCCACCCACTAGCAGAAGTTTTGGAGTGGGCGCTTCGCCGTTCCCATGTTAAATGAGCAGTTCTGATTCTGTCTGGGCACATTCTGCTTCTGAAAGCAAAATTTCACACCGATCTCTGTGGGTGGTATTATTGTGAGGGCCATTGGAAGAGACTCTCTTTCCCTCCCTCCTTTTCTGTCATAACTTTTCTATCTTTATTGACCCATTCTTCAGTAGGGGTGAGATGCTGGCTCAGCAGGCCCTGTAATAGCAGCACACTCAGCCCTGTAGAGGCTGGAGGAAGTGACACCCAACCTTCTTCACCATGGGGGGCCAGTGAGGGTGAATGTGGGGAAAGAAACCAGCCAGTGCCCCTCAGTCTTCACTGCTGGTAGCTGAGCCACACCATAGATTTGGACCAGAATCTTCTCCCAAGGAGGGCCAGTGCTGTCTTCCCGTGACCCGCATGGCAGAGTCTGAAACACCTGTCTGAGCTAGTCACACGTTCCCTCACCTGGTGGGGCTTGGTGACCTGGTGGTTCATGGGAAGCAGGGGTGTTTGCACACTTTCTCCCTCCTGCCACTAGCATGCCTCCTGCTTTGCAGGCTCACCCAGAGCATTCTGTTCTGCTGCTGCTAGAGCTTCCCAATAAGTGGGTAGGTAGGACTAGCTGTGACCTAGAAAACACTTAGCGTTATCCAAGTGTCCCTAGTGAAAAGCTGAATAAAGCAGGAGAAATGTCACTTTGGATGCTCAAGTTCTCCTAGGAGAACAAACTTACAGACTTTTTGTTTCCCCTAATTTTTGAAGGCAGCATGGCTGAGCCCAGAACCACATGGCTGAGCCTGGTACCAGAGTGGCTGGCAGGATGAGCACTGCACAGATTGGTGTGGTGACTAGCAGCCTCCTTCCTGAGGCCTTTGGGGACCTGCTAACTGTACTGGGTCTTAAGTAAGAAAAACAGAAAACTGTTTTTCACTCCAAGGAAAACAAGCAATAAACCCCATGTACATACCTCCCAGAGCTCTGAATAAGAAAGGAAACCAGGCATGGTGGCCCCAGAGGTGTTCAGGGCATATGGGTGTGATCCCTTGCCCGAGTGGGTTGGCAGTGCCCTCTTGAGGGGCTTTTGGTGTCTGCTGAGTGTTTTCCAATTTAGCATGGCTCAGGGGATGGGATGAGGGTTCTTCAACTTTTCCCTTGTTTTATAGCTTTTTTCCTTAAGTTGGCCCTGGGTGGCTGTCCCTGCTTCTAGGGGGCATTGTGAGCTTTACATTGGTGCAGTGCTGGCTCCTGACAAGCATCTGGTTTATGCCACTGAGATGTCTCATGTGGAGTGGCTATGCCACCCAGGCTTCCATGGTCCTGGGTTCACTGGTCATTTCTTTCCCAAAAGTATGCACTCATGAGGTCAGCTTTGTATCTTTGGGGCCAAGCGTCTGTGATTTTGCTGCTCTAGCTTTTATTTAAATTTGATGCTCTCGTACCCCTCTTACCCTGAACTTCCTATTTTTCCTTAAAAGTTTTTCTTTTTTTTTTTCAACTGGTGTTTTGAAAAATGCGGTGTGCATATATCAAAAGCAATTTGAGAAGTATGGGAGGGTGTGTAGTGGAACTTTGGTGGTCTTCTCACTCACGGCCCTGTCTGTGGCTCTCTTCTGCTCTACACAGAGAGGTGACTGTATTTATCCACTCTACCCTAAGTGGCTGCTGTTACCAGTGTCTGGTATACTGGTCAGGAGATATTCTTTGAAAATACAAGCATACTTACCTATGCCTGTCTTCTTACTTTTTTCTTTTTTGGTTAATACAGTTTATTTTTAGATTGACTTTAGGTTCACAGCAAAATTGAGCAGGAAGTGCAGAGAGTTCTCCCTACACCGATGGCCTCCATGATTAATGTCCCACATTCTCTACTTTTTCAGTTTTAACCTTTCCACAGATGATAGTGGCTGTATACACTGCTCATCCGCGTCAGCCTCAGTGGGTGTCTGCTGTGTTCTCTAATGGCTGTTTAGCAGTTTCCCACTTCATGTGGACAGGCCTTAAGGTGTTGATAATGTTTTACTGTGTGAACTGTGCTCTGGCTGTCTGTATTCTCTCAGCCTCATTTCTGGTGGAATTACAGGAGAATAGTGTGAGATGACTCTGACATTTTTAAAATCGCTAAAAATTTCTTTATAGTAATATAGAGGAAAATTAGAGAATATATGTAAAAAACATTAAGATTAAGGAAATTTAAAATGCTCTCTGTAAATGTCCTGGGGGATGTCCCATGCTCGTGTGGGGTCCAGGGCATAGGGCGGATAGCAAAGCGTTTGTGTTTGAACTGGTGCTGCTGAGGTGGAGCAGAGCACAGGTGTCAGCTTCTGCTTCTACCTTCATTTGGGCCCTTCTGCTCCCCTGCCACTTCCCTGGGCCCTGCCCTGGGCTCATCCCCCAGGATGGATGTGGGTTATTGTTTTTGGCACTGTAAGACGAGGGAATTTAGAATAAGGAAAAGAGGGTTGAGATTCTGTACTAAATACCAGCATTGTTGGGTGTATTAATTTAAAAGCCAGAATGGGGATAATGCTCCTTCTAAACGGGTATTGGTCCATAGAAGAAGAACAAATTAAAGCTTATGTAAAGATTTGGTGGGCCGGGCACGGTGGCTCACACCTGTAATCCCAGCCCTTTGGGAGGCCAAGGCGGGCAGATTACTTGAGGTCAAGAGCTCGAGACCAGCCTGGCCAACATGGTGAAACTCTGTCTCTACCAAAAATACAAAAACTAACTGGGTGTGGTGGTACATACCTGTAATCCCAGCTATTCGGGAGGCTGAGGTGGGAGGATTGCTTGAGTCCGAGAGGCGGAGGTTGCAGTGAACCGAGATTGTACCACTGCACTGGGTGACACAGCGAAATTGTTGATCTAGTCAAGATACAAATTGTTGATCTAGTCAAGGTACATTTCTCTGTGCCTGATGTTTTTCTGAGACATGGGTGTATGATTTGTCTGGGCTATATTGTGTTCTGACCCAGAGACCTTGAAATGAAAAAAACGTGTAATTTAACTCAGATTAACGGGACCATGCAGCTCTTTTTCTTTCTAGTTGGCCTGCTGTCACTTTGAGGGACAGTTATTTAGAGGAGGTTAATTTGGGAAATGATTCTTGCTTCGTTTTCTTTTTCTTTTTCTTTTTCTTTTTCTTTTCTTTTCTTTTTTTTTAAGATGGAGTCTTGTTCTTTTACCCAGGCTGGAGTGCAGTGGCATGATCTCAGCTCACTGCAGCCTCTACCTCTCAGGTTCAAGCAATTCTCCTGTCTCAGCCTCCCGAGTAGCTGGGACTACAGGCGCATGCCACCATGCCTGGCTAATTTTTGTATTTTTAGTAGAGATGGGGTTTCACCATATTGGTCAGGCTGGTCTCGAACTCCTAATCTCAGGTGATCCACCTGCCGTGGCCTCCCAAAGTGCTGGGATCATAGGCGTGAACCACTGCGCCCGGCTGGGAAATGATTCTTTTGGTCCTTCATACTGCCTGCAAAGTTGTAGAAATACTAAATTCCCATTTCATCCAGAAAATATATTTCTTTGAAAATATCTGGTTTTTTTTATTTAGTAAAAATACATTCCTTTTGTAAATAGATAAAACTCAAGACCCTTTTGATCAACCCTCAATCCCAATATTCTCCCAGAGAGTTATCATTGTTCTTGTGCTCACCTTTTGAGTTTTTATTTATTTGAATTTAGTGATTCCAGTTTTTAATGTTTAAGATCGCTGGTTGATTCTTATGAGTGTAATATTCTCTTAGACCACTTGGAGGCCGTTGATTGTGCCTGTTTTTAAGTCCTGTGTCTTTACTAACTCTGTGTTCTGCAGCATCACTTCTTTAGGTGTAGAATTTGGTGCCCTTTTCTCAGGGTTTGGGGATACTCAGCTGTGTATTAACTTTTAAATTTGAGGTTTCTGTTAGCCTGTCTGGATGCTGCATGTTTTCCAAAGTTGGTCTCTAGACATTGTTGGGGGCTTGGCTAGGCATGGACTATGCCAGCTGCTAATTCTCAGGGATGTCAGGCTCCCTGCCCTCTGTGGGTGTCACCCGCTTGTTCTCGCAAACCAAGTGTCCCACTCTCCTCTCTGGGTTTGATGCCACTTGGGTTCAAGTGAGTGGAGTTACATGTGTGTTTGGGGGGAGGGGCAGGAGGTTGTTCCATTGTTATACCCTAACCACATTGTCCCTTGATACTCACAAAGACAAACTACAGCAGGCTAGGGTTTGTGGGCATCTCTGCCTCCTGACCCTATCGGGGTCAAGACACACCCAGGCTACACGTGTAGCCTTCGCCTAGTGTCTATATTCAGTGCCAGCAGCTATCTCTTGAGGGCCACGGGCACTCATACAATGCAAAAGATACTATAAATCTCTTGTATCTTTATATATATACACACGCATATATACACACAGCCTGGGTGTGTCTTGATTAGTAACCCAGAATACACAGGCAGTGTTGCTTTGGTGATGAGTTTTTCAAAAAGGCAATTACATTTTAGTAAAGGCCATAATCAGACAAGTTGTATTCCTGGAAAATTCACGGTATAATAAAAACATACAAAAAATTATTCGAGTTTTTATCTAAAATTGAGTTAGGTTACAGGCTCAGATAAATGTTCAACAGCTTCTGCCTACCTCGATGTCTAATGGGATGTGTGAAGGTAGTACGGGTAGGGGACAGTGCCCACTGACGCTGTCCACACACTCCCAAACTCCCAGGAGGCAGGGCCCACCCTCCCTTTGAAAGCTACTGATCAAGTAGAGTTTTCTGTTTTCATTCATGTTTGAAAAATTGGAATAATCTGCTTTATGATTTTTTTATTCCCTGAAAAGTTAAGCTAATAATATTTGTCAGTGTTTTCCCATATAGGAACATTTTCTGAAGATATGGTTGTTAGGGGATTTTAGCGTATAAGTTGTGTGTATGTTAGTTTTTTCTGGGTAATTATATGGTTGAGATGCTAGTGGCACACATTATGGTTACATTTGTTCAGTAACTGTAACTCGAGCCCTGGAAATTAGGCTTTTTGTATAAAATTTCATAGCAATTCATGAAATGTTTGTAAGCAAAATGTACCCCGCTCCTTGACTAAGTTACCTTAAATATCCTTAAAGGTAGAGAGGTAACGCACATTCCTTTTTCTCTTTCTGTATGTGTGTATATATGAGAGAAAGAGTGTGTGTGCACATGTCCCTAATAATTCCTACCTCAGAGCAGTGGAAGGCCTCTGAGTTTGATAATATGCTTTGCATGTGCTGTATTTGTGAACTGCCTCAGAACATCTCTTGGGGAGACTACCTGGGTTCACGGACCATCTGCCTATGCACCTGAATCATGTGAGCCCTGATTTTGTTTACCATGGAGCCAGGCACTTGAACACTGTCACGTCCCAACTGTGTCCATCCCAACTGTGGACAGCTTTTACATGGTCCACCTCCTTGCCTTCCAGGACCCCTTCCTCCCTTCTCCTTGGCTTCTGGGGCCCTGCACCCATGAAGGCCAGCACAGGCATCACCTTCTGTAGGAAGCATTTCTGACCTTCCAGAAAATGAACTTTCACATGGTCGGGGTTAGGGCCTGGATCCCAAACTTTCTGTTTCTTTGTTTCCTCCCCCTTTCAACCATTGTGGCTGAGGTGTGGCCATACTGCATGTCACATGGCTGGTGAAAGACCCCTTTCTCTCTCTCTTTGGTGCTTCTTCAAAGGCTCCTTGATTCTCAGTAGTATAGGTCAGATTGTACTATGTGTCTGTGGCTATCTGACTCAATCATGGGAGCTTTTCTGTCCTTCCCACAGCATCCCTAACAGGCAGGAAATGATTTAGTCTTTATGAGTGTGCCTGCTGCCACAGGGAGACAGCCTTTTCCTGTTGCAGATCACACTGATTTTTAGAGAAGACTTCTCTTCATATGCAGCTTGCCCTTCTATCCTCCCATCCCATGTATATGTTGAGTACCTTCTATGATGTTTCAGGCCCTGTTCTAGCAGTCAGACATATAGAGTGGGAGATGCTCAAGGGACTCACAGTTTAGGGGGAGCTTGAACAAACTGTTGGAATCCCATGTGATGAATGCAGAGGAAGGGGCCAGACCCATTTTCTGGAATGTCAGAAATACTTCCTGGAGAAGGTAATGCTTGTGCTGGCCTTCGTGGGTACAGGGCCAAAGAAGCCAGGAGAAGGGAGGAAGGGATTCCTGGAAGGCAAGGAGATAGAAGAAAGCATTTTAGTTGTGTCCAGGGAATTCCTTTGGGAGGGATATAGTCTTGAAGGAGTGTTTTGAGATGAGCAGAGTTGAGCCCGTCGGGTTTTTAGGCCTGTTGTCTAGGACCACCTAGGATATGTGGTAGGAGAAAAGAATTATCACACAGTTCAAATACGTTTTTAAAAATAATGAAAGATTTTCCAATGAGGGAAAACTAACATCCTTTAATGCGGATTTTTCAAAAAAGCCTTTTTGCTAACTGTTGACTAGTATAGAGTTAATTCATTTGAAGTAATGTTTTATAGTATTTGTGAAATTTAGTATAGGTTAGAGTTAGTACTGGATCCAGGATTTAAACTTTCGTTTTCTCTTTCTTTTCCCCCAAATTAAAGCATTCTATCCTTTTCATCTTAATTTCATTCATATCTTCATATTACGTTTTTGAGATAGCTTTTTTTTTTTTTTTTGAGGGGAAATAGTGACATAAATAGGTTTAGAACCTCAGGTAGCTTAAAACCCCAGGCGTAGTCAGTGGTAAAAATTTTTTTTTTCTTGGTTAGTCTAGTTTTGGTGTTGGTAAGTATTATATATGCTGGTGCGTTTTTAAAAAGGGCACGTGGTAGAGTCTGGCATACTATTTGGAGGCTTGTGGTAGCTGCCCACTTCTGCTAATGCAATAGAGCATGTTCATAATGGCCTTCTACACTTTCCTTCCTAGGACAGGCCGTACTTAGTCATACCAGGTAAGAAATATGTTTTAAAATTTTAGTTAAACAGTTATGATGATACCTTGTAGTTTACTTTGCATTTCTTTATTTATAGAATACATTTTCTACACAGTGATTTACTGTTGGTACTTCCTACTTTGTTAACTCATTAACTCCACTTACTCATTGATGGGAGTCTGGATATTATCCTTCTGTAGAGTTTCTCAAATCCTCACATTTTCTTATTCACTGCTTTTCTTCTATCAGTTGATTCACTGAATTTAGTGTGGGGATTTTACCACATCGATACTGCCTTCAGTGATTTTCTTTATGTTAGATTTTAGAAATTTCTCTCTGCTTTAATGTTGTAAACTAAATATACCATTCCATTGTCTACTAAAGGGCTCAAGACTGTTCTTTAATATTGTTTGATTTCTTTAAAATGAATTCCACTGTGACTTGATCAAGTTTTGTATTATACCCCTTGGGGACTTTAATTGATACTATGTTAAAACTGCATATTAACTTGAAGAATATGATCAGTTTTGTTCTCATTAAATTTTCCTGTTAAAAGGAAACATATCATTCTATTGTTGGTGACTTCCTTTTTTCTCCCATTAAATTCAGTTACAGAAAGTTGCCTTCAAGAATTATATACAAATATCATGTGTCCTCAGTTCCATTAATAGCCATGCAGTTAATGTTTGTGTTGCTTTTAGCAATGGTATCTTCTTCTCCACCATGTGTTATAGTTGCGTGACAGTTAGGAAAGCAGTTGTTTAATTAATTACAAAAATAATTTGGAAAATTTGGAAATAGGATTATCCAGTTCTATCACTAGTATTACCTTGTTCAATTTTCTTCTGATTAAAACAATTATATTTGCTAGTTCTTTATTAGATAATTATAATATTAGAAAATACATGGCCACAGGGCTAGACGTGGTGGCTTATTCCTGTGATCCCAACACTTTGAGAGGCCGAGGCAAAAGGATTGCATGAGCCCAGGAGTTTGAGACCAGCCTGGGCAACATAGTGAGATCCTGTCTTGAAAAATTAGCCAGGCATGGTGGTGCATGCCTGTAGTCCCAGCTATTCAGGAGGCTGAAGTGGGAGAATTGCTTGAGCCCTGGAGGTCGAGGCTACAGTGGGCCATGATCGTGCCACCACACTCAGTCTGGGCAACAAAGTGAGGCCCTGTCTCAAAAAAAAAAAAAAAAAAAAGAAAGAAAATTAAGAAAAATCCATCTACAATAGAATATATATAAAAAATACTTAGGAATAAATTTTTAAAACTCCAAAACTAATAATACTTCCAAAACAACACAACATTGTTGAAAGGAATTTCTCCTTTCTAATCCTGCAGCCAGTGTCAATATACTGTGAGATGTCCTTGCATACCTTTTTCCAGGCTCATACACATGCTTGTATGCATGCACACACATCACCACACACACACACACACACATACACACACACAGCACTCCCCCTTTCTAATCCTGCAGCCAGTGTCAGTATACTAAGACGTGTCCTTGCACACCTTTCTCCAGGCTCATACACATGCTTGTATGCATGCACACACATCATACCAAGTGCACATGGCACACCATACCAGACACACGTACGGTTTTAAAAACTTGAGATATAGTTCACATACATTAAAATTTGTACTTTAACATGTACAATTCAGTGTTTTTCATATATTTACAAAGTTGTGTAACTACCGCTATTATCTAATTCCAGACCTGTTTTTTCTTTTTGAGACAGAGTTTTGCTCTTGTTGCGCAGGCTGGAGTGCAATTTCACAGTCTCGGCTCACTGCAACCTCTGCCTCCCAGGTTCAAGTGATTCTCCTGCCTCAGCCTCCCAAGTAGCTGGAATTGCAGGCATGCTCACCATGTTGGTCAGGCTAGTCACAGACTTCTGACCTCAGGTGATCTGCCCACCTCAGCCTCCCAAAGTACTGAGCTTACAGGTGTGAGCCACCACGCCTGACCCCAGAACATTTTTATTACCTGAAAAAGAACTTTGTATGTGTTAGTATTCACTCCCCATTTTCTCTCAAAACTCCCAGCCCTAGGCAGTTACCAGTCTACTTTGCCTTTGTGGATTTGTCAATTCTGACATTTCATATAAATGGAATCATACATTGTGTGGCCTTTGTGTCTGGCTTTTCTTACTTAGTGGAATGTTTTCAGGATTCATCCATGTTGTAGCATGTATCAGTACTTCTTTCCTTTTATTGACAGAATAATATTTTATTGTATGGGCATACTTCATTTTGTTTATTTGGTTGGTGGACAGTTGGATTGCTGTTATGAGGAACATTTATATACAAGCTTTTGCGTGGACATGTATGTTAATTTGTCTTAGGTATAGACCTAGGAGTATAAATACTGGGTCCTGTTAAACTGTATGTTTAACCTTTTGAGGAAGTGCCAGGCTGTTTTCCAAAGCAGTTCCACCATTGTACACTAGCAATCTATGGGAATTCCAATTCCTTCACATCCTTGCCAAAACTTGTTATCATCTGTTTTTTTTTTTTTTTTTTTTTGATTATGACTATTCTAGTGGGTGTGAAGTGGGATCTCATTGTAGTTTTCATTTGCATTTTCTAGTAACTAAAAATGTATATTTTTTCATGTGCCTTATTGGCTATTTGTGTATCTTTGGAGAAGTAACTATTCAAACTCTTTATCCATCTTTATATAGTCTAGATACAAGTCCCATATTACATATATAATTTACAAATATGTTTTCCCATTAGTTTCGTAGTTTAAAACATTTATTCCTAAGTATTTTATTCTTTTTTGATTCTATTGTAGATGGAATTTTTCTTAATTTCATTTTCAGATTGTTCATTTCTAGTTTATAGGAATACAAGTGATTTTTGTAGAGTGATCTTGTAACATGCAACTTTGCTAAATTTGTTTATTAATGCATAGTTTTTAGTGGATTCCTTAGAATTTTCTATATACAAGATCTTTCCATCTGCAAAGAGATAATTTTACTTTTTTCTTCTCATTTGGATACTATTTATTTATTTTCTTGCCTAACTCCCCTGGCTAAAACTTCTAATACAATGTTGAATAGAAATAGTAAGAGTAGGCATCCTCATCTTATTCCATTCATCAGGGAAGATGTCTAATGTTTCATTGAGGATGATGTGAGCTACAGTCCTTACTTTTTGTTAAATCTCATGATTTAGTTGACAGAATCCTCTAGTAACCTCACTAGAAAGTGACCATGACACAGAAAGTTTTTGAGACCTCATCAAGGGTCACCAACTTCCTTGATTTGCCTGGGATTGAGAAATTATTGGGACATGTGAATTTTAGGTTTTTCTTTTTTTTTTCCCCCCCCAGGTTATATCTGGGTTAATAGTTTATCTAGGACTGAGGGAATTCCCAGGATGTGGGACTAATGGTGCTGAAGCCAGGAAAATCCTGGGCAAACCAGGACGAGCTTGTTACCCTGCCACGTGCCTGAAAATGCTTCTTTTTCTATCTTTATGCTTGATCGATAGTTTGAATCTATAGAACTTAAGGTTGGAAATATTCCCTGCATTGCTCCATTTTCTTCTAGCTTACAGTTTGACCCTTAGGAAGTCAATGTAATACTTTTCTTTTTTTAAGACTGGTCTTGCTCTGTCACCCAGGCTATATTGCAGTGGTGCAATCATGGCTTACTGTAGCCTCGACCTCCTGGTCTCAAGCAATCCTCTCACCTCAGTCCCCTGAGGAGCTGGGACCATAGGCATGTGCCACTAGGCCTAGCTAATTAAATTTTTTTTTTTTTTTTGTAGAGATGAGGCCTTGATATGTTGCCTAGGCTGGTCTGGAACTCCTGGGTTCAAGCTGTCTTCCATCTTGGCCTCTCAAAGTGTTCAGATTGTAGGCGTGGGCCAACATGCCTGACCTTGATTGTGCTTTTGATATGACAAGTCAAGTGCAATAGTGAGAAGTGGGGAAAGAGTAGAACAAGGAGTTTGCTCGAGTTTAACCTGATACTTGCTGGGCCTTTAAAGCTGAAGATTCATGTCCTTCATATCAGAATTTAAGAAATTTCCTTAAATTCTTTCTGTTTATCTGCTTTCCTTTATTTTCTTTGTTCCCTAGTTCTTCAGTTATTCAGATACTGGATCACTAGTTTCATTAAAAAAATTTTTTTTTTCTGTATCCTGTGTCTCTGACTTTTTGTTCTTTTTTGGGGGAAAACCCACACATGACTTCCTCAACTATGTTCTCTAATCCTGGTGTTGAGGTGTTTTTTCTTTGCTATGATTATTAGTTTCTAAAAGCTCTTTTCTTGTTTTCTGGAAGTGATTGTTACTGTTGTTCTTTAAGCAATATTCTTTACTTGTTTCAAGGATGCAAAGTTGTATCATTGTTCTGAGCAGACAAACACATGCTCTCATGCGCTCTTACACTCACATTTACCTGCGTTAATGCACACCCATATGCACTCACACACACACTTCTGCTCTCATGCACACTCTCAGTGCATACTCACATGAGCTGTCACACATATGTACACACACAATTTCTCACACACGTGCTGGAAGGATTGGGCATGGAGGGAAAGAGGGAAAGGTTGGATGTGAGGAGCTTGCTGAAGAGGTAGCGGTCCTGGGCCAGACTGGCTGGGAGGACGCGAGAGCTGGGAGATGTGCAGTGATGGGAAGGAAGAAGCAAGGACTACAGACCTTGCAGGAAAACAAGCCTGATCCCCAATAAGATGTGGTGACAGATGAGCATGTGAACTGTGGGTGAGAAAGGATCCTGTGCAGTGCCATACACACACCAAGTATTGTTGCTCTTTATGCACATAAGAAACACGTGATTGACTTCAGCTAGGAGATAACTGAGTTGTAAGTAGAAATGACCAGCAGACAGTTGGAAATGGAGTCTGAAGTTTGGGGAAGAGAAGCAGAAGTTGGAACTTGATTTGGGAGTCAGCATCTTACAAGTGGTAGTTGCTGTTTCTGAAGGGAGAAGGATAGAAGTCAGTGTTCAGATGGGAGAGGTCCATAATTATGGGGCAGTTAAGAAGAGGAGCTTGTAAAGAAGGATAAGATAAAGAAAAAAGCAAGTCTGAGTATTCCAAATCAAAGATTTAAAAGAAAGGGTGTGTGTATATGTGTTTTGAGACAGGGTCCTGTTCTGTCACCCAGGCTAGAGTGCAATGGCATGATCTTGGCTCACTGCAGCCTCAACCTCCTGGGCTTAAGCAATCCTCCCACCCTCAGCCTCTGGAGTAGTTGAGATCACAGGTGCATGCCAGTGTGCCTGGCTAATTAAAACTTTTTTTTTTTTTTTTTGTAGAGATAGGGTCTCATTATGTTGCCCAGGCTAGTTTTGAATACCTGGGACCAAGTGATCCTCCCGCCTTGGCCTCCCAAAATGCTGGGATTATAGGCATGAGCCACTGTGCCCAGCCTAAAAGAAAGTTTTGAGAAGGACTCAGTCATTAACCTGAGCTGAAAAAGAGTTGAAAGGATTGACACTGGGTATGGCCCAAGGGCCAGGTCACAGAGTCAGCTGGCATAGCTCACGGAGGTGGTCGAGGTTGGCCTCAGTGGTTATATGCTATGAATGAAGAGCAGATGAAAGGAGTTTAATTCAGTCATTTAACAATAATTTGACCAAACTTGAGATTGGTAGGAAGGTAGACCAGGAGATCATTCTATTCTTGTGCTCTTTGCAAACATTTTGACATAGGAGTTTTTATTTTTTATTTTTTTATTTTTATTTTTTGAGACAGAGTCTCACTCTGTCGTCCAGGCTGGAGTGCAGTGGCTCAATCTCAGCTCACTGCAAGCTCCGCCTCCCAGGTTCACGCCATTCTCCTGCCTCAGCCTCCCGAGTAGCTGGGACTACAGGTGCCCGCCACCATGCCCGGCTAATTTTTTGTATTTTTAGTAGAGATGGGATTTCAACGTGTTAGCCAGGATGGTCTTGATCTCCTCGCTTCGTGATCTGCCCGTCTCAGCCTCCCAAAGTGCTGGGATTACAGGCATGAGCCACCATGCCCGGCCTTTATTATTATTTTTGAAACAAGGTCTTGCTCTGTCACCCAGGTTGGAGTGCAGTGGCGCAACCACAGCCCACTGCAACCTTGACCTCCTAGGCTCAAGCAATCCTCCCATCTTAGCCTCCCAAGTAGCTGGAAGCACAGACATCCACCACCACACACAGCTGATGTTTTTATTTTTGTTGAGATAGGGCCTCCCTATGTTGCTCAGGCTGGTCTTGAACTCCTGGGCTCAAGCAGTCCTACTCCCTTGGCCTCCCAAAGTACTGGGATTACAGGTGTGAGCCACCACGCCTGGCCAAGTTTTTATTATTTACATTTAAAGACGTTTTAAAATCCCAGCATGTCGGCTTGTGACGTTCACTTTTCCTGCGTGCTTACCTTTCCTGCAGCTTATTCTGTTGTTTGTGTCAAATATTACCTGGATCTGTGATGGCTGAATAGATGTGCTGCTATTCAAAGCCATGGAGGTCCTGCCAAGTCTTAATACCATTTTAACCTTCATCTTGGTTAGATGTACAGAGTTATAGGAGCAGGAAATTAAAGTCCAGAAAAAAAATATTAAAAATGATTTAGTGCTTTCTCCTTTGGGTTGGAATCCTGTTTCTAGCAGCAGTGAGCTTATCTTCCAAAGAAACCACTATGGGATTCTGTGGACATTGTTTATTTATTATTATTATTATTATTATTATTATTATTATTGTTTGAGATGAAGTCTCACTCTGTCGCCTAGGCTGGAGTGCAGTGGCGCAATCTTGGCTCACTGCAACCTCTGCTTCCTGAGTTCAAGTGATTCTCCTACCTCAGCCTCCTGAGTAGCTGGGATTACAGGCACGTGCCACCATGTCCCGCTAATTTTTGTATTTTCAGTAGATATGGGGTTTCACCATGTTGGCCAGGCTGGTCTCAAACCCCGACCTCAGGTGATCCGCCCCCCTCGGCTTCCAAAGTGCTGGGATTACAGGCGTGAGCCACCGTACCCGCCCGACATTTTTTATTTTTAAAGTCACTTCTTCCCAGCCGTCTGAGCTGTTATGTGGAACCATCCTGCGCCTCCATAACAGTAATTGGGTTTTTGGGCTAGGAACAGAATGTCCCTGAAATCCAACAGCTGACTTTTCCTCAGAATTGTACAGAACAGCAAAGATGGAGGAAGTCAATGTGCAAAGGACTTTTAAAGCATAACATCAAAGGAGCTACAGTTTAGTGAATTTACATTTCTGGCCCAAGTGACATCAGCCCTTTGTGTGTGTGAGTTCTCTCTTAATTGAGTCACAGAGCAGCCACATGGCTGGTTCTTGTCATCTGGCCAGGCCAGCCCCTCCCTCTGATGGCCTTTCCTGGCTTCTGACTTGATTATATTTTAAATCAAACCACTTATCACAAGTGAGTGATCTTATGACCATTTTTGTCCTCTCCCAAAAACATTTAGAAGGAGGTATGGAGTCAGAATCCCGAGCTCCTGTCTGCCTGCAGTCAGCTCCTGTGCTTTGTCGGCTACCTGGGATTCATGCCCATCCCAGGAAGAAGCTCCTGTGAGATAGTCCTGGTGGAGTGCCTGTGTCTTCAGCGTGTCCACACCCTGGCCTTGCCTGCTTAACTGAGTAAAGGAGTCCCTTCTCTTTTGTCTCTCAGACTCTTGGGCTCTGTTTCCCAGACTGGAGTGCAATGGCATGATTTCAGCTCACCAAAGCCTCCTGGCCTCAAGCAATCCTCTTACCTTAGCCTCCCAAGTGGCTGGGATCACAGGCGTGCGCCCCCATGCCTCGCTAACTTTTATATTTTTGTAGAGATAGGTTTTCACCATGTTGGCTAGGCTGGTTTTGAACTTCTGAGCTCAAGCGATCATCCTGCCTTGGCCTCCCAAAGTGCTGAGATTACAGGTGTGAGCCGCTGTGTCTGGCCATCCCTGGGACTCTTAACTCCTGTTTGCTTGTCCCTGGGACTTGAGATGGGCTGTCTCCCTCCTGGGCTGCCCTTGACTCTGGTTTGTATTTAGTTTAGAATCAAGGTGACCACCATTCTTATAGCACAGGGAGGACATTTTTGCCCTCATCAATGATACTTTCTCTTGACTGTGCTTTTTTTTCCTTCTCTATAGATGACTTTTCTCCACAAATGCCTTCAGTTTTATTCATGAGATCATTCCAAACATACTGAATACTTTGTTTTGTTTTTTTTCTCAGGATGACTCTGTCAACCACCAAATACTAACTCTGGTTTCCTTTCCTCTTTTTATCCTTCCTCTTTGCCCACCTTCTTTTCAACTTAGTCCATTTTGTTTTCCTGTGTACTAAACTGCATGTATTTAAAGTACACAGTTTAATAAGTTTTGATGTATGTACACCCCTATGAAACCATCACCACAGTCAAGCTAATGAACAGTCATTGCCCCCAGAAGTTTCTTCGGACCCCCTCCTGCTGCCCATCCTTCCACCTCCATTCCCATCCTTAGGCAACCACGGCTCTGTTTTTTGTCACGATAGGTTACATTTCCTAGAATTATATAAATGGAATCATATAGTATGTACTTTAAAAATTTATTTAGTTTCTGAAAATTGCAGTAAAATACACATAAAAGTTACCATCATAACCATTTTCAAGCGTGCTGCAGCTATGTGACATTAAGTACATTCACATTGTCATGCAACCATCATCGCCATTGAGATCCAGGGCTTTTTTGTTTTGTTTTGTTTTGTTTTGTTTTTTTGAGACAGACAGCCTTGCTCAGTCGCCCAGGCTGGAGTGCAGTGGCGCAATCTCTGCTCACTGCAAGCTCCGCCTCCTGGGTTCATGCCATTCTCCTGCCTCAGCCTCCCAAGTAGCTGGGACTACAGGCGCCTGCCACTGTGCCCAGCTAATTTTTGCATTTTTAGTAGAGATGGGGTTTCACCATGTTAGCCAGAATGGTCTCGATCTCCTGACCTCGTGATCCGCCCACCTCGGCCTCCCAAAGTGCTGGGATTACAGGCATGAGCCACCGTGCTGGGCCGAGATCCAGGACTTTTAAAAGTCTGTTGGCAAACTGAAACTCTGTATCCATGAAACAGCGACTCCCCTTCCCTGTGCTCCCAGTCTTTGGAAACCACCATTCTACTTTCTGTCTCTATGAATCCGACTCTCTGGGTACCTCATGTAAATGTAATCATATAATAATTTGTGTGTGTGTGCCTGGCTTATTTCGCTTAGCATAATGTCTTCAAGTTTCATCCATATTGTAACATGTGTCAGAATGTCCTTCTTTTTTAAGTCTGAATAATCCATCGTATGGATATACTACATTTTGTTTATCCATTCATCCATTGATGGATATTTGAGTTCCTTCCACCTTTCAGCTATTGTAAACAGTGCTACTGTGAACATGAATGTACAAATATTCAGAGTATATACTCTTTTTGGTCTGATTTCTTTCAGGATAATTATTTTTAGGTTCAACCATGTTATGTATATGAATAATTAATTTCTTTTTTATTTTTTGTCTGTTCATCTATTGAATACTATTGAGTTGTTTCTGCCTTTTGATAGAACACAAATGGTGAACAAATATGACCATTTGTGCTGTGGCCATTTGTGTACAAGTCTTTGTGTGAGTGGACACTTCATTTCTCTGGGTGAATAACCTAGGAGTAGAATAGCTATTCCATATGTCAGGTGCCAGATTGTTTTCCAAAGTACTGTACACTTTATATCCCCACTAGCGTGTATCAGTTCCAGTTGCTCTTCATCCTAACATTAGTGTTTTATTTATTTTTTTAATTAAAATTTTTAAGATTGGGTCTTGCTATTTTCCCCAGGCTGGTCTCAAACTCCCGGGCTCAAGTGATCCTCCTGCCTCAGCCTCCGAAAGTGCTGGGATTACAGGTGTGAGCCAGTGTGCGTGACCAGCATTTGGTGTTTTAAATTTAGATATTCTTGGCCGGGCGCGGTGGCTCACACCTGTAATCCCAGCACTTTGGGAGGCCGAGTCGGGTGGATCATGTGAGGTCAGGAGTTCGAGACCAGCCTTGCCAACATGGTGAAACCCCACCTCTACTAAACACACAAAAATTAGCTGGATGTGGTGGCATATGCCTGTAAGTCTGCCACTGGGGCGGGTGAGCCACGAGAATCTCTTGACTCCAGGAGGTAGAGGCTGCAGTGAGCTGAGATCGCATCACTGCACTCCAGCCTGAGCAACAGAGCGAGACTCCGTCTCAAAAAAATAAATAAAAAAAAAAATTAAAAAAAAAAATTAGACATTCTTATAGTTTCATTGTGGTATTTCACTATGGTTTGAATTTGCAATTCCATAATAAGCAATAATGTTGCCCTTTATATTTTATTTGATGAAGTGTCAGTTGAAATATTTTATCCATTTTAAAAAATTGGGTTGTTTTCTTATTGAGTTTTGAGAGCTCTCTGCATATTCTGGATCTGAGTAATTTATCAGTTATATAATTTGCAAATATTTTCTCCCAGTCTTTGGATTGTCTTTTCATTGTCTTAACATTGCCTTTTGAGTAGCAGAAGTTCTTGATTTTGATGAAGTCCAGTGTATCAGTTTGTTTTTTTATGGATCGTGTTTTTGATGTCGTATCTAGGAAATCTTGGCCTAACTCAAAGTCACAAAGATTTTCTCCTATGTTTTCTATTAAAAGTTTTATAGTTGGCCGGGCACGGTGGCTCAAGCCTGTAATCTCAGCACTTTGGGAGGCCGAGACGGGCGGATCACGAGGTCAGGAGATCGAGACCATCCTGGCTAACACGGTGAAACCCCGTCTCTACTAAAAAATACAAAAAACTAGCCGGGCGAGGTGGCGGGTGCCTGTAGTCCTGGCTACACAGGAGGCTGAGGCAGGAGAATGGCGTAAACCCGGGAGGCGGAGCTTGCAGTGAGCTGAGATCCGGCCACTGCACTCCAGCCCGGGCGACAGAGCGAGACTCCGTCTCAAAAAAAAAAAAAAAAAAAAAAAAAAGTTTTATAGTTTTAGGTTTTATATTTAGGTCTATGATTCATTTTTGAGTTATTCTTAGTATATGATGCAAGGTATGGCTGGAAGTTCCTTTTTTGTGTGTGTGGATGTCTGGTTACACCAGCATCATTTGTTGAAAGTACTATACTTTCTTCACTAAACTTTTATATGGTTTTGCCCCTTTCCTTCTGCCTTTTTGCAGAGTAAGCCTCCTGTATCCAGTAATCTTATCCTGCTTTGTTACCTGTCAAGCACATGATTCCCTTTCATTTTGCCCTGTGCCTTCCTTTTTTGTCCTTAATTCCACCCAGTCCTTGTCTTCTACTCTTGTGCTGACGTCAGCAGTTTGATTTCTGCCTTTATGAATACAGTGACTCTCTCACAAGGTATGGACAGCTTCCTTGGGGTTAGAGTGAGTGGTCTCTTTAGGTTTCCCTTTATTAATCTGCTCTGATATTTGATACCATCAACTGTCCCTTTACGTTGAAACGCATGTGTTTGGCTTCTGTACTTTCCTGATTCTCTTCCTCCCCAATAATTAGTCTTTCAGCCTCTTTCTTAGGCTTGTCTTGTTTCCACCCCTTAAACGTAGGTGTTGTCAAGATTATATCTATAATCAGCCCTTTTCTTCTTTCTGCAGTTTTCTCCCTTGGAGAGCTCATCCATTCCCAGAGCCTGAAGCCATACATCTGTGATTCACTCTGACCTCTGTTCCATGCTCTCTGCCTCTCCCTGTGTTTGGTCCTAGTTTAATTTGGAGTTTAGTTTTCCTGATGTTCTGTAGATCTACAGGGGACCACATCAGCTTCCTGACCTGCTTTCTCTAGGAGGAGTTCTATCATTCTTCTCATTGCCGAAGCTCAGGGCATCTTCTTCCTTCCTTACTTGTCCAATATGCACTAAATCACACTATCACCATGATTTCCCTTGATATTCTGAACAAAATGAGCACATCTTTAGGAAGCAAGACCTATGAAGTAGTTTTGTTTTTTTTTTTTCCTTTCTTTCTTTTGGAGTGGGAGTGGGAGAGTGGAGGTGGCAGGTGGTCCATGTCCAACTTTCTACCTGAGCTGGAGCAGGGTTCTGGAGGTAAGTTCTTGTGACTATTGATGCAGAACGACGACTCAGGAAGGTGTCACCCAGCTTAGACTAAATCATACTGTGGAGACAGTTCCCACATCTAAGTGGAGTTTTATTTCACCCTGATGTTAACATTAACTGTGGCTCTGGGTGGTGATCAAGGAAGCTGAAGAAGCTTCTCTCAGTGCCAGCAACATTGAGAAGTATACCATCATCATTTGTGAATTAAGTGTAAGATAGAATTATATCACACTTACTATCTCTCCAGCGCCTTGGGCAGGTGTTCTGGGGGCTCTGTGGAAAGCTCTGGTTGGGTCAGTAGTCACTCTCCACATCTCCTCTTGGGGCAACTGGGGCCATTCATCCTCAGGAGTGACCACGGACAGACTGATGAAAAGGGTGCCCTGGCTCTTAGAGAACTTGCTGCTGTTCATGTTCACTGTGTGCTGCACAGACCAGGAATTAATTTCACCTTCTGCCTGCTAGACTCTTGAAATTGGGACAGGCAGGCAGCCGTGCAGCGAAGGAAATGAGAGAAACCTATTAAGGCCAAGGAGAGTGGAGGCTGAAGGCACATGGGAGTAGACCACAGTCATGCCAGTGAGTATCAGGAAGCTGAATACTCACAGGGGAAGCCTGTGTTCAGGTACCAAGTGTGGTGGGTGCAGGCAGGGGCATGACAGGTGCATTACAGCCTAAAGAACAGGGGTGAGGCCGGAATTTGGCTCAGCCACTTAGGGTATGTGACTATGGACCATTCCTTTAGCCGCTGGGAGCCTCCGTTTCCCAGAGATGACAATTTCCCAGGATGTGGTCAATTCTGTGTGTAATCCTGTGTGGCCAGGCAGAGGTGCCCCTTGCTGATGGCCTGTCCCTTTTCCTTATTCCCCTCTAATTGATGTCGTATGTCTCTTGTCTTCCATGTGAACTTGATGTCACCTCAGATCCATGGCTTTGAGGATGGCTAATGCAAGGATGGTGTTTCAGTTCATTTGGGCTGCTGTAACAGAATACCTGAGAGCAGGTGTTTATACAAAATTTTATTTTCCTACAGTTCTGTAGGCTGGAAAATCCAAGATTAAGGCTCTGGCAGGTTCAGTTGTCAGGTGAAGGCTGTTCTCTGCTTCTAAGATGGCGCCTGTGCTGTATCCTTTGGAGGGGTAGAATGCTGTGTCCTCACATGGTGACAGGGACAGAAGGGGAAGAGATTCATGGATGCTGTATGAATCCTTTTTAATAAATGCCTTAATCTAGTCATAGGGGAGGAGCCCTTATAACCTAATCACTTCTTAATACCATCACATTGGCCATTAAGTTTCCACACCTGAATTTTGGAGGAGACACATTCAAACCATAGTAGATGGCAAATATACAGAAACTTTCTACAGAAGACCCTCGTTACAGTGTTTGTTGTCCTGGGGCAGGCTACTCAGGCTCATCACTTAAACAAGTCTTTTTAATGTCTTCTTCTGGAGAGATTGGTTTTGTCAGGTGAACGTTGTGGCTGTCAAACTTGCACAGACCTTCCCATGTTGAGATGGGACGTCAGTAAGTGCGTTAACAGATAGATATCAGGTCGTCTTCTCCTACCAGGCCTGTCCCTAGGGAATGAAATGGCCTCATGGTGAAGCATCTCTTGGTTAAGGCTCTTCTAAGGCAAGAACTAATTGCTTTTCCTTGGCAGCCCAAGTAAATGCTGTCTGTGAGAGATGACTTTCTGACATTTGTTTCACTGTGGCTGTACTTATCAAAAGACTTTTATGTAATTCACTACAGAGAATTCTCAAAT
Organism: Mandrillus leucophaeus; assembly: GCF_000951045.1. NCBI lineage: Eukaryota > Metazoa > Chordata > Mammalia > Primates > Cercopithecidae > Mandrillus > Mandrillus leucophaeus. Next base: position 1,093,156 of record NW_012102565.1, on the reverse strand, counting down.
GAATGTAATGAACATTGCCAGAAACTGGGCTGGATTTCTGAAGCATTGTTTTATTTACTTATTTTTTTTAGATTTTCAGTCAAATCATATAATCATGTTTGATGGAGTATCTAGTTCTGCCAGTTAAAAGGGTAATAGTATGGGGATTGCTAATTTACACATTAGTCAAAAATACCCCTCTGAAACACTTTTTAAGGGAGGCAATAAACAGTGACTATTACGGTTTGAAGTGAGATACACAGACAGCCCCCTACCCAAATGTCAGATGTAAACTAACAAAGCATGATCACACCCTGGGCATTGGAAGGACCTGGTTGGCCAGCCTGGGGCCTAGGTCTTTGGGGCATCCCTGCCAGCCATCCAGCCACCCTCAGAGCAGGCGTGCCTGGAGGATCTTGGCCCATTTATATGCAGAAGAGGATCAAATTGGCTAACACCAAGGCTTTATAAATAGTAGGACTGTTTCTCCAGCCTGTCTTCATTCTGTTCACAGCTAAAATTTCCTGGCAGCTTGTAACTAATGAGAACGGAAAAGTACTGTTTGCAGAGATTTCAGCTAGCTGACTTGAATGCTCCCATGATGCTTTGTCACTGATTGTTGTACTTACTGCTCCCTGGGGTGGCCATTCCCTTCCAGGTTGAGCTGGGTCTCAGGTAATGAAAACAGCAACACTCTGACCAGGACCCCAAGCTGGTCACAAGGAAAGCCCATTTTGTCCTCATGAGAGTATGACCACACACATGTTCTCTCGCTGAGAGCTGTGACACCCAGAAGTCACAGGCTTGGCTAAGGATGTCTATAGGACTTGAATAGTCCAGCCTCATGTGTCAGTTGGGGATAATGATTGGACTAGCATAGACCTATAGGTAAGTGTGCAGTAATGTCAGATACAGCTAATATGTTGTCTCACCTGAGCTCTGCAGTACTTCTGCAATGAAAGTGTTGTTTCCCTGACTTTACTGATGAGCAAAGTGGAGGCTTGGAGAGCCAAGGTTTTATTACCAACTGGTGGCTGGGCAGGGATTTTTGACTCCAGAGTCTGTGTCCTTAAGTACTGGTTTCAGTTCTCCTTTATCTGGAATTCTTGAAAGATGTACCTTGCATTAAACAAATCAGACACATAAAATCTCTTTACCTTGGTTTTTCACTTTCTCATTAGAGAACTCATTGCTTCATAGAACTTTACATCAGCTGAAAGTTGTTGTAATGGATTTCCATGTAGTGTGTGTGACTGTGTTGTGTTCATTTCTGTCTAGATACACCTTCCACTGTGCACACCTGTGTGCACACACACAACCCACCCCTCCTCCCCTCCAAAAACAAAACAAATAGGAAAAAGACCAGAAACAGTCATTGTGGATGTGGAGAAACCTGCAGAGACCTTATGAGGCAGATGACATTGGAGGTCAGCAGTTGAGAAGGGGCAAGCACCTGGTCAGAGGGAATAACCTTTGCAAAGAAATGATACCATTAAAGGGATGCTGATATTCCTGTGTTCCTAGGGGAAGGGAGTAAACAGGGATGGGACTGGCAGGGACCACACTGTGCATGTCTCTGTCCTGCCAAGACCCTGATTCATGCTAAAGAATTGGGGCGTATCTTTAGAAATTGGGGCAACTTATCTAACTCAAGAGTGTTTGCTCAGATTTGTCAGAAAGTTAACAGGCAGCAGTCAGGGTGGACGAGGTAGGGGATATAGAAAGGATACATACCAGGCAGCTGTTGCAGTTCAGGAGTGTATGTGTGGAAGATATAGAGATAGTGCTGTGTTCTTTGGAGTATAAGGGGCAGGCAGCAGGAAGGGTCAGCCAAAGGAAACAAGTGGGATGGAGGAGAGGGAAAATAGGTGAGGGTGGAGAGGTGGAGGAGAGGGAGAGCCTGGGTAGTCCAAGGGTGGGACATTAATGTCAGATGTTGTGGAGGTATCAGATGGACAGAAATTCAGAAAGGCAAGTTTGGTTATGATTCTTGGAAGTCACTTGTGATTGGCAGAGATTTCACAGTGGGACATATTGGAAGGTAAGGTGGGAAGAAAGTGACTCAAGATGTTTCGCTGGGAATAAAAGGAAGAAGGCAGCAGCCTGAACAGAAGGCTGGTTGAAAGAAGAGTTGTGAGTCCTTGTGTTTGATGATTTTAAGGAAGAGTGAGGCATGAGGCAAGGTATCAGTGGGTAAGAAGAGCTTGGGGATCCAAGAGACCAAGTGATACTGATGGCACAGGTTCTCACAGTGGGGAGTGGGAGCTTTTCCCAGGCCCACAGGACTCAGCATTATTGATAGTGGGTGTGTGCTAATTAATGTCAAAGTTGGGGTGTTACGTAAATGTTCAATTAGTAGAGGAGTTTTGCTCTGTCAAAGTAATTCTTTGCTTACCAAAAGGACTTACTGCAAGATTCTATTAAATAATGAACTCGAGTTTGTTGAGGTTTTCTCTTTGTAAATGTGTATAAATGCTGCACTTGTGTGAGGCTCCTCAGGGATTGGGCCCTGTCTCCCAGCCAGAAAAGCTTTCTGTTCTTTACATCCACCTTCCCCTGTCCCCAGGCCTGGGACACCTTGTCCCCAGGGTGGAGTGGACAAGTCTTGGAGGGAGCAAACCTTTGTGTTTATCTGGGTGCTTTCTCAGAAAGCAGAAGGGCAGAGGGGCTGCTTTACTTTTTCTGGATTTCTCTTTTTAGATTTACAGGCCAAGGAGTAGGTGATAGGAGGCAGTGAGATGAGAAGGTAAAAGTGATGGACAGGGACTCTGAATCTGTAGCCCTCCTTGCGCCGGCCTGAGCCTTCCTCATTCCAGAAATTCTGTTCTCAATACAGCAAACCTTCTGATTTTGCTCATAGAAAAAGCTCCAGCCTTTTCACATGATAGCTTTTTTTGAAGCTGAGAGGTATCCAAATGCATTAGTCTTAGATGAACACACCTGGAATCTCACTTTTATGGGAATTTCATAGATTATACTCTTGAATTCCAGTTGTACATTTTTGCTTGCACACACAGGCATTTCAGAGTGTAATGAGAGGAGACTGATGCTCATAAAGAAGGCTGACTTTACAGTAAACCACCTCCCAGGAGAACTGAAGATGGGGCTTGAGCTGAGGTGGGGTCTCCTCTTCACCATCCTGAGCAGCAGCCGGGCCCCAGTCTTCACCCAGACAGTCAAGGACCTCGGCCTAAACAGCATCCAGCTCTTAGAAGTCTTGTAAAATTAGGCTGGGCGCGGTGGGTCACACCTGTAATCCCAGCACTTAGAAGGAGGCTGCGGCAGGCAGATCACTTGAGGCCAGGAGTTTGAGACCAGCTTGGCGAACATGGCGAAACCCCGTCTCTACTAAAAATACAAAAATTAGCTGGGTGTGATGGTGCATGCCTGTAATCCCAGCTATTCAGGAGACTGAGGCAGGAGAATTGCTTGAACCCGGGAGGTGCAGGTTGCAGTAAGCCAAGATCGCGCCACTGCACTCCAGCCTGGGTGACAGAGCGAGACCCCATCTCAAAAAAAAAAAAAAAAAAAAAAAAAAAAAAAAGAACAAAAAGAAAAATAAAAAGAAAAAAAACCAAAGAATTCTTGTAAAATTGAAAACAAAACTCAGACTTTGGCTACTTGAATCTCTAATGTACTAGGAAAGCTATTGTACCTGTTATCTGTTCTGTTTTGTTTTTTTTTTAATATTGAATGTGTTCAAAGCTCATCCCACCTGTATGCAGAGTGTGTTAGAAACTATGTTGGATGTGGTTGTTCTCTTTCTAGAAGGTAGGGCTCCCGTGACAGCCGTATAGGCTCTCTTGGCTGTGTAAGTAAGCACAAAATAAACCAGTAAAGAAAATGCCTGCTTTCTGTGTGAATACGTTGTCGTTTGATGTCATGGTGTTAAGTATGAAGGTGCTATAAAGAAAAGGGGAGAGTTTGCCCCTCTTGTTAGGGAGGAAGTTCAATTTTGGTAAAGACTTTGAGGGTAAGAGGAAAGTGATTGAATGAGTGAGCTGAGACAGAAGATGAATGAGGCGAGGTGAGCCTCCATCTTGTCACTTGTCCCCGCCCACCTTCAGCCCTCCTGGGGCTGAAGTGGTTCAGCCGGAGTGTCCTTGGCCCTGCCCTGGGTCCCCCAGGTGCATACTCTCCTGCATGTGCTTACACCCTCAGGCTTGCCTGCATTCTCCATGCTGGTGCCCCCAAATAGCCTCTGGATCTACTCCCTTTGGCATTCTGCAGTCTACTCTCCATGTGGCAGCTGTGCATTGACCTTTTAAAACAGCCAAATAGCATTGGTCCCTGTTCCAACCTTGCAGTGAGTTGCAATCACTTTTTAATTAAATTCTGAACTCTGTTTTAAAAAGCCCTGTGCTGATCTTGGCTATTAAGATAGCTTCTCCTCTTTGATGATAACAGTATTATTTGTATTAATAATCTACATCAGTAAAAACATTAATGATGGTGACAGTGATGACTGCAGCTAACACTTACTCTGAGCCATGCACTGTTCTGAGCATTGTATCTATTCACTCATTAACCCCAGGAACATCTTTGAGGTAGGTACTCATGTGCCCCCATTTTATAAATTTTATAAATGTGAAAATGGAGATATGAGCCCAAGGGCACAGTGAATTGGAGGCAAAGCTGAGCCCTGAGCCAGTGCTGTGGCTGTGGATCATGGATCAAGGACTTTGTGTGGGAAGCTCTCTAGGCTGCTCATCTCCGTGGTCTTCATAGCTGGCTCTGTCTTGCCATTTATCAGAGTTCTGTATGAATGTCCAGTTCTTCCCAGGAGCCTTCTCTGTTGACCAGAGGCTCTGAGGGCCACTTAATCACTTTTGATGTACTCCAAGTTTGTAAGTTCCACGTTGTTCCCATCTGTGTCCCTGGGACCTACAACAGTAAGGGTACCTGGGCCAGTAGTCTTTGAGTGGCAAGTGGGGCTGGCTCTGATGTGTGGGCTAGCTATGGAGCCCTGACCTGAAGCCTGGGATCCAAGTGTGGATAGTCCTAGCTGCGAGGGTGGCACAGAGAGGCCGGAGACTGGACAGAGGCTGGGCAGGGCAGGTAGATATGGCAAGTCCTTGGCTGGGCTGTATGTAGGGTTTCTGATGCTTCCATACTCCAGGCAGAGTAAATTGGTGCTGTTGGCAGGAGCAAAATTGGACAATGTGGGATTCATTTTTCCCTAGAAGATTGGGTGGTTCTTGGTGCTGAAAGTCCTCCCAGTGTATAATATCTTCAAGAAAACAAAAGACAACCTCACTAGTCATATCAGAGTAGTTTAGTCTAAGAATCCCTAAAAATTCAGTGTTGCCATGCTATGAGTAAAGCTAAGAAACCAACATGACAGTGCCCTCCACATACTGACTGTTGTGAAAACACGTCTTGTTATTTTTGGAAAGTCCGCTTGGTAGACCACTAACATTTTCGCCCCCAAAACAGCAGGAGCAGTAAATAACAACCTTCTAGATAAATCAAATGGGAAAGCATTGCCAGAATTTGCTATATCAAGTGTTGTGAACAGTGGCAGCCAGCAGGGAAATTATGCAGAGAAAAGTGCTTTTATTTGCTTTTCAAAGTTGGTGGGACTGGGGGAATATGGGAGATGGGAAGAAAGGGAGGAAAAAAAGAGAAAAATACCATCATCTTGAGTTGAAAATGATGCTAAACGTTTTTGCTTAGGACTGTCATTCAGTATCAAGGGAAGGAAACTGTTAACTCAGGTATTACTAATAGTCTCATGTTGGTGAGGGAGAGAGAGCTCCCGTGCATGAAGACTGGGTAAGAACTTCTAAGTCTCACAACAGCCTAAGAATTGGGATCATTATTGTTCCCATTTTATAGATGAGGAAATTGAGGCTTTAATAAGACTGAGGAATTTGCTTGGATAACACAGCTAGTATGAGCTGAAGCCCAGGATTCAAACTATGGGCTGACTTGAACCCCAAGGTCTGAATTGTCACGACTGCAGACTTAAACCTCCTCCCCTTTCCCTCTCTTTGAATGTTAATTGACATGGTATATTTGTGAAAACTAACTAAAACCAGAAAAATTGAAAAAAAAAAAAAAAGACTCTGTCAAGTTAATAATAGTGACCACAGGCTTTTTTTTTTCTTTTCTTTTCCTTTTTTTTTTTTTTCCCCCAGTTTTTCTGGTTTTCTCACTAGTTAGTGTCCCTTTTCTGTTCCAGAATTAGGTCCAGGAGTTACCTTGCATTTAGACGTTATGTTCTCATCACCTTCGGTCTGTGGCAGTTTCCATCTTTTTTTGATTTTCATGACCTTCACACTTTTGAAGAGGCTAGGTATGTTGTAGAATGTTCCCAATTTGGGTCTGTGTAGTGTTTTCTTAGAATTAGACTCAGGGCTATGGATTTGGAGAGGAATACTGCACAGGTGTCTTGTCCTTCTCATGTCACATCAGAGGTACATGATGTTAACATGAGTTATTACTGTGATGTTTGCTTGGATCATGTGGCTGAGGCTGGTCGGCCAGGTTTCTCCACTGTCATGTGACGGTTGTCCCCTTTCTGTACTTTGTTCATGAGAGCCACTAAGTCCAGCCCCACTCAAGGGTGGGGGATTAATCCCGCTTCCTAGGAGGATGGAGGAGTTTCAAAGAATTTGTTTAATTCTTAGCATATATTAAAACTACTACAAGGAATAGATAAATATTTTGGGGGAAGATACTGACTTAGAGGTTATGCAAATATTCTGTTTCCTTAAGGTCCTACTGATGTTAGCATCATCGTGGTTCTTGGCAATTACCATGTTTTAATGGTAATTTCCTATTTCCCTCATTCCTTCTGCATTTTTAATTGGACTTCCATTAGGAAGATTTTTCCCCTTCCCTCATTCATTCATTATAATTTATTCAGTTGTTTATATCAATATGGACTCACAGGTAATTCTTTTATTCTTTGCTACTATATTATTTATTTTGCTCCCCATACTGTTCCAGCTCTGGCCATTGTGACTTCTGAGTCCTTTGACATCTTTGCATCCCTCCACCCTCCCCCCACTTTTTATTTATTATTATTTATTTATTTATTTATTTTAGTACTTCCTTACTTTCTGGCACTACAGGATTCTCTGGGTTCATCTTTTATTTTCTCTGTTTCAGTCCTAGAATCAGCCATTGTCCAAGGGAATTGTCCAAGGAGCCCAATTCCCTTTATTGAATAATATTTAGAAACCCAGATCTGGGCACTCAGAGGGCATGTGGCTCCTGCTTGTAGGCCCGGTCAGCAGACCAAGCCAGGACATGGATGTGTGTTTACTACCCCACTGTGACACATGCCTCTTTATTTTTTACCTCTCTCTCTGGGTGTATAGGAACTAAACATGAGCTTTAACCTGCATTTAGCAATCTCTTTTAATAGGTGAGTTCTTTGTCATGGAGAAGATGTGTCCCTGACAAATTGTTGGCCATCAGGATCCTGTGTCCTCACTTCTGTGGTTGCTGTGGTCATGAGCCGCCAGTTTTTCACCTTCTTCCAGTGATGATGGATATGTCCTTCTTTCCTCCAGGCCATCTCCCTCACTGCTCAGTGCTCACTTGCTACTCCTCCTCCTGCTATCTGTATATTTTTGAGTTAGGCATCCTCATGCACTGCTTGTAATTGCTGTTGTGGGCCCCTCTGTTAGATCATTCCCTCACTGGCCTCCTCTTCACCAAAGTGCAGCAAGAACTTCCGTTCTTATCTCCTTTTCTGTGAATGTGATAGGTTTTCATGGCCAGTGGCTTTTCAACTTTGGCTACAACCTGTAGTTATACTGAGAAATACATGTTAACAAGGCTCCCAGGTATGGACGTGCCTGCATAGTGGCAGTTTCACAAAACAGAGCTTGCTCTTTTTGAGTGCAGTATATCTTGTGTATTTCATTCTATTTTCTTCTGTTCTGCTCTGCTAAGAAGATTTTATACCTACCCTTTGAAAAAATATTGTTCTGGGGAATAAATCCTCCAGCTATGTATAAAAGTCTACAGTCCCTTTCTCTTAGCACTGTGTTGATATGAGGGTGGGGTGTGGATTAGCACTTGGTATAGGGTGGGGTCAGTATTAGCACTGGGTGTGGAGTGGGGTAGGGCGTCTTAATGAGGACTGGTTGAGGACAGTGCAGGATTGGTGCAGTGTCTACAAGGCTATGATTTTGAGGAGAGGGATTCAGAATCTAGGGTGTAAGCTGTGGATGAATTAGAAAGCTTCCATATTTTCTCTACTTCTTTTTTTTTTTTTTTTTTGAGACAGAGTCTTGCTCTGTCTCCCAGACTGGAGTGCAGTGGTGCGATCTCCGCTCACTGCAAGCTCCGTCGCCTCCCGTGTTCACGCCATTCTCCTGCCTCGCCTCTCGAGAAGCAGGGACTACAGGCGCCCGCCACCACGCCCGGCTAATTTGTGTGTATTTTTAATAGATATGGAGTTTCACCGTGTTCTCCAGGGTGGTCTTGATCTCCTGACCTTGTGATCCGCCTGCCTTGGCCTCCTAAGGTGCTGGGATTACAGGCGTGAGCCACCACGCCGAGCCTGTTTTCTCTACTTCTGAGAAGGACATTTCTGAGAAATAATTGTGTCATTGATATGCATCCTTTTTGATACTATAGGTACTGTAGGTTTGAGTGTTAGGGGTTTTCTTTGGCCTAATTTTTTCTCACATGGGAAGTCTTTTGAGAATTTAAATGGTAAAGCTGGTCTTATTTTTTCTGATTTTGAATGAACAGGAAAATAAAATTGAGTAAAGACTAAAGTAAGATACTTATATAATTCTGAATTTTTTTTTTTAAGAGATGGGGTTGTCTCACTATGTTTCTTAGGCTGATCTCGAACTCCTGCCCTCCAGCAGTCCAGCTTCCCGAGTAGCTGGGGTTGCAGGTACAAGCCTCTGCACCCAGCTTAGTTCAGAATTCGTATATTGACATATTTATGGAGTAGATTATCTAATTTTGTTTTAAAATATATATTTCACACTTAAATACTGCTAAAAAATTAGGAAGCCTCTTTCCCACATTAAAATAACACAATTTAAGAAAAAACTCACTGTGCAAACTTCCATTTTTAGTAGGTTAAAATAGTTTTATAGTAAATATACTGATTTTTGTTGATGTTGGCTGACCATCTGACACAGATTGTCAAAAGTATTCCCTAAATATGCATTTAAACTTATCAGAGTATTAGTGGGCATATTATCAGTGATTCCGAGTATCTTGCCTTATTTTTTTCAATAAATATAGAATCATCTAGTTCTTTTTAACTGTAGCCACAAAGTTAATTTTAAAATGTAAAACACATTTTCAAATATACTTCTTATAAGAATTTTTTATTAAAGTGAGCCTTCCTGACTAATCAAACAGTGTCAATGGGGCTGCCCCAGCCCCTGTGGCCCCCACGCTGGCCAGAATCAGGTCAGTGACAGGGTGGTCCCTGGGGTCTCTTCCTGTGTTCCTCAGCTGGACTTTAAATGGCAAATAGAGAAGATCAGCAAAAGGCAAAAATTGGTTCTTTGAAAGAAAAAAACGTCAACATAGACAAACTTCTGGTACAACTTATTAAGAGAAGAAAAGAGAATTTACAAAGAAGCAAAGATGGAATGGTATTGGCAGCATGGTGGCTCACGCCTGTAATCCCAGCACTTTGGGAGGCCAAGGCGGGCGGATCACGAGTTCAAGCATTTGAGACCAGCCTGACCAACATGGTGAAATCCTGTCTCTACTAAAAATAGAAAACTTAGCCGGGCATGGTGGCACACACCTGTAATCCCAGCTACTTGGGAGACTGAGGCAGGACAATTGCTTGAACCCAGGAGGCGGAGGTTGCAGTGAGCCAAGATCGTGCCACTGCATTCCAGCCTGGGTGACAGAGCAAGTCTCTGTCTCAAAAAAA